>NC_081567.1:15144495-15172331 GCF_022355385.1 Mustela nigripes | reverse complement strand
ATGTAAGTCTGTAGTATCTTGGACCGTGTGTGTGTGTGTGTGTGTGTGTGTAAGTCTGTAGTATCTGGGACCACTCCGGGTGTGAGACTGAACAGGCGAAGCGTCTGGTTCATCTTTATACCCACAGAGCCTGGCACATAGTGCTTATTTTCTTTTAAGATTTATTTCTTTGTTTTAGAAAACATGCAGGGGGGAGAGGGAGAGAGAGTCTCCAGCAGACTCTGCACTGAGTGGAGCCCACCACGGGGCTCAGTCTCACCTGCAATCATGACCTGAGGCAAAACCAAGAGTCGGGCACGAAGCCTGCCCCACCGGGGCACTCCTCGGCTCCTCATGCTGACTCTATTTAAAGTCTGCTGTGCTGTGGGGCGCCTGGCTGGCTCAGCTGGTAGGCCTGCAACTCCTGATCTCTCTAGCCCCCTCAGTGGGTATAAAGAGTACTTAAAAATAAGATCTTTGGGAAAATACAATAAAAATAAAGTCTAATGTTTTATAGAATGATCTGCCCTCCCACCCACACTCTGTAAAGTGCCACACAACATACATGTGGTGGTGATCGTGTTTGTCATTCTCAAAAAAGAACCCCGGCTCGGATCTTATCACCCTGACAGCTGTTGGCATGGCTGCTTTCTGCTGTGTTCCCTGATTCAGCTTGGACAGCTAGATGGACTGGGTGCATGAGTCAGCTTTGGCCACCTGACGCAGAAAAGATTTCAGTGTTCCACCATCCGCTGGGGGTAATGCTGGACTGGACTCTATTTTATTTGTCAAGACAATTGCTACCCAAGTCGATAAGCAAACACCGCTTGCGTTCTTGTGTGTGTCCCATGACTATTTCTTAGGCTCATTCGTAGATTACAGAGTGTTTCCATACACTTTACCTCATTTTACCCACCTTAAAGTGAATCCCTTTGGTGTTAGTAAAACCTGGGAAAATGCTCAACTGGTGAGATGAATGTTCGGGAGGCATCCCACGTAAGTGAGAGTTCTTTGAACTTTATAGTTAGGTCTGGGTTCATATTTTCATTTTGCCACGTCTTAGCTCATGTCATGTAACCTCTCTGAGACAAGCCTTAAAATGTGATAATATCTACCTTGCTAGGCTGTACGGGGACTGAAAGAGATGACATAGACGGGCTACCTAACTCAGTGCCTAACAGGAAGTATGTATTTATTAATTTGTAATCCCCTTAAATTCTAAAGAGGAGGGAAAATAAATTACTTCAGGGTCTTTCCCCTTCCAAATTTAGTTTGCCAATATACCTATGTGCCTTTCGTATAAAAGACTCTCTAAATGGGCACTTTTATAGCTAGTTTTAAGTACAATAATATATATGGAAAATTTGCCAAATAGTCCAGAAGACTATACATGAAAAGAAAAAACTCCCACCCCACATCCAGTAACCTTCCCCAGGTATCACTACTATTAACAATTCGCTCTGTGTATTTATGGTACAGTTCTATATCTGCTTTTCCCACATAATTTACTTTCAGAAATACCAGGTTATCAGTGCATGTAGATTTGCTTCATTCTTTTTCATGATTGCTTCTATTATGGTTTTGGATATTGCAAATTTATTTCACCGGTCCCTGTTAATGGATACTTAAATTGCCTATACCAGGAAAAAAACTGGAAATAAGGTACTAATAAATGTTATAAAGAATTAAATGTCATAAAAATTAAATATCTGTATGTACACATGATGATGCATGCCTGTGCATTTCTGGAATTAAATACTGTTAGAAGTGGTTGCTTTGGTAAATATTTGTTATTTTAAATGAAATTCCCTAATGCTGATATTTTTATAAATCTGCATTGGACCCCTTTCTTCATTATTCATAACAGTTATTCCTAAGGTCTTAAAATCTATTTAACCACCACCCCCCAAAATTTTTCAATACAGTTTCTGTCTAGTGAACTTAAAATCTAAAATAAAGAAAAAACAGGAATTATATAGTCCTATTAAAAAAATCTTGGGGCTCTGGGCGGCTCAGTGATCGTCTGCCTTTAGCTCAGGTCATGACCCCAGGGTCCTGGGATCGAGTCCTACCCCAGGCTCCTTGCTCGGTGGGGAGCCTGCTTCTTCCTCTGCCTGCTGATCCTCATGCTTGCTCGGTCGCTCTCTCGACAAATAAATAAATCTTATTTACAAAAAATTGATTTTATATGACTGAATAATTTTTGTGCGCATGTGTGTCTGTTACAATATGTGCATATACATAGACCACCTCTCTTTATCCATTCATGTGTCAGTGGACTTAGGACTTAGGTTGCTTCCTCATCTTGGGTGTTTTAAATAATGCAGCCATGGGACGCCTGGGTGGCTCAGTTGGTTAAGCAGCTGCCTTCGGCTCAGGTCATGATCCCAGCGTCCTGGGATCGAGTCCTGCATCGGGCTCCTTGCTCCTTGGGGAGCCTGATTCTCCCTCTGACTCTGCCTTCCACTCTGTCTGCCTGTGCTTGCTCTCGCTCGCTCTCTCTCTGACCAAAAAAAAAAAAAAATAATGCAGCCGTGAACATAGGGGTGCATATATCTTTTCTGAGCTGAAGGCAAACAGTTAACTGACTGAGCCACTCAGACACCCCAATATAATTTTTTCAAAGAAAGAATTTATTTCATTTTCCCTGTATATCTTCACACTTATTTATTGTGGTAGAGTGTATGTAACATAAAATTGCCGCTTTAATCATATTTAAGTGTACAGTTCAGCAGTAACACTGAGTAGATTCACACTGTTGTGCATTACCACCTCCAACTCCAGAACTTTTTCACCTTCCCAAACTCTGTTCCAATTAAACAATAACTCCTCATTCTCCTCCTTCCTCAACTTCTAGCCACCACTCTACGAGTTTCTTTCTCTATGAACTTGACTACTCTAGGTTACCATATGTATTTTTTCTATGTCAGAAATTGCATTAGAGGAGAGAAAGACACATAGCAGAAATGGCAAAGATAAACATGAACTCTGTGAAAAGATGTTCAACATCACAAATCATCAGGGAAATGCAAATCAAAACCACCATGAGATTTTTCCTTACACCTGTCAAAGTGGCTAGTATCGAAAGGACAGGAAATAACAAGTATTGGCAAGGATGTGGAGGAAAGGGAACCATCTTACGCTGATGGTGCAAATATTAATTGGTTTGAGCCATTGTGGAAAACAATATGGAAGGTTCACGAAACATTGAAAATAGAAATGCCAAGGGGAATAGGAGGTGCAAGGCTTGCAGTTATGGAATGAACAAATCACAAGGATGAAGTGTACAGTATAAGGAATTTATGTGGAAAACGAAAAGAAATAACACAGTCTAGTAATTCCACTACTGGGTATTTAACCAAAGAAAATGAAAAAACTAAATTAAAAAGATACGTGCACCCATATGTTTATTGCATTATTATTTACCATAGCCAAGGTACGGAAGCAACCAAAATGTTTATCAATAGATGGATGGATAAAGAAGATATGCTACATATAGATACACACATATATATACACCCACACATAATACACAATGGAATATTATTCAGCCATAAAAAAAAGAATGAGATCATGTGACATGTGACAACATGGGTGGAACTGAAGGGTATTGTGCTAAGTAAAATAAGTCAAAGACAAATACTGTACAATTTCACTTACATGTGGAATCTAAAAAACAAAACAAATGAACAAAAAAACAAACTCTTAACTATAGAGAACAAACTGGTGATTACCAGAGGGGAGGTGGGTAGAGGGAGGATGGGCAAAATAGGTGAAGCGGATTAAAAGGTACAAACTCCCAGGGGTGCCTGAGTGGCTCAGTTGAGTAAGCGTCCGATTTGGGCTCAAGTCGTGATCTCACGGTCATGAGATCAAGACCCATGTCAGGCTCTCCTTGGGGTTCTTTGTCTCCCTCTGTCCCTCTCCCCATATTCAGTATCTCTCTCTCTCTCTCTCTCTCAAATAAATGAGTAAAATCTAAAAAAGAAAAAAAAAGGTACAAACTTCCAGTTATAAAATAAGTCATGGAGATGAAAATTACAACGTAGAGAATATAGTCAATAATACTGTCGTAATGCTGAATGTTGACAGACGGTGTAGAATTGTTGAATCAATATGTTATATGCCTGAAACTAATACAACATTGTATGCTAACTATACTTAAAACTTTAGGGGTGCCTGGGTGGCTCAGTGGGTTAAAGCCTCTGCCTTTGGCTCAGGTCATGATCTCAGGGTCCTGGGATCAAGCCCTGCATTGGGCTGTCTGCTCAACAGGGAGCCTGCTTCCCCCTCTCTCTCTCTGCCTGCCTCTCTGCCTCCATGTAATCTCTCTCTCTCTCTCTCTCTCTCTGTCAAATAAATAAATAAATAGATAAATAATCTTTTAAAAAATAAAAACATTTTAAAAAGTTAAAACTCTCTTTTAAGGACCACAAGTTACATCTTTTACACTTTGCCATTTCGATTGCGTGCTATCAGAATGGAGAGTGGACATTTTGTGGTATCCCAGGTTCTTTTTTTTTTTTTTTCTTTTAAGATTCTACCTCTTTGACAGAGAGGCAGGTAGAGAGAGAGGGGGAAGCTGGCTCCTCGCTGAGCAGAGAGCTGGATGTGGGGCTTGATCCCAGAACCCTGAGATCACGACCCAAGCTGAAGGCAGAGGCTCAACGCACTGAGCCACCCACGCACCCTGGTATCCTAGGTTCTATAACAGTGCCTAGAATAGGTGCTCAAGGCATGTTTGCTGAATGGATTGATTTTATGAAAACGGTGTGCTATGTGACATTACCTGAAGATGCTGAAATCTTCATTCCGCTAATGAGACTCACATTTTTATGTTTGTTATTCCATAGGAGATTGACGTTCTCTAATAATAGACCTCGAGAAGACAGCTGGCTAAAATCCTTATTTGTCCGGAAAGTTGATCCAAGGAAAGATGCTCACTCTAATCTTCTAGCCAAAAAGGAAACAAGCAGTCTATACAAATTGCAGTGTGAGTGATAGGTTTGCTATCTTCATAGTTGACTTTTTTCCCTTTGTTCATAAGTTTATCGTTGAATTTTCTTTTGTTTCAGTTCACAATGTTAAACCGGAATGCCTAGAAGCATACAACAAAATTTGGTGTGTATACCAAACTATCCTTTACTTGGGGAAAATTAACAATTTGCATATTTGTTGGTTCAGCTAACCCTTGATAGCAGAGTCGGATCTTTGATCCCTCTTCTTGAAGCTGAATGTTCAGAGGCTCTTAAGTTGAGCTCTGTGTGGGACTGCCAAGGGCATTTTGGTTTTAAGGACTCACACAGCTATCACGTAAGCTCTCAGACATTAGAATGTTCTAGACTCGTAGGTTGGAAGGAACTGTATAATGCCATCTAGTCCATCTACTCACCAGTGCTTGAGTCCTTTCTGCAGACCTTCCTGACTGGTGTGTTTAGGTACATTCATACATTCCATCTCTGGATAACTTGAGTGTTAGGAATTAGAACTGACATCCCCGTGATCTCCACTGTTTCCAGTTCCACTAAAGCCACCACATGGAAGTCCCATATATATTTGAATATAGCCACCATTTCTTCTCAAGTCTTCATTCACCAGGATTCAAGTCCCTTTGGCAGATTCTCATATGATAATGAGAGGCATATGCTTTTACAGAATTTGTAAACTTTAAGACCAAAGAGAATTAAGTGCATTCATTCTTGATTAAGCTAACAAATTGTATTTTAATGATCAGTTATGAGCAAACATCATTAAAAAGCATTTTTTTACCTTTCACATCTGCTATTTTCATGAGAAAGCAAATAATTTTGTCACCAGAATCAGCATAATTTTTTGATGCAAAAACTTTTTGTTATTTTATTTGGGGAAGGATTCATGAAATAAAACATTAGCATAGTGTTTCTTGATCACCTCAGCACAGTTCTCTTTATTAAAAAATGTCCTAAAACAAAGCAGATGCATATTTCTAAATCTTCTTTCATAAAATGAAATTTCTTGTCCATGTTAGTATTTCCTTGGGTTATCCTTCCTGTCCTGTTTGTATCACTTCATCTCCTGTCTCGGATTTTCATTTCCTGTGTGTTCATATTTCCATTTGGATGTCTTCCTCTCCCTTCAAACTCAACATGTGGAATCACACGGCACTTCCTACCTCCCACATGTGTCACTCACCATGGTTTTAGTTAATCTTTTCCTTAGTTCTTTGCAACTGGTTGCTAAGAGCTATGCATTCTTCATTTGACATGCATTTTGGTTCTATTCCATTTCCTTCTCCATCTCCTTCTCCCAGCCTCTTGAGCCCCATTTCTAAGTAACCTCCTCGTTGAGTGCCTTCCTGGCCTCAAGGCTGTGCCTGTACCTTACCCCACACCCAATTCATTACTTAGAAGTTTATCAAATTAATCTCCCCGAGTTCTGCTTTCTCCTTCATCGAGTTTTTCTTTTCTCTGAAACTGTTTCCAGTATATAAAGATTTAACTCCTGCCTAGTTTTTAGAGGCCCCAGTGATGAGGTCTGGCCAACCCAGCTAGTTCTAGGTACAAGTACTACCTGCCTTACAGCCTTCATTTGTGTAAGGAAGGCCATGGCTTCCGAGAGCAGCTTTGGAGTCCCCAGCAAAGAAGATACCACTCCGTATTGGTGAAAACCCTAGGCCTCGCCGTCAGGCCCCAGCCCCTGTCTTGACACCACATTGGTCATCTCTACAGATTTTCTTCTACACTGGCTCTCATTTGGGGTTGTTCATGTTGTGACAAAAAAGGAGATCCGTTTCCAGTAGTTATATATAATCCATCTTTCCCCACCCTTGATTTCCATCAGTCCAGTGTTATTTCTAACGTAAGTCTTTTTTGACCTGTACAATGATCACACCATGTGTATTTTTTGAAGGATGACATTTTGGGTTTTCATTTGGCTCGACAGAAGAGCATTCTGGGCTTTTCTCTGTTAACTGCATGTACACTCAGTTGTGGTGCCTCAGCCTCTGGCAGTGACCACTAACTTTCACTCAGTGTCAGCAAATAGTTCGAACAGGTTCCATTTCCAAGCCTTGATACCCTTTTGCATTTATTGTTGAATCTGTATTGTATTTTTTCATCACAGTTTTTCTATTCAGAACATGTGCATGTTTTAGCTTTTATTTTTGGATGGCACAGTCATGTCTCTTCCTTTTGCCTTGCTCTGGCTATTAAAATCTGTACGATAGGAAGGTTTCCATGGAGCCAAGCTCTGGCACCTCTGTTAAATTAATAGACTGTCATAACCATCATGGCTTTGCCGCTAGTCTGTACAGTCACTGGTAATGATGCAAAATGGGATTGTATGATACTTCCTAAATCCCATCAACTGGTTGAATCGAGTAGAACCTAGTTATGCTCCACGCTGTATCTTTAATTTGGTTTCTGATTCCCTCGGGGACTGTTAGAGCTGGGTTGCTTCCAGGCTATTGGGTTCCAGCTCTGTCTTCCTCCTCCCTCCTTAGAGCCAACTTGTTCTCTGCCCCGGCCACCTCTACCTGCTCGGGCCGCTTCTGTTGTCCCCTGTCTTAAACATCACTTCCTTCTCTTATTTCTTCTGTGCTCTTTTTCTATTCCTGTTTCTCTCCTTCCTATCTTGGGAACTAGCAGAACTTAGCTCTTAGAAACTTCACCATTCCTAAGTACTTCATTTTCTTTTTCCTGAAATAGCAAATGGTAGACCCATGTAGTTCCTGGAATGCTGGGACCTTTGGCTCTTCCTTATCCATTTTTATCACTGCAGTTGTTTCCAGCTGTTCTAGGTAGTTGGACTACGGAAACCTGAGTCTCTGATAAGGGGGATGATAGAGTAGAACGTAGCTAAAAGGGTAATTCTAAACACAGGTTTATCATAAATGTATTGTGATGTTAGTTGTCAGAACAGAGTAGACGGCTTCTCCCTGTTGCTGATCATGTGTCCACCTGGTATGATCTTGTCAGTTGTGTAATTAGTGTTGCTGTTTCTTCTCTTTAAGTCAAGAGGTGTTGCCAAAGATTCATGAAGATAAGCATTACCCTTGTACTCTGGTGGGGACCTGGAACACGTGGTATGGCGAGCAGGATCAAGCTGGTAGGAAGCAGACGTCTTTGGAATAAACGCTTGTTCCCTATGCCTTTCCTGTCAATGACTTAAATAATATTTAATTTAATACTTGTCTTTATAATCAAAGCTCTCCAAGTCTGTCTAGTTTTATGTTTAAAATAGTTTCTCCAGTAATTGATTTCAAAAAACTACTTTTTTTTCTTTAAATTTGAATCCATTATTGAATATTTATGGTGTCACTCGTATGCAGCACAGCCCATTATAGTTTCGTGTTGTGTTAACGTGTGTGTGGAGACTGTTTTCAAGGGAAGAGTTTAATGAAACCCTAAATGTATGTTCTCTTTTAAAATATATTTCAGTGCACCTCTGGAGGTATGAAGGAGGCTACCCAGCCCTCACAGAGGTCATGAGTAAACTCAGAGAAAATCGGGTATGATTTTGAAAAATGTTTATTTATTCAGACTAATGATAAATGATAGTATAGAATTAAATGACTCTTTTCTGTCCTCAGTTTTTAACATTAATAAACTTTTTTTTTAAAGATTTTATTTATTTGACAGACAGAAATCACAAGTAGACGGAGAGGCGGGCAGAGAGAGAGAGAGAGAGGGAAACAGGCTCCCTGCTGAGCAGAGAGCCCAATGCGGGACTCGATCCCAGGACCCTGAAATCATGACCCGAGCCGAAGGCAGCAGCTTAACCCACTGAGCCACCCAGGCGCCCCAATAAACTTTTTTGTAGTAAAAGTTTTATTGTTTGGATTCTTGAAGCTGTACTGGAACTAATTAACAGGCTATAATACTATTAACATAACAGTTCTTACTATAGAAGTCGGCTATGCTTTGAAACTGGTGAGCCGGTACTTCGACGCCAGCAAGTCAGCATGGTAGACACAGTGAGCCGTGGGTTACCTAACACACAGCTGCTTTGGGAAGCGACTTCCCTCCCCTTCCTATCCCTTCAGTGATAGGTGCAGGTCGATGAAGAGAATTTGAACAGCCACACACTACTGGAAAGAAAACCTTTTGTGTAGATTCCCAGTCCAAACCTAAGTGGCTTTTGGACCATCTGGTATTCTGTAATCCTATGTCACTTCTATTGATATGTTGTCAGTCACTGTCAGGAGAACTTAAAACTGTAGGAATTGAATTTGCTTACACTCTTACCTGAGTACTTGAGATGGCCATGTAGTTGGTCATCTAACTCTGGACACTTTTGAGAGTGAAAGTGAGTGCTTATAATTTTTATGCTGGCTCAACAAGCTGTAAACCAGGGCTGTCTCGGGCCACCTGGGACCCTTTTTATGGTAGCTTTCTATCATGGGAGGAATATAAATGATACTAACGTGGGTTTCTATGTAACTATCAGAGGATATCATGAGCACATTTTTTGTTTCCCTCAAAGGAATTTGTGGAATTCCGCAAGGCAAGAAGCAACATGCTTCTCTCTAGGAAGAATCAGCTGCTGTTGGAGTTCAGTTTCTGGAATGAGCCTGTGCCACGGTCAGGACCTAATATATATGAACTCAGATCTTACCAGCTCCGAGTGAGTACTGAAATACGGGTAACAGCCCTCATTCTTCTGTGAGGAGGCGTGAGCACCCCTTAGTGCCAAAAACAAAACTTGAGTTTACATTTTGTGATGTTTGTTTGGCATAATATTTTGATTGGTTTGTCTTCTCTGCTGTCCAGTCCTTCTCCTCTTTCCTTTTTTATCTTCTTTTCTCATATTCTTTCTCTTCTGCCATGCTCTTTTGTTTTTTATAATCTTATGTATAATGTTTATTATTTGACATTTTTCCATCTAGCATAGCGGTTTTTAAGAGGAAAGACCTTAAATGCAGGACTAGCTGCAATTTATAGCATCTGCTGTAATTGAACTAGAGCCACTAATAAATGTGGCCCCGCTGAATAAGTCACACAGCACTGTTAAGAGTCGAAGGGAATATTTTGTAAGCCTTTCATGGTGCTTCCCCACTGAGCACTACTAGAAAGAAAGCCCCAGATAGCAACATGGCAATATTGTTAAAAGGAGTACATATCAGTAGTAGATCTTAGTAGTCTAATACTCACCATTATACTGGAAAATATAGTGATTCAGTAAATTGAATTTTTTTTTAAATTTCACAATAAAGTCTGAATGGGTGCCAACAATTTAATCATGAGTTCAGTACATCTGGAGAATGGACCTAGCTATGATTTTGATAACCATAATTGGATGCTTTACTGTAAATACTGCCTTCTTACTTGAAATAGAATAGAACATTACTTCCACTATGGGATAGATATGAGCATGGTAAATAATATTAATTTGTTACATTTTTAACATTATACTGCATGTTATTAAAAGCTATTTTTAAGTTAGTTTTGTCATTTGATATTTTTTATACTACTATTTCCATATGTATTCACAGAACTAACAAACCAAAATCCAAATCTCTTTTCAGCCAGGAACTATGATAGAATGGGGCAATTACTGGTGAGTATATTACCAAATGGTGAGTTTGTAATCTTACTAATAGATTATTTTAGGTTATAGAGTTAATTCCAGAAATAAAATCTGGGTATAAAGCCATGAGTTGATACTAGACTGTTTTATTTGATGTTTCTGTTATGAAATTTTTTTGAACATACACACAACTAGAGGGAATAACCCCATGAATCTCCCCACCTTCCATGCCCGTGACTTAGCTTCCGTAGTTACCAACACCTGGCCAGTCTTGCTTAGGTCTGACTCTCCCAACCCAGACTATTTGAAGGTAAATCCTGAATAACGTGTTATATATATATATATATATACACATACACACACACATATATATATTTTTTTTAAATAAACCCCCCCTGTTGCATTAGGTTATTTCATATTCTTCTTGGATATTACTTTTTTTGAAATGTCTTTGTCACACACACAACACCACAATAACACAGTTGCTTGTTGTTTTTTTCCTTCATTTAAGTAACAAAGTACCAGTTTTTCCGCAAACTGATCTATACATTCACAACAATCCCAGTCAGAACCCCAGCAAGGCTTCAGAAATGCAAAGGACCCAGGACAGCTAAAACAACCTTAAAAAGAAGAACAAAGCTGGAGGACTCACACTTCTCAATTTCAGAACTGACTACAGAGCTAGAGTATTCAAGACCGTGTGGTACTAGCATAAGAACAGGCATGCAAATCAATGGAACAGAAGTGCAAGTTCAGAAGGAAACTCACATACATGACTTCATTAGCTTTCAGTCCATGCACCAAGTCATTTCAGTGGGGACAGATAGCCTTTCAACAAAGGGTGCTGAAATAACTGAATATCTTTGCAATAGGATAAATTTAGAGCCCTGTCTCACATATATACCAAAATTAACCATAACACAGGAGAGAATCTTTGTGATCTAGGGTTAAGCAAAGATTTCTTAGATGTAACTCCAAAACCACAGGGCACACAAGAAAATGATAAATTATAACTCATCAGAATTAAAAACTTTTATAATTCAAAGGGCATCATTTTAAAATTAAAAGGCAAGTAAGTCATAGACGGGGAGAAAATTTTACCAATCATACCTGATAGAGGACTTGTATCCACATATATAAAAAAAATCCTACAACTCAATAATAAGAAGACAAATAACCCAGTTAAAAATGGACAGAATTTGAATAGACAGTTCTCTAAATATCCACAAACAGCCAAAAGATGTTCAGCATCATTAATCATAAGAGAAATGCAAATCAAAACCACAATAAGATACCATCTCACACCCTCTCTGAAGGCCATTATCAAAAGAACGGGAAATAACAAGTGTTGGTGAAGATACAGAGAAATTGGGACTTTGTACATTGTCAGTAAGAATGTAAAATGTTGCAGCCACTAGGAAAAAACAGTACAACAGCTCTTCAAAACACTAAAAATAGAATTATCATATGATCTAGCAACCCTCCTTCTGGGTATGTAATCAAAAGAATTCAAAGCAGCATTTCAAGAAGGTATTTTCACATTCCTGTTCATTACAACATTAGTCACAGTAGCCCAGAGGTGGAAGCAACCCAGATATCCATTGACACATGAATGGATAAAGAAAATCTTATATATACACATAAAGGAATATTATGCAGCCTTCTTTTTTTTTTTTTTTTTTTTTTTTTTTTTTTTAAGATTTTATTTATTAATTTGACAGAGAGAAATCACAAGTAGACGGAGAGGCAGCCAGAGAGAGAGAGAGAGAGAGAGTGGGAAGCAGGCTCCCTGCTGAGCAGAGAGCCCGATGCGGGACTCGATCCCAGGACCCTGAGATCATGACCTGAGCCGAAGGCAGCGGCTTAACCCACTGAGCCACCCAGGCGCCCCTTATGCAGCCTTCTAAAGAAGGAAATTCTGCCATGTGCTCTAATATGATGAGCCTTGAGGACATTAAGCCAGTCATAAAAGGACAAATACTATATGATTCCGCTATTATGAGTATCTAAAGTAGCCAAAATCACAGTAACAGAAAATGAATAGTTGCCAGGGTCCTGGTGAAGGGAACTTGGTATTTAGTGGGTATCGAGTTCAATTTTGCACGATGAAGAAGTTCCGGAGATCTCTTGCCCAACAATGTGAATGTACTTGACAGTCCTGAACTGTGAAGTGGCTGAGATAAGTTTAATGTTACGTGTTTTTAATGATACAATAAATTAATAGTAAAAAATAATAATCATAAAATAAATGTTAAAAAATGTTTTTCAGTGGGCAAAGGATTTGAATAGACATTTCATCAAAGGAGATGTATAAATAAATGCTAATAAGCACATGAAAAGTGCCCAGCCCTCTCAGTTGTTAGGGAAATGCAAAGTAACACCACAAGAGATGAGACTCCACACATGTTCAGAGTGCTGTGGCTAAACGGACAGATAGTAACAAATGTTGGTGAGGTTGGGAATGCTTTGGGGCCCTCATACATTGCTGGGGAGAATGTTAAATGGTGCAGGCACTTGGGAAAATAAGCAGTTACTCAAAATGTTACACGTGGAATTACAATATGGCCCAGCAGTTCTGTTCGAAGAGAATGAAAGCATGCATCCTTATAGATTCATATCCGTGATCATAGATAGCATTTCTCATAATAACCAAGTAGTGCAAACAACCTAAATGCCCATCAGCAGAGGAACGGATAAACAAGCCGTGGTGGTCCGTGTGGGGGTCTACTCAGCAATGAAAAGGAGTGAACCATGGATAAGTGCTCGAAGTCCACATGTATGGAATGTCCAGAAACGTCTAATCTATAGAGACGGAAGGATGAGTGATTTCTTTTGGCTGGAGGTGGGAACAGAAAATGTTGCAGATGGGCACAAGGGATCCTAGCTTAAGTGATGATTGCACAAGGCTGTAAGTTTACTTTTTTTTTAAAAAGTACTATACATCTAATTTAATTTTATAGGTTATAAAATATACCTCAGTGAAGCTGCTAATGACACGCCTCGCTAAAGAGAATTTATACCATGAATCCAAGGGTAATTCACAATAAGGAAATTGATAGATACAACACAGTCAAGTGTGTAATTGGTGTGTGGCCTCTGCACCCCAGCCCGTTGCCTCCACGCCTCTGTTAGAGCACTTGTCAGCCCAGGAGCCGCTCCACTTTCCAGTCCCTGACACTGTCTACAAGGCCTGGCCCATCCTGGGCGGTTGGTAAACATTTAACAGACAGCAGAAACTCGTGGTTGCACATGAAGAAAAGGTTAATTGCCAAACCTGTGAACAACCTATGTGTCTGAGGGAAATGGATTGTAGTAAATTCGTGCTGTAGAATCCTACACGGTGGCGAATGTGAAACAGATTGGCAGATGCAGTAATATTGAAAAGCCAAGTTGAGGAGAAAGAGCTAGTTAGAGAATATGTACAATTTTAAAATGATCAAGAGAGTGATATAAACGAGTTCTATGAAAAAGATATAATTACTGTTCATGGATACACACATATGAAGTAGAAATATAGAACCGTGGACAGGAAGACGGTCTTCAAAGGAGAGGTAACTGCTTCCAAAAAGTGGTAACTAGTCCGGGGACGTGGGGGGGGGGGGGAAGAATGCAAAGGGAGCTTCCTCTGTTTCTGTGGTGGTCATTTCTGTTTGAAAAGATCTGAAATGTATGAAAATGTCAAGTATTGATGTTTTAAAAATCTAAGTGGCCAGAGTGTTTTAATGGGCACAAATTAACAGTATAAAAATCATCTTAGTACATGTTCAAAGGACATTTGGTAAGATTCAACACCAGTTTTATTTAAACACTAACTTCTAATAAGAGACACTTTAAAAATTAGGAATAGAGAATATTTTCTTAAAATCACGGGTTGGCAAGCTTTTCTGTAAAGGACCAGTTAGTAAATATTTTAGGGTTTGTGGACCATTCTGTGTCCAAAACAATTCACTCTGGTGTGGGATTTAGTCTGAGGATCTGTTTTGCCAGCCCTGGCCTGAACTATAAAACTCTCCATTTCTTCCATCTCTTTTTTTTTTTTTAAGATTTTATTTATTTACTTGAGAGAGAGACAGAGAGAGCATGAAGAGGGAGAAGGTCAGAGGGAGAAGCAGACTCCTGTGGAGCAGGATCCCAATGTGGGACTTGATCCTGGGACTCCAGGATCATGACCTGAGCCTAAGGCAGTAGCTCAACCAACCGAGCCATCCAGGCGCCCCATTTCTTCCATCTTAACAGCTATGTTAAACTGGATGGTGGAACATAAGAAGCTGGCTCAAGAGCATTATCACAAAACACCAACTTTTACCATCATTTTATATAGTTTTTTAAAATCCTATTGTGAGGAAAAAACAAATAGAAGTTATAATAATATAAAACCTCAGGAATTAAGAGGGATAGAAGAGTAGGTTATTGGCCATTAGTCAGACATTAACCCCTTGCCTTCCTTATCTTTAAATGAAAACCTGTGACTTTTTACTTACTTTCAGCTTAGACGTGTTCTTTTTTCAGCAATGAAATTTCTTGCTTTGAACTAAGATCTCTTCTAGCTCCAAAAAACAGGTCTGGATTTTTTTTTTTTTTTTAAGATTTTCTTTTAAGTAATCTCTATACCCAGCATGAGACTTGAACCCACAACCCAGAGATCGAGAGTCACATGCTCTATAGCCTGAGCCAGCAGGGGCCCCCGTGATTCTTATTTCTAATAAATCTTTTCTTCTTGGGTCATCAAAGGCTACATAAAGCAAGTTAGAAGTTTTTTTAATTTGAAAACTAAGACATACCTATTTAATTGGATACCACTACTAGAGGCACCGTTTTATTAAGGGATCATTTTTAGGGAGGGGCCTTATAAATGTAATAATTTAGTTGCCCGCAGAATAGGATCATTCATTAGTTCTGTTTTTGCACATTACTAATTAAGACTTGCCCGCCGTGGACTTCACAAAGAAGTGCTGAGATGATTCTTCAGTTAAGTATTTATAAAGCCAGTTCAGCGTTCAATTTATATTTTGGCACATAGGTAACTATTTAAGATGGTGATCTCTTCAGTACATGCTTCTGATTATTACCACGCTAAGGCAAGTATGTTTTCTTTGCCTCCTGTAACTGAATTAGAAAAATTCGTAATGGAATGAATAATGCTGAATATTTATAACGATCAATGAAAGACAGTTTTTCCCTCTAGAGCTAGAGTGCACATTAAAGTGATTTGCTTAATTTCAGTAATTTACCAATCAGATTTATAATTATTATAAAGCTGTTGATCACTTAATTCTGAATGTAAGGGTTAAAGAATTTAATATTATTTGGGAGTAACCCATGGGGGCACTAGCAAGAGATTCCTCCTTCACCACAGAAGAACCTGAAAGCGTGGGTCCCGCTCAGAGTGGAGCTCATGGGTATGAGAGTGGAGATGCACAGATCAGTCTGGAGGATTCTGGGTGTATCACTCCTGCCCTGGTTGCCCTTGCTGGGATCTGTACCCCACCACTGTCTCAAGATGTTCTAATTCAGTTGCTGTGAAGTTTACCTCCAGGACAAGAAAATGCTGGTCAAGCCAACTGAAATCTCTTGTCCCTCAAGAGTTCTGTCTCACTGTATATGTGAGTAGATTAGAATCCTTGTTCTTATGCCTCCAGCTCCTTTAAATTAATTAGAACAAATCCATCTTCCCAAGTCCTGTCAACTCTGGTACCTTGAGGTGACAGACTTCAGGCCCAAACCTGGACAGTGTTGCTGTAAATATACCGGGTGGTCTGTGGTGTGGGGCCCTGGAGACACCCCAGCTATTTTCCAGGTGACTTATGTATATCACTTCGGGCCACTTCCTTCATTTTCAAGTTTGATTCCTGAAAACTGCTTTTGGAAAACAAATTTTTAGAAAGATTTTCTTTATTTGAGAGAGAGAGAGCATGGAGGCACACACTCGATCTAGGGGAGGGGCAGAGGGAGAGAGAGCAGCAGACTCCCAGCTGAGTGTGGAGCCTGATGAGGGACTTGATCGCAGGACCCTGAGTCCATTTCAAGAGTGTGACGTTAACCGACTCAGCCACCCAGGTGCCCCTGTACATTTTTCTTAAAAACCATTTTAGGATTTCAGATGCATCACTACATAGATAAACAAAGTACTGTGCAAATATGACGGAAGGTGTTTAAGGAGCTGGGTTTTGCAGTAGGAAATCTTAAAAAGGAATGTTGAAGACAAGTGCCGGTTTTTAGCCAACTTAATCACAATTCCATGTCATGCACATGGACACATGTATATACATGTTCTTCCACAAATTAGGAATGCCATTTGGTAATTTTCCTGATGGTTTGTTCTGATAAAAAGAAAAAAAGGCAGGGGGGGGTTGTTTCCATTTTTTATTGAAATATGGTCGACACACATGTTAAAGTAGTTTCTGGCATACAGCAGTGATTTGACAAGTCTGTACATTATGTTCTGCTTACCCCGAGTGTAGCTGCCGTCTGTCATCATAGGGCAACACCATGACAATACCACAAGGCAGCTTCCGTTCTGATAGTGACACTGGATTGCCAGGAAGCTCCACGTTCGTGGTTATTCAGTGTGTTTTCCAGAATTCCTGGGTCTGCAGCTGCTTTGAAGGTGTGCTCCCTTCATCTCTCTCTTAAACCCCATTCTCCAGGAGCAGTCCCTGTCTCCCTAAGACACAGTACCTTCGGCATCTTGAGTGTTCTAGCATCCACATTTCTCTAGCTTTCTCTCAGCATGTTCTTGGAGAAGCAGTTCTTTCTAAGTTGATGGGTCCTAACCTCGGCCAATTTTCTTGACTAATGTATTATCAAGCACTGATTTTAAGAGTCATTAATTACTGTCCACTTCTCCCCAAAATAACTGTTAAAGCTACAGAAAAGTACATTTGCACTTAGATATGTTATCCACATTAAAATAATTTTCAGTTGCATTTGGTAGCTAAAAACCACTTAGTCTTGATAGGTTACCACTTGCTCTGAGGGCGGAGAGAATCGGATTGTTCCAGCACACCTGGCTCAGCACCTGAGCGTTGTCATTCTTCCTCACAGGGCTCGTGCGATTCGCTTCAGACAGGACGGTAGTGAAGCGGTGGGAGGATTCTTCTCTCAGATTGGGCAGCTATACATGGTCCATCATCTTTGGGGTATGTAACTTTTTCCTTCATTTTTGTGTTACTAGGATTTCAGAGTTTGTTACCAAATAAGCTATACCAGGCGACACAGCACATCCCCCATCAGTAACTTTAAACACTGCAGCAAACTGAAACACAGAAAGTTAAGTGCTGGGCTGTCTAGAAGGAAAGAGGTCAGCAGTGAAAGGCCCGTAGACTTGGGGTGTGTTAGAGGCTGACATCAGAGTGGGGATCATGGTGAGAGGAGCAAGAGAAGTGAGCAGCCATGGGAGAGGGAAGATGATAAAGCTGCCATCCCTTTCTAGACACTTCCGTGGCTCCTCACGGATTATCCCACATTCAATCCAGAGAGGCAGGTCCCCACGTGCTCACTTACTGCCTGCCTTGTGTCTGAGACTGTCATTCTGGAGGCCCTTCTCCTGTCACCTTTTCCGTCACTGCTCACTTTGGTCTGGCCTCTCAGGGCCTGACTCAGATGTGCCCCCTCGCCCCCCAGTGACTGTCCCTCTCCTCCTGAGCCCCCAGAGCCTGATACCAGGTAGGTCGTCATTTGAGGCTATATGTCCCTGTCCCCCGATTGAACGGGAGCCAGGTCTGAGTAACAACTTGGTCATTTGGGGCACATGTGTGTATGTTCATTAAAGTTAAAATGCCTGGGTGGTTTAGTCAGTTACCCGTCGGACTCTTGATCTCATCTCGGGTCTTAATCTCAGGGTGTGAGCTCAAGCCCTCCAAAGGCTGCACACTGGGTGTGGGGACCACTTTTAAAAGAAATGAAAAGCATAACTCGTTTCTGGACCATATTCATTAACTGAGGCATTGGTTTGACCTGCCGCGTCCCACCAAGGGCGGCACCTGTCTGCCTGCTGTGTCAGAGCGGTGACGGGTCTCATGAGGGAAGAGCCAGTACGAGGGACATGCCACCAGGCCGTGTCTGTGATCGTGTCTTTTCTTAGGCAGTGCCTTTCTCTGCCTGCCTTTGTTGTCCCCAGTTAGTGTGCCAAATGTCCACTGCCTGCTCACTACTTTGTTGGAGAAAGTACTGAGACAGGCAGAATTGAATTTTCAGTTGCCTGCCTCCAAAACCTTGCCTCCCTGTGCCGTACTTCTTAGAGAACCACACTGACCCAGCCCCTCCAGCATCATTCTCCTTCATCCTTACAGCCGTGTGCCACAGCGAGGTATCTGTGACTCACAGATAAATAAATCAGCGAGAATCTGTAGCCGTTGAGTCACTGCACTAGGCTCAGACTTGAGCACGTCCAACTCCAAAGCAGATCTCTCCACAGCACGGCAACTCTTCCTCTGACCTGCACGCTTGGTGCGCTCCTTCCTCACCTCAACGCCTCGCTGCATCCATTTGCTCACCACCACCCCATCCGTTTGCTCACCACCACCGAGGGAGGGAGGCTCCCTCCCTCCGCAATACGTCCACGCTCAAGGGCCTCCCACCGTTAAAAGCCTCCCCAACAACAACAACACACAAAAAAAACCAGTAATAAAATAAAAGCCTCCCCAAATCCAAATGTGGATAGACTGATGAACAGATAAACAAAATGTGGTATGTACGTATTTATCCGTCTGGAGGGAGCAAAATGCCAGTCCATATGGCAACACAGATAACCCTTGAAAACATTAAATTCCCTTATACGAGGTGTCTAGAAGAGGCAAATTCATAGAGACAGTGCAGAGTAGAGGTTACCCGGGCCTGGGGGGCAGGGAGAATGGGGAGTTAGTGTTCAGTGGGTACAGTTTTAATTTGCGATGGTGAAAAGCTTTAGAGATGCACTGACACACCCCTGTCAAAATGCCTCAGAGGTATTTCCCTGGTGAGTGGTTGGAAGGAGGTTGCCTAGCCCGGGGAATCGGGAATCAGAAATCAAGGCATCCGGATGAGATCCCTGAATTGTACCACGTGACACCGAAGACCTGATGCTTTTGACCCTCTTCTCTCTACCTGGAGGAGCTTTCTCTTCTGTTCCTGTCGATGACATTCTTTTCAACCAGGCTCAAGGAGCACCTGGTCAAATCACACCTCCCGCAGCTTTCCTCCCTGCTCTGTTCTCAAGGAGACCACCGTGTTCTTTGCCTTTACTAGTCTTTTTACCCTCCGCTGCAGTGAGCACATCGTTGTAGTGCTTTGGAAATGTTGAGCAAAATTGAATTGAATATTATTTATCTGTAGTGTGACAGTTTTGATTATGAATTTAACATGTTATTGAAGAAATTCACTTGGTTTGAAAGATAGGTCTTGGATCAACTAGACTGTCAAACTTAAGAGAGCTATTTTACTTCTCACAAGGCTTAAATGATTTTGCTCAGAGTAACCAGCTTATAGTGATCTCAGCTTAGTGTTAAATCCCCAAAGTGGTCTTTTTGAGAAAACTAGCCGAGCAGCTGACCCAGTACTTGACGGACATACTAGTGGAATACAGGACATTTTCTTTGGTTTAAGCCTTGCTTCTGTGTGGTTCTTTTTCAGCTTACAAGGATCTTCAGACCAGGGAAGATATACGGAATGCAGCGTGGCATAAACATGGCTGGGAAGAATTGGTATATTATACAGGTAATATTTTCATAAACATAAAACTTGTCATTCTTCTCATCTTAACTGTTTTATGTTCTTTCCCTTCAAGGCTAATATGTACTTTTTTTTTTTTAATAGTATATTGCTCTAGGATGGTGACTCATAAGGCTGGGGGGAATGGAGAATAGTCAGATTTTTCTTTAATGGAGAAGAGTCAGATTTTTCTTTAATGCCTTGTTTTCAATAAGGAACTTTCCTTCTTTCAAGTATGTGTGGGGGACGCCTGGCAGGCTCGGTCAGTGGAGTATGTGACTCTTGATCTCATAAAGTTGTGAGTTCAAGCCCCACTTTGGGTGTAGATATTATTTAAAAATAAAATCTTAGGGGCGCCTGGGTGGCTCAGTGGGTTAAAGCCTCTGCCTTCAGCTCAGGTCATGATCCCAGGGTCCTGGGATCGAGCCCCACATCTGGCTCTCTGCTCTGCGGGGAGCCTGCTTCCTCCTCTCTCTCTGCCTGCCTCTCTGCCTACTTGTGATCTCTGTCAAATAAATAAATAAAATCTTTTAAAAAAATAAAATAAAATCTTTTTTAAAAAGCAAGTATTGTCTGGTACAGTTTTCAGATCCTTGTATGTTATAAATTTTACATCATTCCCCCTTTTTTTGTACATTTGAATATTCTCTGAATATTTATTACACAATATTTTTCTGGGCTTTCCCTTTCTCATCAAAGTTATCTATTCCCAAAAACATTATAATTTAGTACAGCAATTAAAAGTAATTTTGAAAATTAATTTGACATTTTGCATGGATAGCCACATACATATATACTATGAAATCCTGGTGGCTTGATTTTTTATAAGAACAGTTGGGCTGAATACAACCCAGTAACGTGGACACAGGTTATAAGTACAAGTCATGTTGCATGTCAGGTAAGTGCCTAAGTCCATACACTACTAAGAAAATCAAAGAGTAATTTGTTCTAGAAAATAAGTGTTATCTTGTCTTTTGGTTCAAAACATCATGTAATTGTATTGGATGATTTGCTTATTCTTAAACGTTCATTAGTTCCAAGAGGCATAGTTTACTCAGCAGTGGGTTTCAGTGCTGTCTGTAGTTACAAGCAGTATTACTTCGTTTTATATAACTTTATTTAGCTCAGACTTCTCAGCCTTTTGAGAAAGCATCATTTTTCTTACAACAGGGACTTTCCTAAGTTTCTACAAATGAAACAGATCTCCAAACAGAATCTGCTTTAATTTTAAAAACATCTCCTGGGACATTAACTGGTCTACCCTTAGCCTATGTATTTATCTCCCTGAGATCAGTCCTTTGTTTTCCAGTCTGTTCTGATTCCAAGCAGCATGTCTTCTGAACATTCTCTGCAACCTGTTTGTTACTGTACATTTACCATAATCTGTTTAGAAAAGAACAAGCGTGGCGTCTGGGTGGCTCAGTGGGTTAAGCCGCTGCCTTCGGCTCAGGTCATGATCTCAGGGTCCTGGGATCAAGTCTCGCATCGGGCTCTCTGCTCAGCGGGGAGCCTGCTTCCTCCTCTCTCTCTGCCTTCCTCTCTGCCTACTTGTGATCTCTCTCTCTGTCGAATAAATAAAATCTTTAAAAAAAAAAAAAAGAAAGAAAAGAACAAGCGTAATAATCTTTATCCTTGTTTTCAGTCCCACTCATTCAGGAAATGGAATCCAGAATCATGATCCCACTGAAGACCTCACCCCTCCAGTAAACAGATTTTAGACGTGCCTACATAAATTTATGGGACAAGTATTTGTCATAAATTAATTTTAATTGTATATCAAGTGAAAAAACACTGAAGTGTAAACTGCTGTATATAGCTTATGAGACCTCTTTTCTTTTTAAAATTTACATAATCACAAGAAAGGAAACTATTACATTTTGACTGTAACAGTGGAAACATCCCTGTGTTTGTCGAATACACCTTATACTTCTAGCCACCCCTCTCCACCCTCTGGAAAAAGAGGGCCCAAATTAAAATTTGAATCCTCTCCAAATAGGAACATAACCATGAAAAAAAAGCTAGCAACCTCTTTATTAAAAGCAAATCTGTTTTATAATTACAGATTTTTTTAGACAAATTTCTTGTATCAGGAAGAAATATAAATTTTGTCATGTTACTCCAGCAGTTTTTCTGAGCCTCAGACTCAGAACAAATTAAGAGCATACCCAATACCTGAAAATGTTTTAATTCATTCTCCTTTTTAATCAGTTGGTGTAGTAAACGACATGTCATTACTAAGTGGTTGCTAAGGTACATACATTTAATCAGTAATTGTCTTCACAGAGTGTACTGTGATAGCTCTGTGTGAGAGGAAATAATGTCTTGAACCTGTGTATCATATGTGATTTTGAAATGAACATCTTGAAAAGCACTAATTTTTATTGGTAATATTTTTCTATAATAAAATGAGTAGCACTAGGAAAAGAGGTTTTATTTTGTAAACAATCATTTGTGACCTCAGACATTCTGTAGTTAATATTTTAGTAAGCTCACAGCAGATACTTCCAAGATCATATATGAGGGGTGGTGCATGTTGAGATTCAAGTTGGAATAAAGTGCATATTTTGTCGAGCTCTGTTTGATTTAGTTTTTCAATATAGTGTGCCTGTTTTGTGACTGTAATCACGTGAAAGTTCTGTTGAAGTGAAAAATTGTCTGACCCCCAAATTAAAGAACTTATGTATAAAATAAAGTGTGAATAAATCTCATAGCAAATGTCAAACTTTTACATGTGAATGGTTTTCTCCAAGAACCTAAAAAATCAATAAAATCCTCTTGATTTTCACATATTACTTGTTTGCAATCTTTTTGTATGAACTTGTGCTGAAAATGACCCTGATCCTCTTGAAATACAGCTTGTCCCTGTTGAGTGGGCACATGTTGAGTTTATGGAGCAAAATACTGAATAAGCTCCTCGACTTCTCCCTAGCCATTTAGCCAAGGGTTCGAGGACTGGGTGTTGGTGTACCAGGGCATGGTGTCTGGGGGACTGGGGCAGCTGGCAGAAGAACCGGCGCTTTTCCTTGACAAGGCACTTACCGTCTTCGGTTTTCAGCTCCCTGAATCCATAAAATGGGGAGGTGGAATTCAGTGGCATTTAACATCCCTTCTGCTCTGAATTTTTTAACTTCTTAGTGCCACGGGGAGCAGGAGGAAGGAGGGGGGATGGGGAGCCCCAGCATAGAAGACCTGCATCTTAGCAGTTCTACTGACTGGATGCTCAGAGCATGTTTATAGGATGTGAAACAAAGAATTATTTAGATGAAACTGCTTTCTAAACTATATAAAGAGAAAGGATAGAATTAGTATTACTGGTGAATTACCTTTACTGGTGACCTAGCTATTCAGAACTGGGAAAAAATTGCGAGGAATGGAGGGATTTTCACTTATAAACTGTATGGACTTGAAGTGAACCCTGCAGAAACGAATTTTCTATCATTCACTGGGGTGTTAGGGTTTACCAGAGAAACAGAACCAATAGAATACCTAAATAAGGTACACTTAAGAAGAGGCAGGAATTGGTTCATGGTTATGGAAGTCAGGAAGTCCCAGAACCTGCCATCTGCCAGCTAGAAAACCAAGAAAACCAGTGGTATAATTCTGTCCCAAGTGCAAAGGCCTGAGAATCAGGAGAGCTGATTGCTTAACTTCCAGTCCAAGCTCAGAGGCCCAAGAACCAAGATCTCCAGAGAGATCTTCTGAAAGCAGAAGATAAACCTCCCAGCTCCAGCAGAACGCATACATTTGCCCTTCCTCTGCCTTGTTCCGTCTGGGCCGCCAAAGGATCAGATGATGCCCCCTACATTGAAGAGGATGGATATTTACTCATCCTGGTGAATCAAATGCTGACCTTCCAGGAACACCCCTCACAGGCAGGCACATCCAGAGATGTGTTAGCAGCTACCTGGACATCCCTCGGGCAGTCGAGTTGACCTATAAAATTAGCTATCACAACTGAGCTCAGTTGGTGGACGAGCTGGATGAGTCTCCCTAAATTGTGCCATCACCCAACTCCCCATCCAGATGCCATTCAGTCTCTGGTGAGCACCACGATGTCCAGATGCCAAACAGAATATGCAAGAATGAGGTTTTATTTTAGAAACTTTGCTTTTCTTTTGTTTTGCTTTCTTAAAGGAGCTTTCTGTCCAGAAAGCCAAGGAATGAACCAACTGTAAAATGGAGCTCTTTCAGAATATACCCTACACTAGGAAGAGGAATTTGTCCTAATTAAGTCATTGGGTTTCCCAAAGCAGCATGCCTCATGCTAGGCTTTAGTCATCATTCAACAAATACTGAGTTTCTGTTATGTGCCAAGCATCAGACACAGGGAATACATCATGAACAAAACATAATCCCTGCCATTGTGAAGCTTACAGTGCAGTAGAAGAGACCAGCAATTAAAATGTAAGATCCTGCAAGTTCTCTTTCCCTCCCTTCCCGTGATCCTGTCTTGTTTCTCAAATACCTCATATCAGTGAGATCATATGATAAACAAGATGAAGCCAGAGAGGGAGAGAAACCATAAGAGACTCTTAATCTCAGGAAACAAACTGAGGGTTGCCGGAGGGGTGGGGATGGGAGGGATGGCGTGGCCGGGTGATGGACACCAGGGAGGGCATGTGCTATGGTGAAAGCTGTCAAATCATGGACCTGTACCCCTGGAGCAAATAATACATTATATGTTACTGGAAAAAAATACTATAAGTTACATGATATGGGAGAAGTTGATGCATGCTGTAGTGGGGCGAGGTAGAATAGGGTAATGGAGATCAGGAATCTAAGGGTGGGCTGGGAGAGGCAGTGCCAGAGCATTGCCAGAGTCAGCCTCACTGAAGAGCTGAGATCTATGCAAAAACTTGGAGGTAACAGTGTTAACAAGTGTTTAGAAGGGAATTCCACCATGCTGGGGGAATGTCTGCAGCAGAGGCCCTGAATCAGGGTCATTCCTGCATGCACCAGAGGGATGGAGGCCACTGGCTGAAACAGGAGGGAGGGAGGTCTTGATGGGAGAAGGCAGAGGTCGTGGGGTTGGATCAGTAGAGTGTTGGGAGCCACTGGAAGGACCTTGACTTTTAGTTTTCGAGATGAGATCCACTGGAAGGTACTGAGCCGAGAAGGACAGATCTGACTTACATTTTAAATGTGGCTTAGACTAGTGGGGTAGCAGTAGAAGTAGGCAGAATGGACAGATTCTGAATATGTCTTGACGGCTGAGCCAAGATGATTTGAATGAAAGTATGAATGAAGGAATAAATCAAGTGAATGAAGTCTTGGCCTCCACAACTAAGGATGGGGAAGGCTGTCGGTGGCGTGGTACAGCAGATCTGGGGAAGTGAAGATCAGGAACTGTTTGGCTCATACAGAGTTTGAGCTGGTCCATGCGGGTATAAGATGGAGGTAGCAGGTAGGTGCGTGAGAATTCTGCAGTTCAGGAGAGCAGACTTGCCTGGAGACAGGCATGTGTGAACTCTCTGCATACAGAACTTAAAGTCTTATGGGGAGTGAGTGTACAAAGAGAAGAGGGCCAGGGTAAGGAGGAACCAGGAACCATCAGGGAAACAGGAAGAAACTGAAGGAAGTGTAATGTCATGAAAGCTAAGTGAACAACGTCCATCAAGAATGCGATCACCGATGCCAAATGCTGCTGTGAGGCGGGGTCAGACGAGGTCTGAAAACTGAGCACTCACTAAGTAGTATGGCCATCACCTGGTGACTATCAAGAACATCCTCTCATTATAGTAATTACAAATAATCACTTTATTTTACCAGCTCCTGCCCACTTTGCCAACTCCCTTTATAAAATGCCCACTGAAGAGCAAATCATTTTGTCCTACTACGAATTTTCATTAGGAATATTCAAAACTTCCAAACTCGTTTTCCACCCGTTGGGTGTAAGTCTGGTGAATATTACTTCCCCAAGCCCACTCATTTTTAATTATCATTCATGGGATATCATCCCTACTCCTTTTTAAAAGCCCTCTAGGACCCACACTTTGCTCTCCGAAAACCAACAATTGACAGAACCTACTTCTTTCCCCCTTATTCCATGGCTGCCTGTGAAAGAGCCTTTTCTTCAGTTCTGCATTATGTTTACTAAATTGATACCTTCACTTTCTGGCTGGGACACAGTAGATGTTAATAATGTGCTCGATGAATGGAGAGAAAGAAGGGAGGGGGAAGTAAGTGGAGAAAGGGAGAAAGGGAAGCTCGGAAAAGAGACAGGATGGAGACGGTCGGTTCCCGCTGGAAAATACACGAGGCTCTCGGAAGGCAGGGCAGTGTCTTCATGCATACTATTTTTGAGGCAAATTCTAGCAGTCCTTGGAAGTTATGATATGCCTAGGTCAAGTCAGCAAAAACAATTCACAAGGAAAATCATAAACATACATCAAATAAGTTCCGAGGTGCAAACTGGTCAGCAAAGTCCTGAATGGTCCTCTCTTTAGGGCTGAAAGCAGTACTTTCTGCAGAGGTCGTGACCACCGGAAAGGACACCCGCCGCACATTTCGCAGAACAGGCTTCCGGCCTGGGGAGTGAAACCTCCTCGGCCGCGGGACACGCGTGAACACGGCGCTCCGAGGGCGCGTGTCCGCTGAGGGCGTCCGGGCCCAGCGCCCCGTGAACCCTCGGGTCGGGGAGTCGCCGGCTCCGCACGTGACCTCCGCCGGCGGTGACCCCGCGCGCGGCCCTCGCGGGGAAGAGGTGGGCCGTGCGCGCGCCGCGGGCCCCGGGCCGGGAGAGCCACGCGAGCGCCGCGGAGAGCAGCCCGGGGCCGGCCGGCCGCGGAGGGGCCGTTGGTCAGGCCGCGGCCCGCGCTTCCCGTGCGGACCCTGGCGAGTCGGACCGAGGGTCGCAGAGGCAGGAGCACGGCGCTCGCGCCACCCCGAGCGTCTCCGGAGCCCTCCCGAGCCTCCCGCGCCCCTGCGCCGCGTCCCGAGCGCTCGGCCCGGCGCCTGGCAGCGGCCGCGGGGGCCCCGCAGCGGCGCGGAAAACCGCCGTCCGGGGAGAAGCGGGAGGACGCCCGCGGCGGGCCCAGAGGGGGCGGCGGTGGGAGCGACACGCCCGCGGCTCGCGCTCGCGCCCCTCTCGGCGCGGGGAAGCCCTGAGGGACTGTTTCCATTTCCCACGCGAAAAACCAGTTATTCCACCACCCCGATTCGCGCCTTCCCGTCTACACAGCACAGCGCGTCATCAGCACGGAACGTGACGTCACACCGGCGGGAAGCCGCGTCACAACCAACCCCGTCCACCCCCGCCCCCGGGCTCCTGGGACCGCGCGCAGCTGCCGGCGCCGCCGGGTCCCCAGCGCGGGGCAGAGCGCGCGGCGCGGCGCTGAGGGCCGGGGCCGGGGCCTCGGGCGACGGGCGCAGCCGGTTCCACGCGGGCACGCGCTTCCTGAGCCCATCGGACGCCTCTGCGCCAAACCCCGAGCGCCCTCCCGCTCAGGCCCCTGCCCCGCAGAAGGCGGGCCCCGGCGGTGCGGCAGTCGGAAGCGTCCGAGGCCGCCCTCCCGCAGCCGGGGGCCGGTGCTCCTGCAGCGCGCGCCGCGAGGAGACGGGCTCGGCAGCACCCGCCCCCCGAACCGAGCCCCGCCCCGCCCCCCGAACCGAGCCCCCCCCCCCCCCCCCCCCCCCCCCCCCCCCCCTCCGCCCCCCCCGGGAGG
>NC_081567.1:15015595-15144395 GCF_022355385.1 Mustela nigripes | reverse complement strand
CCCCCCCCTCCCCCGAGCCTTGCCCCGCCCCGCCCCGAGCCCCCGCACAGCTCCCGGGAGAGCTGCCAGCCAGTCTCTCCGCCTGACGGCCGCCTCGCTGTTTGCGGGTCTCCTCTAAACTCGCCAAACCTGTCACCGCGCTCCTCCCGCAACTTGGATTCAGGGAAATCCGAGTCATCTGATTGGTACACAATTACCTGAGTATCTGACCAAATTTGATTATTTGGTTAAATAATAAATTTTTCAAATAAATTCCTGTATTAAACCCTTCTGGCCTTTTCTACCTAATTATTCACTTAATGCCTCTAGCGACACCTGTGCTTTACCCTCCCCGTGTCTCTACCAGAGACGGTATATAACCACTTACTTTCGAAGCCCGTTCTGAAATTCCTCTTTCCTGGCACTGCAAGAATCAACACAAACCTGGCTTCCAGGTCTTTCCAAGTCCTCTGTTAAGAAAGAACGGCTCAAATCGGCTATTAGGAGGTATTAACTCATTTAAGGTGAAACCCGTTTGGGATGAGTAAAATGTGTTTTTAGTTCTTTTACTTCATGGGATTATCAAATGCCTGTCTTTTAAGGTCACTGCTTTTGTTTAAGGCTCCATTTTTTTAAGCCTTTGTAACATTCCTGATAGGACTAATTCCAAGAGCTAATGAAGCGTCTCCAGCCGCCACCACCCCCACCAACCCGCCCCCCGCCCAGGGTGAGGGTTGGCGGGGTTGCGTGGTTACCAGCACTGCGCCCTGTGATCAGGGTAGGGTCTCCCAACTTCTTGGTCCCTTGCCTGGAGGCTATTTCTACTCAAACACTGAACGTACCTTAAACATTTGATAGTGAAATACACGACAGGCAGAAAGTGACAATGCCACCAATCTGTACTGATACATGATAAATTTTTATTTACCTCCAAAGGGAAAACCAACATTCACATAAGCTGCCTACCCTGTATTTCCAATAGGGAAGGTGTTTCGTTTACTATACACCTTTAAAAGGTTTCAAATAAAATATAGGTAGGAAAATACATAAAGAATTCAGATTATAAAACTCTCCAGGTAATTAATGGTCATAATAATGTTGGGACTGCAGTTAAAAAGGAGCAATTTTCTGTAGTCTACTTGGAAGTACAGATAATCGGTACCAAACCTATACATTAGGCTGTAATAAGCAATTGTAAGCAAATGGTATCAAACTGTATAACTCTTAAAAATTTACCTAAAGTTGTTATGAACCGTATAAAAATTGATATTATTCTTCCAGTTCTCCCAAAAGCTCTACAAAATCAGTGATGTACCATTCTGTGTTGTCTTTTACTTGTTGTCTGATCACATTTCCTCCAAATCCAATGAAAACATCCTAAGAGGGGAAAATGGGGGGGGGGGGGGAGTTAAACAAAAAAAAAAAAAGGATACACCCTGGGGCAGTAAGTGTTCCTTGAAAGAACAAACTGTGCAAAGAGAGGTAAAGCCAAGCCTTCAAAGGGTGCCTTCTTGCCTCCCCTGTCCCAAGAATGAATGAGTCCGAGCACCTCTGCTGCAAATCCACTCAGGCCCAGGCCACTGCAGCCTTCCAGGAGAATTTAAGCCCCCTTAACACCAGCACAATCTCTTACAAAGATAAAATCCCCTGAGTTCTAAACTGGACGCAGGCACAGCCAGGCCAGATGATCTCAAAGAGGGAAGATGAGAGAGAAGCCTGGGGTGCAGGTGAAGTCCCACTGACCCTAGAATCAGGACCACAGCAGGCATCTCCTGACCGGCCCTCTGTGAGCCTGACGGACCTCCCTCCCAGGGAGGGTGTTATTCTGGGCTGAAGGCGATGACAGCCCCAGGATCTGGGGCAACACTCTTCTTTCCATCATTAAATTTAATATTGCATCTATGTTGTTTCCTTAGTATCTACCAAGTGACACCTTCTTATAGTCAATGGTCTTTTAAAGCGGTACTTTCTCTTTTTCTGCCAGGGTATAGGCACACTGTACCTAATTTGGACACTGAAAATTCTTTTACTTGCCTTTTCTCTTCATTTTTGTTTTCAGACCACACAAGGGGAAAACAGAGCAAGATTCTGACCTTCCAGTTAAATTTAGCCTCATGAGCTTCCTGCCTCCTTGGCAGCCCTTTCTGCAAGCAAGCACCGACTCAGCTGTCCCAACACACTGTCGCCTTCCTTCTCTGTCCCCAAGCCTTTCAGGGCTCCCCACAGCCTAGTGGAAACCCCCAAGTGCCTGATACATAAAGTCTCCTGGGCCCCTGACAGGCCCAGGTCCGCTCCTAGTGCGTCCCCACTCTGCTCCGCTGCTCCCCCATCCCCATCCTGCCAGGCCTTCACATGGGGCAGCTAACCTTCCTCTATATCACACACTCCTCTGACCACCTCTGAGGGCTATACGTCTGCGTAGACACACTCGCGCTCGGTTCAGTCAGGCCTGTCATTGTCTGATGACGGGTAAGGTCCTCTGCTATTCACAGTTTGGTCATTTCTTGACATCAGGGTTAGCAGCAACCTGACAGAACTCTCCACGGTTTCCTTCAGGCACTCCTCGTTCAACTGGCCCAGCCTCTGTGACTAACTCAGCACCAGTGTGGGGGGTCAATCATCTGAAGATGTCTTATCTTGAGCTGATGCAAGTCAGTGAAAAGGACCCAAAGGTTCTTTAACCACTTTGTGTTAATCATTTACAGAGACAACTATTTTTAGATCTCAGGAAAGTAGGTACTGAAAAGTTCACCACTCTATTTTTGGTTCTTTTTTCTTAATTTAGAATAAAATAATAAGGATAAAGTCCTACCTGAAAGGGACATATTTGATATTCTGGACACTTACTACACAGCATGCGTTTCCAGCTAGTCTCAGAAAACATTCATTCATAGGAATGAAGTGCTTTAACACAGGCACACTCTCAAACCTCCCTGAGCCTCAGTCCCCTTTAACTAGTAAAAATGAGAAGATAATGTATGAAGAAATACTTTATCAAATATAAAAACACAGGGGCGCCTGGGAGGCTCAGTCCATTAAGTGTCTGCCTTCAGCTCAGGCCATGGTCCCAGGGTCCTTGGAGCAAGTCCCACACTGTGCTCCTGCTCGGCCGAGCAGGGAGCCTGCTTCTCCCTCTGCCCCTCCCCTCTGCTCCTGCATGCTCTCGTGTCTCTCTCACCGCACACACACGCTCTCTCAAAAAATAAAATCATATATATGTATGTATATACATTAAAATTTTGGTTCCAGCTACGAGAGCTGTCTTACTATTTCTGGTATTATTCAAGGAAGTGAAGCTGAAAATCGGGCACACACCTGGGCTGAGAGGTGTCAGGAACCAGGTCAAAAAGTTCTAAACCATTCTCTTCCTTAGGTTTGCAAAATGTCAGCTGACATACTGAGACTGAAGTTGTTTTATTTGTTTTGGTTCTTCACAATGCTACCTAGTGTTCTTGTTTAACTTTCACCAATCTCACAGAGTTCCAAATTAGCCGTATAAAACAAAAACACAACCAGAAAAACCAGCACACTTAATACGTACAGCAGGAGGGCAGGCTTCCATGTCTGTGACGCCATCTCCAATCATGACTATCTTCTGAAATTGAAATTTTTCCTTTAAAAGTTTAATAACTTTTCCTTTCCCACCAGATTCGGCAGTTGGCTGCATCTCATCAAAACCTGCATATTCACCTTAAAAAAGCAGTTAAAACACTGTCAGTGACCCAAAGAATTATACCGGTAGAGCCAGCTTTGTGCACAGATGATACCCTCACTTAAATATCACCGAGAAAGCTAAAAATGGCCCTCAATAAAGTGACACAGCCTGGATGTCCACACCTCTCCCCACCCTCCCTCCAACAGACAACTTTAAAGTACAGGTCCCTCTTGTGGAGGTGTTTAGGTCATCAACACCTTGGGGTCAATCGGTTTTACCCTCTAAGCTGTCAGAGTTGTAATTCTCAAACCTCACTAAGGGGGCAGAACAGCATGAAACAGTAATATATAATGTATCGAAGTTTTAAAAAGTTAATATATAATTTCATCTAAGAGGAGATTCCAACTCAGATTTGATCGATTTTCTTTCTTATAGTAATTCTCACACTTTCTGCCTACTTTTTTTTAAGATTTTATTTATTTGACAGAGAGAGATCACAAGTAGGCAGAGAGGCAAGCAGAGAGAAAGAGAGAGAGGGAGGAGGAAGCAGGCTCCCTGCCTAGCAGAGAGCCCGATGCGGAACTCGATCCCAGAACCCTGAGATCATGACCTGAGCCGAAGGGAGAGGCTTAACCCACTGAGCCACCCAGGGAGCCCCCTGTCTACGTTTTTTAACAATCTCTACCTGTAGACCCTTCAAAAATGTTCCACCAACACATTTACTTTTTTTAAATTAACATTATTTGGTTATAAGGCTGTCAGCCACCCGTGGCCATCACGAGAAACCTCCTGAAATGGCAGGGATGCAGCTGCGGCCCTGTGATGGCCCAGAGAAGAACCGGAAGGCCCTTCAGAGCTGGGAGAGCAGCGACTCGTGGCCAACAAACCCTCTTTCCTGAGCCTAAACTGGTTCAAATACAGAAGAGAGCTCAAAAAATGGAACTATAACACATAACAAAACAAGTCACCTAGGTACATAGGAATCAAGTGCAGGCACTTATACACCGAGAGAGATTAGATGGACATTAAAGCTGGGAGAGATGATGGCCTAAGTCTATTTCACAGAGCAAAGGATCCCAAGGAGCAAAAGACACCAGTAGAGAATCCTTCATCTCAAAAAAAAAAAAAAAAAAAAGAGGGTATGATGTGAAGTGAAATAAGTCAATCAAAGAAAGACAATTACCATATGATTTTACTCCTATGTAGAATTAAAAAACAAATCAGAAGATCATAGGGGAAGAGAGGAAAAAATAAAATAAGACAAAGTCAGAGAGGAAGACAAACATAAGAGACGCTTAACTCTAGGAAACAAACAGGGTTGCTGGAGAGGAAGTTAGCAGGGGAGATGTGGCAACTGGGTGATGGGCATTAAGGAGGGCACTAGGTGTAAAAAAACGAACACTGGGTGTTCTTTTTTTTTTTTTTAAGATTTTATTTATTTATTTGACAGAAAGAGATCACAAGTAGGCAGAGAGGCAGGCGGGCAGGGGCAGGAGGGGGTTATGGAGAAGCAGGCTCCCTGCTGAGGAGAGAGCCCGATGTGGGGCTCGATCTCAGGATTCTGAGACCAAGACCTGAGCCAAAGGCAGAGGCTTAACCCACTGAGCCACCCAGGCGCCCCTACACTGGGTGTTCTATACAACTGATGAATCACTGAACTCTACCTCTGAAACTAATAATACACTATATGATAATTAATTGAATTTAAATTAAATTAAATCAATTAAAAAGGAGAGAATCCTTCATCTCAGTGTTTAACTCTGAGGCTGCCTTACTTAAGGTGCATTCCAACAGACATTTCATAAGATACCGAACACTAAAACTAACAAGAAAGGAAAAATGGTACCATTCAATTCTTACCATTAAAGTAGAACTTCAGCCTATTGGCAAAAACATTGGTCGATGGGATATTGAGCTTTGAAGCAACATGCTCTACGATGCTCCTAAAGCCACCAGATATTAGGAAAACCTGAACATTTCGCTCTTGGAGGCGATTTACTAGCTCCCTGCAAAAAGAAATATAAAACACCAAAATCATTACTAAACGTGAAACATGAAAAGGAAACTAAAATACATTTTCTTGTTCGCAAAGCATATGCCCAAACACATTGGACAAGGTATATTGCTTGGTTAATTATAATGTTTTATGTATTTTTTAAAAGATTTTATATATTTATTTGAGAGAGAATGAGAGCTACAGAGAGACAGAGAGAGCACATACAGAGGGAGAGGGAGAGGAAGAGACTCCCCACTGAGCAGGGAGCCCGATGCGGGGCTCAATCCCAGGTCCCTGGGATCATGACCTGAGCTGAAGACAGATGCTTAACTGCTGAGTCACCCAGGCCCCCCATGTATGTTTTTCTAAATGCACTTAGAAATTAATAGGTGGAGGCACTAGGTGGCTCAGTCATTAAGCATCTGCCTTCAGCTCAGGTCATTATCTCAGGGTCCTGGGATGGAGGCCCAGATCAGGCTCCCTGCTCTGCGGGAAGCCTGCTTCTCCCTTTCCCAATCCCCCTGCTTGTGTTCCTTCTCTCTTTGTGTCTCTGTCAAATAAATAAAATCTTTAAAAAAAAAAATAAAGTTTAGGGGAAAAAAAAAGAAATTAATAGGTGGGGCTGGACGGCTTAAGAAACCATCCCACAACCCAATCTGCTCATGAACCTAGAAACAGATAATGAGGAGGAAACTTCGGCTCTCTCTTCGGAGAAGGGGAGGGCAGATGACTTGGGCAGAACCACTCAGACAGCACCGCATGTAAGAGCTGAAAGAGGCAGGCAGAAGGCAGCACTAGAGCCATAGTGAGATGCTTTCAAGAGGATATGCCCCAAAATGCAGGTGCTACGGAGAGATGGTACCAAGACCAGGGTTCCTCTTACCTTATGCCCGGGGTCAGGTGTGGGGGGTGCTCAGCTATGAGCCTTTGCACCTGTTCCCTAGAGGGCTGGATCAGAGCTAAACGCTCTGTGAGGGCAGCCTTGAAAGGCACTGCCCCACCCATGGCTCGCCGTGTCCTAGGAGGAAGACCCAACAATCAGACTAGGCAAGTCAGATGTTCCCAAAGTCCACACCTTACCTCCCTAGCTCCTCCAGTGTCCACCCATGAGGAAGGTGCTGCCTAGAGCCCCACCACACAACATGCTACAGTGCCACAGCAGCGAGGCCATGGGAATAAACTTACTGCAGTCTGCTTGAGAATCACATTAATATTTTGTGGTCACATCTCACGTCAAATGCAGCTGAACATGAAATGTCTGACCTGGTGACTGCAGGCAGCAATGGGGAGGGCAGGAGGAAGGGAAGGGTCTCACCTGCACATAGACTAAGAGACTCTGAACCCAAACTAGCTTTGTAGCAAGCCACTAAGGCCACATGGTCAGCCATGGACACAAAGCGCTGGACGACTGGGGATCCCCGTGGATCCCCATCCCCACCCCCCATCATCTCCTCTGGTTAGTTAGGGTCGTTGTTTCCCTCACTGGGTAAGAGCCTGTCACTCATATTTATTTAGAGGCAACTATTTTCTTCTGCCATAAGAGTCTGTATAAATGGGTGACTGGATGATGCACACTGGTGAATTCAGCCCTGAGTGACGGAAGAAGCTAACTTGCCCAGGTTTGCTGTCAGGGCCTAAAACTCAGGGAATAACGGCCATGGTCCTGCATGCCACCCAAACACTCTCTTGCAACTCTTTATCACTTCATAAAGTGAATAAATACTATTCCTACATTTCTGACACGGCAGCCTCAACACCACAGACTTTGGCTAGCTCATCAATTCCTTCTTCTCTGATGACCGTGCTGTCAACATCAAAGCACACTGCATCTGCAGAACAGAAGAGTTTCCTCAACTCTGAATGGGAGACCATCCTCGCAAGAATCTTCCTCCTACAACAGAAAAAGACAGACATATTTAAACATGCTTCACCATAAAAAGATCCAATTAGGCCTACTAATGCCAATATACTTTGATCTGTATCAAAGTCAGCATATTCCACATAAACATGGACTCCTGGGCTCATTTGTTGTTGTTGTTGTTGTTGTTTTTTTAAGATTTTATTATTTATTTGACAGAGAGAGATTACAAGTAGGCAGAGAGGCAGGCAGAGAGAGAGAGGAGGAAGCAGGCTCCCTGCTGAGCAGAGAGCCCGATGCGGGACTCGATCCCAGGACCCTGAGATCATGACCTGAGCCGAAGGCAGCGGCTTAACCCACTGAGCCACCCAGGTGCCCTGTTGTTGTTGTTTTTAACACAAAGTAAGCACCATCTAAATATCAGGCTCGGGACGCCTGGGTGGCTCAGTTGGTTAGGCAGCTGCCTTCGGCTCGGGTCATGGTCCCAGCGTCCTGGGATCGAGTCCCACATCGGGCTCCTTGCTCGGCAGGGAGCCTGCTTCTCCCTCTGCCTCTGCCTGCCATTCTGTCTGCCTGTGCTTGCTCTCTCTCCCTCTCTCTGACAAATAAATAAAAAAAAAATCTTAAAAAAAAAAAATAAATAAATAAATAAATAAATAAATATCAGGCTCTTGGAATACAAAGATGAGCAGGACCAAACTCTTCTCCGAGGAGCTCAGTCTGGTGAAGGTACCGACTTACAAATATATATCACATTCAACCAATATTCGACTATTTTTGACCTGACAATGACTGCAGAAAGGCAAGCGCTGAAGTGGAAATGTACTAAAGATACTACAGGCACACAGAGAAGATTATTGAGCTTGCCTATGAGACAGGGCTTCCAAGGGGACAGAAACTCAACCCAAATCTTGAAGGGTAAGTAGCCTGAAAGGGTTCTCCAAGGGCAGGGCATCAGTTTGGTGGGTGCTGGGAGTAGGGGGCAGGGAGATGGAGGCTAGAAGAGAGGATAATGACAGCAAAGAGAAGAGCAGGGCCCAAGGCAAGGAACAAGAATGATGGCTGACATTCTGGAAACTGCCCACTGGAGTCCAGCTGCCGGGCAGGGCACCAAGCGGGGCTCTGGGCCAGGCTGACGGGTTTGGATTTTAACATCTAGGTAGTGGAAAATCCTGAAAGGCTTTTTGCCACAGAAGAGAGTTCAGAGCGGAACAGCACATTTGTCAGTCAGCCATACAGAGGGTATGGCCTAACGGAAGTCACCAGAGAGTAGAGAGAGGGGGAAAGAGGGGGTCTGAGGACAGAGCTCTCGGGAGCAGAAAGGATCAGATCAGGAGCCTGGGAAGGAAAAGGAGGTCGAGACTCACAGGAAGAGACTGAGAGACCACAGAGCTGCAGAAGCAATGGAGGACAGTTTCGAAAGGGATGTCGTGGGTTTTTATTTTTTAAGAAAATCACTGGACCAGAATCTTGGGGGTAAATGGGATCCTAAAGGTTCCCCAGACCCGTCTCTCATCAAATATGTCCCATATGAGGCTACACAGATGATGCAAATAATCTGTATTTAGAACAGACACTGCTGAAAACAAACCCCAAAGAGCTGCAGTGCACCTGGCAGAAGGGTCCAGGGCAAAGCTGACCTGGGGGAAGAAACGTTTTATATTTTTAACACTTTTATGCCAGGGGGAGGCAAACTATAGCCGGTAGGCCAAATCAGCCTGTTTTTGTACAGTCTGTAAAGTAAGAGCAAGTTGTTTTTGGTTTTGCTTTTTTTATTGTTTTTCAAGTAGTCTCCACACCAGCACGGAGCCCAACACTGGGCTTGAATTCACAACGCCGAGATCAAGACCTGAGCTGCGATGAAGAGCGGGACACTTAACCCACTGAGCCCCAGTCCCAGGCATGCCTATGTTTTAAATAATTGAAAAAAAAATAGAATAAAACTTTGCGACACACAGAAATTGCATGGGTTTCAAAATTCAGTGTCCATGGGATGCCTGAGTGGCTCAGTTGGTTAAGCAGCTGCCTTCGGCTCAGGTCATGATCCCAGCGTCCTGGGATCGAGTCCCACATCGGGCTCCTTGCTCAGCAGGGAGCCTGCTTCTCCCTCTGCCTCTGCCTGCCATTCTGTCTGCCTGTGCTCGCTCTCTCCCCCTCTCTGATAAATAAATAAAATCTTAAAAAAAAAAAAAAATTCAGTGTCCATAATTAAAGTTTCAGAAGAACACAGCCATGTTCACTGGCTTACATGTCCACAGCTGCTTTCACATAACACAGCAGGTGGGCCACTGCAGCAGAGACTGTAAGGCCTGCAAAGCCTAAAATATTTACTATCTGGCCTTTGACAGAAAAACTGCAGACCCCTGTTTGGAACCCTTATAAAAGAGGGCTCTTAATGGGAAATTGGAGTTTCACTGGAGACCCACTGACAAGGGGGAAAGAGAAGACAGTCCGTGAATCCAGTAAGATAATAGAGTATTAAACTCTAAACTAACATCAGCCTCAATGTGAATTTAGTTTCCGTTAAACAGACTGAGCTCCTTTGCAGGTTGCTTCTCTTCCATTCTCTTAATGTTGTAATGCCCACAGTCCCCGGCCCCCCACGGGTCTTCTCCAACCATACTCACTCCCCGATGGAATTCATCCGGGCTCATGGCTTGAAATGTCGTCTCTGGGATGGGAACTCCCAGATGTGTACCTGGAGCCCAGTCCTCTCTCCCAAACTCTCAACTCCAACCACCTACCTGACCTGACTCATATGTCTGGGAAACACCCCAAATACAAGCCTAAAACTGAACTCCTGATCTTCTTGTCCCACCAAAACTGCCATTCTTCAATTTACCTAAAGGTAAATGGAACCTTTAGAATCCTGTTTACCCCCAAGATTCTAGTCCAATTAATTTCTTAAAAAATAAAAATCCATTCTCTCCCTTGATGGCCCATGTCCAAAATTCCTATCCAATCATTCAGGAAACTATGTTGGTTCTATCTTTAAAGTCTAATCAAAATCAAGGGGCTCCTGGGTTGCCCAGTGGGTTAAGCCTCTGCCTTTGGCTCAGGTCATGATCTCTGGGTCCTAGGATCAAGCCCCGCCCACATCGGGCTCTCTGCACAGAGGGGAACTTGCTTCCCCCTCTCTACCTGCCTATCTGCCTGCTTGTAATCTCTCTCTCTGTCTGTCAAATAAATAAATAAAACCTTTTAAAAAAAAAAAGTACTTAATCATAGCAGACCTAATGATGCCCTTGCTAAACCATTCCCCATCATTAGCATATTAATTAACCATAATATCTCTGTTATTCAATTAATTTATGCCCTTCATGATTTGGATCCTATTTCACCAACCTTCTCCCCCAAGACAAAACACACACACTCACACACACAACTTATGTTCATAATATACAGAAGAAGTCTTGTTTCTTAAATATGTCTTGGTTTTTTAATCCTCTATGCTTTTGCAAATGCTATTTTCTCTGCCTGAAATCGCCTAATCCCACATACTCAGTGGGCAAATTCCTATTTATTCTTCAAGATGATAATTAAATAATCTGCCTTATACTACATTATCTCCTTCCTACTCCTTCAGAGAATTAATTAATCATTCCCATTCCTCTCCTTGAGTGAAATATCTTTCACCTTTATTTCCAGGACCCCGTAGGTATAAAGTAAATGTTTCATAAATTAAATAGAGTTGAATCTAAGAAGTTATTGAGAACTTAGAACTGAGATTATTGTTCTCAACAAAACTATTCCAATTTAGGGGCGCCTGGGTGGCTCAGTGGGTTGGGCCTCTGCCTTTGGCCCAGGTCATGATCTCGGGGTCCTGAGATCAAGCCCCACATGGGGGGTTCTCGGCTCAGCAGGGAGCCTGCTTCCAGTTCTCTCTGTGCCTGCTGCTCTGCCTACTTGTGATCTCCCTCTCTCTGTCAAATAAATAAATAAAATCTTTAAAAAAAAACCTATTCCAACTTAGAATGCTATTAGCCTAAAATTAAAATCCTTAACCAGCAATGATGACTATCATGAATGAAACAGAATTGACATCATAAATTCTTAAGTTGGAAGAAACTTCACAGCCATCATTTAGGTCTGGACCCATGCCTTTCTGTAGGAATGATATTAATGTGTCCATTTCACAGATTAATGACCAGAGGTATAAGGAAATTAAATGACCCAGGTGACACAGCTCCTAAGCGATGGCTAAAACACTAAAATTTGGATCTCAAATGCATACAGACAACATAAAAGGTGGTACATAAATTAAGATGTGGATAAACTGAGAGGCAGATAAATTAAGCAGAACTAAATAAGGTTAAACATTGGATAGGAACCTATCTGGACTGAGGAAATGTCAAAGATTGCCATGAAGAATTCAGACCAGGGTGCCTGGGTGGCTCAGTCGGTTAAGCGTCTGCCTTTGGCTCAGGTCATGATGCCAGGGTCCTGGGATTGAGCCCCATTTTGGGCTCCCCTCTGCTCTCCCACTCTATCCCTCTCCCCACATGTTCTCTCTCTTAAATAACTAAAACCTTAAAAAAAAAAAAAAAAAACAGACCAAAGTTCTGCTAGCTGGACAATGTGATGGGTGATGATTCATTAATAATGAAAGAAGAAAGTCTGCACATTCTTTGGGAGACCAGTGGATAGAAACAAGTTTCATAAATTGTCCAATCTCCACCAAGCCAGGGAATACCAAGGAGCCTCGTATCCCACTCTCTATGGCTCAGTAACCACCCACGTGGCACTGGTCCAGAGAGAATCAACGCACTTCACATCACATGGAAAGACAGCTACCCCAGCACAGAAGAGCACAGACGGTCTGCCAGCAGAGAAGCAGTGCTTAGTGCAATGCAACCCCCCTGAGCATGGAGAATGAGTCATATGTAAATGGAGGGAAAGCCAAATTACCTAAGAAGAGCTAAAATGAAATATACCTAAGAAGAGCTAAAATGAAATAAATGGGACAGGCTAAAGACTATGCATGAGGCAACACAACATAACTAAGAATGGGCAAGACTCCCGAGGAGGACTGGCGGGCTCCTGAAGTCTCAAAACTCCTAACCCCAAAGCCAGTCCACACTGCCCCCCTGCGCCTAGCCTCAGACCTGGAAAGTACAGAACGGGCATCATCTCCAAGAGGCGCAGTCTCACTGAGATGACCAGACCAATCATTATTGTTCATGTCTGAAAAGCCAGTGGCTTGAGCTTCTCCCCAACCACAGACAAAACAAATAGCTTCAACCAGACCATCAGCCTCAAATATGGAAGGAAACACACATTTCCTTAAGTAGAGTGAGGGCTGACTTCCATATCCCCAGATGAACACGAGTCCTGACTTAGGACTCAGAATTGCCGACACCTCCCATGGTACACTATAGTGGTACCAAAGGCAGAGAAAATACGATGTTTGAGACAAAAATGGCACTGAATTTACTGGGAAGGCGGAATCTTTCTCCACACCCTCCCTGGGAGACAGAGCTGGATTACAGAACCTTAACTTTGCCCACAAAATGCTCATATCAGGGGATATGCCCTCCACACCAGGGGTTACACAGGTTTCAGCTCCCTGCTCACACTCAAAACAAACGGCCTGAGCCTCCCCTAGCCCTTCCCAGCCCGCACCATAAAATGCCCTGCCTCCTTATTTACTGCCAGTTGCCTTTTTTTCTCAGCTCTCCACCAGGAGCCATTCATAATTCAGTCAAAATTCTCATGTCTACAAGGGGGAAAAAAACATCTGGTAAGTTCAGGTGCTTCCAAGTAAATTGTGAACCTTAGAATTTCACATACACAAAACTCCTTGCTAGAGAATGGACTCTGGATCCCTCACATATGGCCCTGGCAGGGGGACAGGACAGGAGGCAGAAGAAGTCCTGGTGGAAGGGTAGGTGCTTTGACATGGCAGCTCCCAGGCCCAGTCCGGACCACTGAGCCCCTCCCTTCCGCGGGTCAGAACAGGTCTCCCACCCGCCCGGCGCCCAGCTGGTCTGTCTGGGGGAAAGAAAGGGCCAAATGGTGAAGAAGCCTCTGAGGATGACCCCTTCTTATCCCCAGCTCCGAAAGTACAAAAGCAAGTTTTCCTTCAGGGCCAGGCTTAGGGGGTCTGATTTTAGATAAGAGGGAAAAACCTCTTCACCCAGAATCTCTTTGAACTCCTTCATCTCTGTATTTCATGAGAGGCATCCAAAATCGCTTTAGCAGCTTACTCTTTGTCAGGACCAACCTCTTACCTTCACCTGTGTAAGAACAAATGCAAGCTGGTACAGAGATTGTGGAGAACAAGCACATCCAAGAGAATAAACCTTACCAGGCTTAGATGGATGTCACCTTGCAGAGGAGCGGTGAGTCGGCTTCAGGTCCTCCAGGCACTGCAAGAAGGCACAAATGCAGCCTGAGAAGCTTCTGGGTCAGAGGAGAATCAAAGAGCCTCTGGTAAATAGGCCTAGGGTTCCCAGTCAATGAATTTATAGTGTATTTTATGACTCAAAAAAAGTATAGCTGTTCTGCAGAACCTGAGATTTTATGGATCCCACATACATGACAGCAGACAATTTTATTCAGGTGAGGAGGAAACTGGTAATGATAAATGACAACAACAACAGACAAACCAGACTCACGTTTCTCCAGTGCTGGATTCCTGGGAAATAACACTCTTCTCTCCCTGCTTCTTTCCTGAATAAAAATGCAGCATAAAGCTCTGACTATGAATCTCTTTACAAGAGATCTTGAGAGTTCTGCAAGATGAGAGCCTAGAAGGAGAGGAGGAAACGAACATCAAGGTCCAGACACAAGAGAAGAAAGAGAAACTGTCTAGCTTCCCTCTCCCCACTGGCAGGATTAGTACAAAGAAGGGTCAGATGCAAAATTCCCTAAGACTGCTTCCCTTGCGAAACGCTTGACTTCTGCCTCCTTTTCACACTGCAGAGGAGTAAACACATTATTTTCTCTGGCTTTATTCTGCAAAAGCCTCAGGTCTGACAGGAAATCACCTAACCCAATTAGCAGAATGCCAACGAGAGGGAAAGGGGAGAGGATCTACTGAGAGAACAAAATGCAGACAGAGGGCTGACTCAGGTATATCCCAGACTCTGCAAAACAGACCCTTCTGTCTTCAAAAGGAGTAGACACAGTGGCCAACATGCCAAGAACAGTCAACGAAAAGTTCCATTGCCCAATATCAAGGGAACACAGCCAACAATTCTGAATTATAATCCTCATAATTAAAACTATAAGTAGAAATAGATAAAAGTACCAAAACTCAGAAGAAAAAAAGATAATAGAAATAGTTAAGAAGATGAGGCAAGAAAACGCAAAGAGTCTGAAGAGGGGAACCATAATGGCAATAAATAATTCAGAGGGTTCAAAATACAAACCTTGCATAACCTTTCTCTCATCCAATTTTTGAGTTGGTCTCAAAAGCAAAGAAAAGGAATGTGGCTTCCATCTTGGCCCAGCCTCCCTCCCTGGGAGGTAGCTGCCCTATGGTGAGGTCCATGTGGCAGAACTGGAAGAGGCCCCCAGGAAACAGCCAGAAAGGAACTGGGGCCCTTGATCCCACAACCCTCAAGGAACTGAATCCTGCCTCCCATGTGAATGAGCAAGGCAGATCTCCAATAAAGCATTCAAATAAACTGGACTTGGCCAACGTGACCTCCCAAATTTTAAACCCACAGAAACTGTGAAAAAATGAATGTTTGTTTTAAAGCTGCTAAGTTTGGGGGTAATGTGTTAAACAGCAATAGGTAGCTAGAACAACAGCTTTGAGGTAGGCAAAACTTTCTTAAATAAAGCATGAACAATAAAAAGAAAGCATGATAGAATGGACTTCCTCAAGATTAAAAACTTGCACTTGCTCTTCAAAAGATACCATGATGGGGCACCTGGCTGGTGCAGTCAGTTAAGCATCTGACTCTTGATCTCAGCTCAGAACCATGACTCAGGGTGGTGAGATCAAGCCCCACATCAGGCTCCACACTAGGCACAGAGCCTCCTTAAGACTCTCTCTCTCTCCCCCCTGCCTCTGCCAACAACAACAACAACAACAACAACAACAACAAAAGATACCATAATGGGGAAAAAAAAGAAAAAGAAAAGACAAGCTACAGAATAGGAGAAAATACTTACCATACACGTATTTGACAAAGAACTTGTATCCAGAATAAAGAACTCTTACAAGTCAGTAATAACACGACTTATTAAAATATGAGTAAAAGACTGGGATAGACATTCCAGAAAAGAAGATATGAAACTAAACTGAAAAGAAGAATGACTAAGATGAAAAAGACCGACCACACCAAGTATTGGTGAGGACAGGGAACCGCAGAACTGCTCGGGATAGGAAATGGTCCGACCATTCTGGAAAACATTTTAGTGGTTTCTGATGAAGTTGAACAGAGGTTTACCCAAGAGAGACCCAAGAGCACTCTCTCTGTGACAGCCCCCAACCAGAAAGTCCACCAGCAGATAAGCGCTCAGAACCGGGGGATATCCCCACACAGGAACCGTACTCAGCGCCCCAGAGGAAGGAATGAGTACCACGCGCCAAAATAAACACAGAAAACGTGATAGTGAGAGAAGGCAGACCCCAAAGACCGCATGCAGCATGATTCCGTTTCCAGGACACACCAGAAAACACAGACGCTACGATGACAAAAATCAGGTCAGGAGGGCTCGGGGGTGGGGCGGCCGGGCTGCAAAGAGGCCTTGGGGACTCTGCAGGGGAGACGGAAGTATTCTATCCGCTGGCGATTTTAAGTGTGTAGATAATCTCGAAATTCACCCAAATGTACACTCAAAATGGGTGCGTCCTGTTGCGTCGAATTCTACCTCAGAAAACATCAGCTTTAGAGAGGGCACTGGCGTGCATCCAGTTACCTGAAAACCTCAACCGTCCCGACCGCTCGACGTCACCCCCGCGGCGGTGAGGGCCCCGCGACCACACCGAGCACCCACCAGCAGCTGTGGTAAAACCGTTCAGAAATCCTGGACTTTGCCCCTTCCTCCCCGGACCCTCTCGCCCGCACGGGTCAGTCCAGCCCCGGACGAGCAGACGCCGTGAAGCGGACGCCGTGAAGCAGACGCCGGCGCGCGGCGCCCGTGAAGCAGACGCCGCCAAGCTTCTCTCACGAAGCGGTCTCAGTCCCTGCCTCGCGGCGGTCGCGGGCGGCAGCGGGCCCGGCAGGTGCTCCGCGGACACCCCAGCTCGGCCGGGAAAGACGGCCCGGCCGGACGCGCGCCGACCCCCGACCTCGCCGCGGCGACGTCCCGGTGCAGGATTGCATCATTCATTCCCGCGGCTCGGGAACCGGCGGCGGGGGAAGACCGGGGGGCTCCTCCAGAGTACACCGGGAAGCCAAAGCCTGGAAACCCCGCGAGCGCTTCCCCCGCCGCGACCGCGAACGCCGCCGGCCGCGGACAAGGCCCGGCTCGGAGACCTGAAGTCGGCACCGGAGCGCCCGGCACGCGCCCAGACTCACCCGGGGCTGCTGCCCTTCCTGGTTGCCGGGCTGCCCTTCCGACTGCAGGCAGCCGCGGGCGCGCCCCGACCCTCCGCCCGGAGCTCCGAGGGGGCGGCCTGCGCAGGGTAAGAGGCTTCCCCGAGCCGCCCCGTGAGGTCTGCTGGCAGCGCGGCGTCCTCCGGGCGGCTTTCCCAGCGGCGGACCGCACCGGCGGGGCCGTGCGCTGCGGGGCTGGGCAGAAGCGCTTGGCCCCGCCCCTGAGCGGGGCTTCTCTGAGCCCGCCCCTCCGCCGCGGACCCGCAGCCTCTCCGCCTCCCGGCCCCGCCCCTGGGCGGGGCTTCTCTGAGCCCGCCCCTCCTCCACTTCATGCGGGAGGGGCAGAAGCGCTCCCCGCACGCCACACTAGAAATGAGGGTAAGAGAAAGCCAGGGACTTCTGGGCTCCTTAGGGACCTTTTCTGCAATTAACGGAAGCTTCTAGGGGTCTTTTTTGAATTCACGTTTGATCTTCTGTTCTAGGAATGTAGGTCTCTAGGAGAATTTCAGTAACTACTTCTATCATATTATATATCAACCATCACTTAATATATACAGTATCAAAAGCAAAACAACTTAAATGCAGAAAGCTGTGAGTGACAAAATGTGTCTGATCCTTTTTCTTTTCTTTTTTCTTGTCATCTTATTTTCTTCTAGGTGTCACTTGCCGAGCTACTTTTAAGTTGACTATAATAAATAAGGGGTGAGCACCTCCAAACATTTACCTTTGGGTCAGCTGGCTGGAGCAGGACAGTGAGGTGCCGCCCTAAACCTCAGGCGCTAACAGTTCAGGTTCCCTACAAGTGGTCACTCAGGGAGAGGGGATGCAATTGCTGGAGCAGGACAGTCGGTCACCACATCCCTGCTCTTTGCTACAGAACCTCTCAAAACACAATTCAATCCAGAAACAAGAGTGCTGCTGCTCTTTAGCCAGGCATGCCCTTGAAGTTCAGCAAGAAAATGGTTGCAGGTTTGGGGCACATCTGGTTTAATTTCTCCCAGATGTGTCAAAGAGGGTTCTGATCTGAAGAATGGAGAGGTGGAATTTTGATGTTCTGAAATATGAAGTAAAAAAATGATACCACTAATGGGGGAGGGTAAAATAAGGGGATCTAAAATAACAATCTAATTAAGAACCTGTTTATATTTTGTAGTAATTTAGACATCAGTATAATAAAAGATGTTAAACACCAAATATTTGTATATAAGCATAGACGGTAATTGAGTATTTCTAGGGGGAAAGAAACCCAAGTACAATAATGTGGGAAAGTATAATTAGTTCCTGCTATTATTCATATTTCATAGATGCTTAATATGAAACAGATTTCAAATAAAATATTTGCACTGAATAAAATCTGTCAGCTACTCATGGTCTCTCTACCTACCTCATAGTCACATCTGTACTAACACTTGGGTCATGAGGTAGCAGTGCTCTACAACACAAACCGCACTGAAAAAAAAAAAAATGTCCAGAGGAAGCTAATGGGTGGTCACAGATAATATGAAAGAATCACAAATGTGTATGAAATGTGTGTGTGGATGGGGGCAGTCTTGTGGGACTGAGCCCTTAACCTGTGGGATATTATGTTTGAGAAGATAGTGTCAGAATTGAGTTAAATTTAGGATAATAGGATACACAGCTAGTGAAACTTCCTCATTTCATGACCAGAAGTAAAGTGTTTTGTGTAAGTAGTAAAAGTCAACATAGGAGGAAAGAATTGGGTTTTGCTGGGAGGAAAAAAACCTGAGTTTTTCTCTTTTCAATTACATACCCATAATGTATTTATTTTATAGTTGGAAATTTGTACCTTTTGGCCACCTTCATGTAGTTCATGCTCCCTACTCCTAAAGCATTTAGTTTTAATAGATTCATAAACCATTACAAAACTAATAAATATTTTTAAACTAATCTCAACCAATATGAAACCAAAAAAATTAGAAAGGTAAATTCTTCATTCCTTTTACTCCCCAGGATTAATTGCTCACCATAATTACTATTGACATGCACAGAGTTTTTTCTTCTTTCAAAAATGGGAATAGACCAGCATATATTATTCTGAAGTCTGCTTCATTCACAGGACATATCATGGACATATGTGTATGGTGTGACTGGCTCTAGATTAGAGGTTCCAGCGACCCCCTCCTTAGGTCTGATTGATTTGCTGGATAATGTGCTTTTTCAGAACTCAGAAACACATTTACCAGCTTACTACAGCATAGAGACGGACAACCAAACGAAGAGATACACACAGGGTGAAGTCTGGGAGAGTCTCAAGTGTAGGAGCTTCAGTACCCATGAAGCTGGGTGTAGCATCTCAGGGTGTCCTACAACCTGGCGGCTCTTTGAACCCCATACACTTTTGGTTCTTATGGAGTCTTCAGAGGCATGATCGATCAGTAACTCCATTTTCAGCCCTTCTCTCTTCTCAAGAGAATGGGGGCAGGACTGAAATTTCCAAGCTTCTAATTATGGACTGGTCTTTCTGGGGACTAGGTTTCATCCAGAACCCCACCCAGAGGTGCTCCATTAGAACACAAGATGCTCAGGGCATCTGGGTTGCTCAGTGGGCTGTCCAAGCAAAGCAGGAGCCATAGAGGAAATACACACATTGCCACCTGAAACATGGGGGAGAAACCCTGGTTTCTCATTTCCTCTCATCAGGGTTTCTCCTGGCTAAATCTACCTAGAAGCCAGCTGACACAGGGAACCTAAGGGGAAATGTGTTTTCTGTAGGTGTCAGACAGAACAGAGCAAAGGAAGAGCAAGGAACAGATAGGACAAAGGCAGGCCAAGGAACAGCGCAGATTACAAAGACCTACAAATAAGTAATAAAAAACTAATTCCAGGGGCACCTGGGTGGCTCAGTGGGTTAAGCTGCTGCCTTCGGCTCAGGTCATGATCAGCAGGGAGCCTGCTTCCCTCTCTCTCTGCCTGCCTCTCTGTCTACCTGTGACCTCTGTCAAATAAACAAATAAAATCTTCAAAAAAAAAAAAAAAAGAGAGAGAGGAAAGAAAGAAAGAAATCGGGGCTTCTGAAACTTAAAAAAAAAAAAAAAACTAACTTAAAAAAAACTAATTCCAGGGGTGCCTGGGTGGCTCAGTGGGTTAAGCAAGCCTCTGCCTTCAGCTCAGGTCATGATCCCAGGGTCCTGGGATCGAGCCCCACATCGGGCTCTCTGCTCAGCGGGGAGCCTGCTTCCCCCTCTCTCTCTACCTCTCTGCCTGCTTGTGATCTCTCTCTGTCAAATAAGCAAATAAAATCTTTAAAAAAGAAAACAACTAGGGTCGCCTGGGTGGCTCAGTAGGTTAAGCCGCTGCCTTCGGCTCAGGTCATGATCTCAGGGTCCTGGGATCGAGTCCCGCATCAGGCTCTCTGCTCAGCAGGGAGCCTGCTTCCCTCTCTCTCTCTCTCTCTCTCTCTGCCTGCCTTTCCATCTACTTGTGATCTCTCTCTCTCTCTGTCAAATAAATAAATAAATAAAATCTTAAAAAAAAAAAAGAAAAGAAAACAACTAATTCCAGTAGAAATATGGGAAAAGAACATGAATATGCAATTCACTAAAGGCCAATAAACAAACAAAAAAAACTAATTAAACTAGTAAAGAAATTCAAAGAAAAATAATGAGTTACAAATTTTTTCACACATACACAAAGATGAAAAAGGTTGATAAGGATGCAGAAAAATGGGCCCTTATCTGCAGTGTGAATATAAAGGCATGCAATTTTTTAACTTCTAGTTACCCATCCCAAAGAGCTCAATCAATGCAGAAATATTCCTCTTTCAGGGTGTTCATTAGATAAGTTAAACAATTTATGTTATGTATATACCATATGGTATATATATGTATGTATGGTATATATATATATTATACAATAGAATACAGCATAGCCATTTAAAAGGATGGTAAATCTATATTTATTGACAAAGAGCTTTTGGACAAATTACTGAGTAAAAATGCAGAATATAAAACAATATATACAGTATGAACTTATTCATATAAATCTGTATGTAACTGGAAGATATTTGAAATGTTTACCAAAATGCTAAATGGCTGCCTCTCGATGATTTTCACTCTTCCTTATACTCTTTTGTGTTACTTGAATCTCCTACATGGTTGCACATTAAGTATTAAATTTGTCATTAGGGAAAACATAAAGCTATCCTTATAGTGGAGAAAAATAGGAAAACTTACATTATAAAGCAGGATGATTACAATATAAAAAGTGCAGCCATTCATGACTGAATCTCCCCTCTCCTCCTAGAAATTCTACAAAGCAATGGAGAGTTGGTTGAGGGGGACCTGAATATCCTGTATTCCACAATATTAGAAGAAAAGCCACTAGAGACTCCAAGGCCTGAATAAGGGCCACCAAAAGCAGCAGAGATTGGGCAGCAACGCATGGGGGAGTGGCACTTGGGAGGTCATAAGGGAAGCAGCAGCAGCAGATCCCAGAAAACACCAGAAAGCAGATTCCCTGAGGATGAGAGGTTCACATGAAAATGAAAATACCTGTTGTTCAAAACAACCAGAACGCACACAGCGATGAGAGGTGAGGTTGCACTTAGGCTACAAGAAACCCAGTAGACAGAGAAGGTACACAGTATCCAAAAGAATGTCTTGGAAACCAAACATGATAAATCTCAGAAAGTAGATAAACAGCTCACCTCAAATGCAGGCACTATGTTTCCTGGGTTCAGGGACCAGTGACAAAGCCAGAGAGCACAGGTATGACAGCAGGTATGGGCCAGTTTAGGACAAGAAAGCAAAGGAAGAGAGGCTACACAAAAGCTGCTAAGAAAAGCCACACTGAATGAGGCGGTGTGACCATGGCAGCTAAAAACTTTGGCACTGTTCAGCCTGGAAAACTACCTTGGGCCCTCTTGCCCTTCCTTCGCAGGAGATCCCTGAAAATCATGGGTCCTAGAAAACACAATTCATTTAAAAATGGATTAAAAATGGATGCCTGGGTGGCTCAGTTGGTTAAGCTACTGCCTTTGGCTCAGGTCATGATCCTGGAGTCCCATATCAGGCTCCCTGCTCAGGGGGCTGGTCTGCTTCTCCCTCTGACCCTCCCCCCTCTCATGTTCTCTCTCTCAAATAAATAAAATATTTTATTTTATTTTTTTTAAAGATTTTATTTATTAATTTGACAGAGAGAGATCACAAGTAGTCAGAGAGGCAGGCAGAGAGAGAGAGGGAAGTAGGCTCCCTGCTGAGCAGAGAGCCCAATGCGGGACTCGATCTCAGGACCCTGAGATCATGACCTGAGCTGAAGGCAGTGGCTCAATCCACTGAGCCACCCAGGTGCCCCAATAAATAAAATCTTTTAAAGAAATGGATTAAAAATAAAGAAAAACAAAGTGACAAATACCTTTGTCATGAGTTAAAACTGTGTATGTCCAAAATTCATATGCTTAAGTTCTAACCTCTAGTACCTCACAATGTGAAAACAGTTGGAGATAAGGCTCTCAAAGAGATGATTAGGTCAACATGAGGTCCTTAGACTACACCCTAATCCAGTCCAACCGGGAGCTCAAAACAAAGAGGAAAGCTGGATGCATGGAGAGACACCAGAAATGTGAGTGCACACAGAACAAAGATTCTATGAGGACACGGTGAGAAAGCAGCCTTCTGCAAGCCCAAAGAGAAGCCTTGGAAGAAACCAAACATGCTGACACTTTGATCTTGGTCTTCTAGCTTGCAGAAGAGTGAGAAAACAAATTTGTATTGTTTCAGTCACCCAGTCTGTGGTTTTTTTGTTATACAAACTAATACAACTTTTCATACAAAATTACTATATAAGTAAGAATGGTAGAAAAGGAGAGCAAATCTTACCTATAGCTAAAAGTACACACCAGAAAACTGTTAGTCACAGAAAAGATGAAAACTAAGACTGATTATATATTCTGTTTTAATATTAAAAACACAGGGAGGGGCACCTGGGTGGCTCAGTGGGTTAAAGCCTCTGCTTTCAGCTCAGGTCATGATCCCGGGATAGGGGATCGAGCCCCGCATCGGGCTCTCTGCTCAGCGGGGAGCCTGCTTCCTCCTCTCTCTCTGCCTGTCTCTCAGCCTACTTGTGATCTCTGTCAAATAAATAAATAAAATCTTAAAAAAAAAAAACAACACAGGGAATTGACTCCATCCAAACAAAAATACAAAGGCAGGAGTTCAGGGAAGAGATGACATGAGAAGAGGAAGACAAAAGACAAAACAAAATCTAAGGGAAAAGTCGAAAGGGGAAAATAAAAAAATAAAGATGAAACTAAAAAAGGACACAAATAAATTAGATACTATGAAAAACCCACTTACCAACATAAAGGATAAAACTGAGCAAAGCAAACAGTATATAATAATGATAGAGAATTAACCAAACTATATAAAATAATGAAAGAGAATAAAAGAGAAAATGATAGAAAACAGGCAAGGGAGATGCAACAAAAGCATAGCTGAACTTTCCAAAGAAAATAACCAAACATGAGAACAAAATAAGTATTTAAAGATACATAAATAACAGCTACTGGATTTAAAAATAAGGAAAGACACCATTGAAGAAACCATCAACAGCTTCCTGCTGACCTTGGTGGGAGGCAGTGGCTGAATTTGCATCAGCTCTTTGTCCTCAAGATCCTCCTTTAGCTCCTCCCCCTCCTGGACCTAGTGTCATGGTTCCAGGCCAAGGCTTCCCTGATCTTTCCAGCATCTGAAGGACACTCATCCCATCAAGATGAACCACAGTGTGGTCCTCACTTCTAAAAGCCATTTGAAAGCAAGAGCAGTTGCCCCAGCCAGAGATAATGGTCTCTGAATCAAGCCCAGAGGAATGACATGGGGGAGTTGTGAGAGATGCCGTCTGGAGATCCATAGAGTTCTTGTGGATCTAAAGATCTCTCCAGGAGAGGAGTTAAGATGGAAGAGGAGTAGGGGGACCGTAAGTTTGTCTCATCCCTTGAATACAGCTAGATAGTTATCAAATCATTCGGAACACCCGAAATATCAGTAGGAAGTCTGAGAAAAATTCTGCAAGTCTCCTGGGAGAAAAACCACCATTAATCTGGAAGGTAGGAAGCATAGAGACTTGAATCCGGTGTGCTATAGCTAAGGATATGGTGGCAGGGAGAGAGACTGCCTAAGGAGACTACCCCAAAGTATTAAAAACCTTTAGAAGTCAGCTACAGTGGGGGACCTGCCTGGCTTCAAGGTGCTCAAGTGGCGAAGCTGGGTGGAATCCAGGCTGTGACAGTGCGGTCTGAGGATCGCCAGGTTTGCAAGAACTGATGGTGCCTGCATGCCGAATGGTTCCCAGGCACAGGAGCATGAAAGCCCTCTGAGAACAGTGAGTCCAGGTGCCAACTTTCTGCTCTGGGTTGTCCTAAACTGCGAACCACTGAGCCATCCTGTGACCGCTTTCATGGGTCTGGTTCAGCAAAAGGCAGAAAGGTGGCAAGACCCTCCCTGGGTGAACAGCCTGGATCTACACCACAGGAGTCCCTGAAAGTTAGAGTTTGGGAACTCAGTGCATGCCCGAGATAAATATGCTCAGACACAGGCAGGGTGAGCACTGAGTTCTGACAGAAACCCGGAAGACAAGAGTGATTGATCGCTCTCCTGTAAGGGCTCACTGGAGAGTCCAGGATGCACATTTTTCAGCTCTGGAGCTAGAGAGCTGGGCAACAAGACGTTCATCCCACCCATCAGTACTGAAAGCCCTCAAGGAGTCAAACAGCACGACCTAGTGGACTCCAGAGCTGCTTACACAGAGCCCTGCCTCCCTGTGCACTGGAGGCCAGTTTCCACTAGGGCAAGTTCACCTGAGACCCGTAACAGGTCCCTCCCCCAAAAGACCAGCACAACAGCTCATTCACACCAAGTTCACTGATCATAGAGGGCTGCAAAGCTTCAGCTCTAGGGGAAATTTTTACCTGTATATGTTCTTTCTTTATTTTGGGATCTAATTTATTTTTTTAAAGATTTTTTTAAAGATTTTATTTATTTATTTATTTGACATAGAGAGAGTCCACAAGTAGGCAAAGAGGCAGGCAGAGAGAGGGGGGGAAGCAGCCTCCCTGCTGAGCAGAGATCCCGATGTGGGGCTTGATCCCAGGATCCTGAGATCATGACCTGAGCTGAAGGCAGAGGCTTAACCCACAGACACCCAGGGGCTGGGATCTAGTTTCTTTCAACAAGAGATCAAAACACACCCAGGATCTAGTTTGTTTGTTTGTTTTCTTTCTGTTGTTGATGATGCGGTTGTTTTTTTCTTTCTTTCTTCTTTTATTTTCTGGACAAAATGATGAGACACAGAAATTCACCACAAAAGAAACAACAGGAGGTAGTATTCACAGCCAGGGATTTTTTTTTTTTTTTAATTTATTTCACAGAGAGAGAGATTACAAGTAGGCAGGCAGAAAGAGGGGGAAGCAGGCTCCCCACCGAGCAGAGAGCCCAATACAGGGCTCGATCCCAGGACTCCGAGATCACAACCCAAGCTCAAGGCAGAGGCTCAACCCACTGAGCCACCCAGGTACCCCTACAGCCAGGGATTTAATCAATATGGCTATAAGTAAGATATCCAAACTAGAATTTAAAACAACAATTATAAAGACACCAGACAGGCTTGAAAAAAGTATAGAAGTCACTAGAGAATCCCTTACTGTAGAGAAATAAGAACTAAAATCTAGTGAGGTCTAAAGTAAAAATGCTATAACTGAGATGAAGTCCCAACTGGAGACCACAAAAATGAAGATGAAAGAAGCAGACAAGTGAACCAGTGATCTACAGGATAAAACTACAGAAAATAATGAAGCTGAAAAGAAAAAGGAAAGAAAACTATTACATTATGAAAATAGACCTAGGGAAGTTAGTGATTCCGTAAAGCAAAATAATATCCATAATACAGTAGTCCCAGAAGAAGAGTGGGGGATAAGGGGCAGAAGTTTCACTTGAACAAATTATAGCTGAGAACTTCCCTAATCTGAGGAAGGAAACAGGCATTCAAGGCAAGAAGCACAGAGAACTCCCTTCAAAAACAACAAAAATAGGTCAAAACCTCAACATATTATAGTAAAAATTGCAAATTACAAAAATATAGTGAAAATCCCGAAAGCAGTCTGGGACAAGAGATACTTAACCTACAAAAGTAGGCATGTAAGGCTGGCAGCAGGCCTGTCCACAGAGACCTGGCAGGCCAGAAGGGATTGGCCCAATATATTCAATGTACTAAATGGGAAAAATATGCAGCCAAGAATACTTTATCCAGCAAAGCTGCCATTCAGAATAGAAAGAGAGGTAGTTTCCAAGACAAACAAAAAGTAAAGGAATCCATGAACACTAAATCAGCCCTGCAAGAAATATTAAAGGGAACCCATTAAAAGAAAGAGAGACCAAAAATAACAAAGACTGGAATGGAACAAACAATCTACAGAAACAGCAACTTTACAAGTAATACAATAGCACTAAGTTAATATCTTTCAATAATTACTCTGAATGTAAATGGACTAAATGCTCCAATCAAAAGACACTGGGTATCAGAAAGAAAAAACAAAACAAACAAACAAAAGAACAAGATACATCAATATGTTGCTTACAAGAAACACGTTTTAGACCCAAAGATACCTCCAGATTGAAAGTGAGGAGGTAGAAAACCATCTATCATGCTCATGGACATCAAAAGAAAACTGGGGTGGCAATCCTTATATCAAACAAACTAGATTTTAAACCAAGACTGTAATAAGAGAGGAAGAAGGACACCATATCATAATAAAGGGCTTTATCCAACAAGATCTAACAATTGCAAATATATATGCCCCTAACTTGGGAGTAGCCAAATATATAAATCAGTTAGTAATGAACTTACAGAAGGTGCCTGCATGGCACACTTCTCCCTTCGACTCAGTTCCTGCATTAGGCTTTCTGCTCAGTGGGGAGTCTGCTTTTCCCTCTCCCTCTGCTGCTCTTTCTCTCTCTGTCAAATAAATGAACTCTTTTAAAAAAGAGCTTAAGGGACGCCTGGGTGGCTCAGTTGGTTAAGCAGCTGCCTTCGGCTCAGGTCATGATCCCAGGGTCCTGGGATCGAGTCCCACATCGGGCTCCTTGCCCTCCGCAGGGAGCCTGCTTCTCCCTCTGACTCTGCCTGCCATTCTGTCTGCCTATGCTCGCTCTCGCTCACTCTCTCTCTCTGACAGATAAATAAATAAAATCTTTAAAAAAAAAAAAAATAAATAAAAAAAAAAATAAAAAAGAGCTTAAAAAAAAACAAATTTAAAGAAACCTATTGATGATAATACAATAATAGTAGGGAGAATTTAACACCCCACTAACAGCAATGGATGTGGATTCATTGGATTCATCTAAGTAGAAAATCAACAAGGAAATGAGGGTTTGGGGGGTTTTTTGGTGGGTTGGTTTTTTTTTTCCATTAAAAAAAATTTTTTTAGAGATTTTATTTACTTGAGAGAGACAGAAAACACACAAGAGAGAGCTAGAGAAAGCATGAGCAGGGGAAAGGGCAGAAGGAGATAACCCACTGAGCAGGGAGCCAATGTGGGACTTGATTCCAGAACCCTGGGATCATGACCTAAGCCAAAGGCAGACATTTAACCAACTGAACTACCCAGGTGCCCTGAAACGAGAGCTTTGAGTTACACACTGGACCAGATGGACTGAACAGATATATTCAGAGCATTTCATCCTAAAGCAGCAAAATATACTTTCTTCCCTAGTACACATGGAACATTCTCCAGAACAGATCACATACTAGGTCACAAATCAGGACTCAACCAGAACAAAAAGGTTAAGTTCATACCATGCATATTTTCAGACCACAATGCTATGAAACTTGAAGTCAACCACAAGAAATTTGGAAGGACCACAATACATGGAGGTTAAATAATATCTTACTAAAGAATAAATGCCGGGTGCCCGGGTGGCTCAGTTGGTTAAGTGTCTGTCTTTGGCTCGGGTCATGATCCAGGGGTCCTGGGATCGAGCCCCACATCAGGCTCCCTGCTCAGCGGGGAGTCTGCTTCTCCCTCCAACCCTCCCCTTCTCATGCTCTGTCTCTCTGTCTCTCTCACTCTCTCAAGTAAATAAATAAAATCTTTTTAAAAAAATGAATGAATGGGTAGAAGGAAATTAAATAATTTAAAAAAATACATGGAAACAAATGAAAATGAAAACATGACAGCTCAAATCATTTGGGATGCAGCAAAGGCAGTCCTAAGAGGGAAGTGTATAGCAATACAAGCCTTCCTCAAGAAGCAAGAAAAATCTCAAACACAAAATATAACGTTACACCTGAAAGGGGGGGGCAGGGCAGCAAATAAAGCCTGAACCCAGCAGGAGAAAAGAAATAATAAAGATTGGAGCAGAAATCAGTGATGTAGGGGAAAAAAAAAAAACCAACAACAAAACAAAACAGTACAACAGATCAACAAAATTAGGAGCTGGTTGTTTAATAAAAGAATTAGAAAGGGGCACCTGGGTGGCTCAGTGGGTTAAGCCTCTGCCTTCAGCTCAGGTCATGATCCCAGGGTCCTGGGATCGAGCCCCACATCGGGCTCTCTGCTCTGCGGGGAGCCTGCTTCCTCCTCTCTCTCTCTCTCTCTCTCTGCCTGCTGTGATCTCTGTCAGATAAATAAATAAATATTTTTAAAAAAGAATTAGAAAGACTGATAAACTTCTAGCCAGACTTATCAAAAAGAGAAAAGACCTAAATAAATAAAAAAATCATGAATGAAAGAAGAGAGATTACAACCAACACTGAAGCAATACAAACAGTTCTAACAGAATATCATGAGCAATTATATGCCAACAAATCAGACTATCTGGGGGGAATGGATGCATTTCTAGAAACATATAAACTACCAAAACTGAAAAAGGAAGAAACAGAAAATGTGAACAAACCCATAACCAGCAAAGAAATTGAACCAGTAATCAAAAATCTCCCAGAAAACAAGCATCCAGGGCTGGATGGCTTCCCAGCGGTTTTCTACCAAACATCTGATGAAGAATTAATACCTATTCTTTTGAAACTGTTCCCAAAAATAGAAATGTATGGAAAACTTCCAAGCTCATTCTATGAAGCCTTAATCCCCAAACTAGACAAAGATCCCACCATAAAGGGGAATTGCAGAATAATATCCCCAATTTTGCATGGATGCAAAAATTCTCAACAAGATACTAGCTAATAGGATCCAACAGTACATTAAAAGAATTACTCACATGACCAAGTGGGACTTATTCCTGGGCAGCAGAGGTGGTTCAACATCTACAAATCAATCAATGTGATACAGCACATTAATAAAAGAGAAAGGATAAGAACCACACAATCTTCTCAATAGATGCAGAAAAGTCATTTGACAAAGTACAGCATCCTTTCTTGATAAAAACTCTCCACAATGTAGGGATAGAGGGAACATACCTCAACATCAGAAAAGCCATATATGAAAGAACCATAGCAAATATCATCCTTAATGGGGGAAAACTGAGAGCAATTCCCCTAAGGTCAGGAGCATGATAAGGATGTCTATCCAACAAAAAGCAATAAAAGGCATCCAAAGTGGCAAAGAAGAAGTCAAACTTCTACTCTTCACAGATGACATGAAATGCAGACTTCACCCAGTCCCAAAAGACTCCACCAAAAAAGTACTAGAACTGATACAGGAATTCAGCAAAGTTGCAGGATATAAAATTAATGCTCAGAAGTCTGTTGCATTTCTATACACTAACAATAAAGTAATAGAGAAATCAAGGAATCAATCCCATTTACAATTGCACCAGAAACCATAAGACATCTAGGAATAAAACAAACCAAAGATGTAAAGGATCTGTATTCTGAAAAACACAGAACATTTATGAAAGAATTTGAGGAGGACAGAAAGAAATAGAAAAACATCCCATGCACATGGGTTGGAAGAATAAACATTAAAAATGTCTATGCTACATCCAGATGGCCAACAGACACATGAAAAAGTGCTCCACATCATTCGGCATCAGGGAAATACAAATCAAAACCACAATGAGATACCACCTCACACCAGTCAGAATGGCTAAAATTAACAAGTCAAGAAATGACAGATGCTGGTGAGGATGTAGAGAGAGGGGAACCCTCCTACACTGCTGGTGGGAATGCAAGCTGGTGCAACCAATCTGGAAAACTGTGTGGAGGTTCCCCAAAAAACTGAAAATAGAGCTACCCTATGACCCAGCAATTGCACTACTGGGTATATATCCTGAAGATACAAATGTGGTGCTCCGAAGGGACATGTGCACCCAAATGTTTATAGCAGCAATGTCCACAATATCCAAATTATGGAAAGAACCTAGATGTCCACCAACAGATGAATGGATAAAGAAGATGTGGTATATATACACAATGGAATACTATGCAGCCATCAAAAGAAATGAAATCTTGCCATTTGCGATGACATGGATGGAACTAGAGGGTATCATGCTTAGCGAAATAAGTCAATCGGAGAAAAACAACTATCATATGATCTCCCTGATATGAGGAAGTGGAGATGCAATGTGGGGGGGGTTGGGGGGTAGGAAAATAAAAAATGAAAGAAGGTGGGATTGGGAGGGAGACAAACCATAAAAGACTCAAACTCAAAAAACAGACTGAGGGTTGCTGGGGGGAGGGGGGACGGGAGAGGGTGGTGGGGATATGGACATTGGTGGGGGGGGGGGGTATGTGCTATGATGAGTGCTGTGAAATGTGAAAACCTGGTGATTCACAGACCTGTACCCCTGGGGATAAAAATACATTATAAGTTTATTAAAAATAAATAAATAAATTTAATTTTTTTTTAAATGTCTATGCTACCCAAAGTGATCTACATATTCAATGCAATCCCTATCAAAATACCACCAGCATTTTTCACAGAGCTGGAACAAACAATTTTTAAAATTTATATAGCCAAATTTGTACCTAAAGTAATGTTGAAAAAGAAAATCAAAACTGGAGGCATCACATTTCCAGACTTTAAGCTGTATTACAAAGCTGTAATCAAGATAGTGTGGTATGGGCCCTGTTTTTGACACAGGGATCAATGAAACAGAAGAGAGAACCCAGAAATGGATGCTCAACTCTAGGGGTACTAATCTTTGACAAAACAGGAAGGAATATTCAATGGAAGAAAGACAGTCACTTCAACAAATGGTGTTGGGAAAATTGGACACTCGTGCAGAAGAATGAAACTGGACCACTTTCTTATACCACACACAAAAATAAATTCAAAATGGATGAAAGACGTAAACATGAGACAGGAATCCATCAGAATCCTAGAGGAGAACACAGGCAACAACCTTTTTGACATCAGCCACAGCAACTTCTTGCTAGACATCTCTCCAGAGGCAAGAGAATCAAAAGGAAAAATGAACTATTGGGACTTCATCAAGGTAAAAAGCTTTTGCACATCAAGAAAAACAACGAACAAAACTAAAAGACAACCTATAGAATGGGAAAAGATATTCACAAATGACATAGCAGATAAAGAGTTAATATCTAAAACTATAAAGAACTCATCAAACTCAATACCCCAAAAAACAAAAAATTCAGCTAAGAAATGGCAGAAGACATGATAGACATTTCTCCAAAGAAGACATCCAAATGGCCACCAGACACATGAAAAAATGCTCAACATCACTCAGCATCAAGGAACTACAAATCAAAACCACCTCACAGGAGTCAGAATGGCTAAAATTAATAACCCAGGAAACAACGGATACCAGTGAGGATGTGGAGAAAGGGAAACCCTCTTACGCTGTTGGTGGGAATGCAAACTGGTACAACCATTCTGGAAAACAGTGTGGAGTTTCCACAAGAAGTTAAAAATAGAGCTACCCTACGACCAAGCAATAGCACTACTGCATATTTACCCCTGGTATTTATCAATCAATCAATCTTTAAAAAAGAATTTTCAGATTGCATCTAAAAGTGAAACCAATCTGTATGCTGCATTATTGAGGCTCACCTAAAAGTGATTCAGAAGATTGAAATAGGATGACTAAAGATCTGCTAGTCAAGGGCAAATAAAGGAAAGCAGGAGTAACAATTTTAATTGACAATGAGGTAGAGGCCAAAAATCTTTAAATGAGAAATACTGCTTACAGTTTTAATTCACAATGAAGAGAAAAGGTATAAGTATCAGGAATTATGTTGTATAATATCATACTCATAAAGCAAAAATTACAAGTCATATAGGGAAAAATAAATTTACTCTTGCAGTAGAGGAGTTACTTTTAATGAGTACTCAAACTTACAAAAACCTTAGTAAATTTGACCACATATAAATAAAAATTTTTGGGGGTGCCTGGGTGAAGCCTCTGCCTTCAGCTCAGGTCGTGATCCCAGGGTCCTGGGATCGAGCCCTGCATCGGGCTCTCTGCTCATCGGGAAGCCTGCCTCCTACCCCCGCCTGCCTCTCTGTCTACTTGTGATCTCTGTCTGCCAAATAGATAAATAAATAATATTTTTTAAAAAAATAAATAAATGTTTCCACATAACAAAAACAAAAGCAAACTTCATAAAGTTAAAAGATAAATCTATTGATTCAAGGGCATGAAGAATCCAAAGTGGTCAAGTGACAGTCTTAATTTCCAATTCATTGGAATGTCTCCTATTAGAAGCATTTCTCCCTTTAGAACTAAGACCAGGAGCCTAGTAGAGCACAAGTTTTTAGGGATAGGTAGCAAAAATTTTACTGGGTTACTAGGGATGCCATTTCTATTTCCATTTCTTGATTCCTAGACTGGTGAATGCCTGGTATGAGAGAAACAGCACCCTATATTGGACATTGATTCAGAGTATATAAGCTTCCTGGAAAAACTTTCCCTCAGCCCCACTAGATACTGCCACCTGGCTGGCACTGTAACTGAATCAGAAACGCCATTCCACCATTCTGTCAAATCAGCTACTTAGGATGGTGGGGAACATTGTAAGACCAGTGAATTCCATTACCACAGGCCTATTGCCTAGCTTCATTTGCTATAAAGTTGAGTTCCTTCACCAGAACCAATGCTGTGTGGAATACCGTGATGGTGGATAAGGCGTTCATGGAGTCCACAGATGTTAGTTTGGGCAGAAGCATTATGTGCAAGGAAGGCAAATCCATGTCCAGAGTGTCAATTCCAATAAAAACAAATCGTTGCCTCTTCTATGACAGAAGTGGTCCAATGTAATCAACGTGCCATCAGGTAGCTGGCTCATCACTCCAATGAATAGTCATATCAGAGATGCAGTGTTGGTCTCTGCAGACTGAGCACTTGGCAATGGCTATAGCCAGGTCAGCCTTGGTGAATTAAGTCCATGTTGTTGACCCCATCATAACCTCCCACCTGCCACCATGGCCACTCACTGGGCAAAGACAGCAGTGGCTTGAAGGGGCCAATTGTTATCCACTTATTAAAATCGTCCTCTGCTGTGGTCACCCTTTGCTGAGCATTTATACAGGACACAAATATATTCATGTTTTTCACTCATTCAGAGAAATCAACATATCTCTTTTGCAGACTTCCTTGTCAGCAACCTTCTAATCATGTTCCTTCCAAGTCCCTGACCACCCAGCTAAACCACTGGCCACAGCCCATGAATTGGTATATAATCACTCATCAGGCCATTTCTCCTTCCAAGCAAAACGAGTAACCAGATGCACTGCTTGAAGTTCTGCCCATTGAGAGGATCTCCCTCTATCACTGCCTTCATGGATGTACACAGCTGCCCACTTTTGGGTGGTGCCTGCATATCCTGCAGAACCATTTGTAAATCAGGACCAAGTTTTCTCTTCCTCTGTCACCTGATCAGAGGGAACTTCCTATAAAGCCACAGGTGCAGGCTGGGACAGAGAAGGTAGAACAGCAGGAGTTAGGACCATCAATATTTGGGCCACTTCTTTATACAATTACTTGTGCTTCCAGGACCTACTGGGATATTAGTCTAGTTATAGTTCTAGGTGCAAAGAGGGGTGGTGGGAATGGGTTCTGAAGAGAATCAGCAGTGTCTTCCAAGGCAACTCTCTTGGGGAAGACCATTAGTTTCCTAGTGCAATGCAGGATATATCTCCACAGAGAGGGGTAGACAGACTGCTTCTACCAGCAAATAAAGTACAACTGAATTTACAGGCCCGGTGTCCCAAACTTCATCAGGGCATTCTCGTACATCCCATTCCAAATATCAGAATCCCATTCCTTCCTTACCAATGCCTCCACTTTTCAACTCACATTATAATTTGGCTACTAACATGATGAGATTTGGGGTTTGGTTTTCAGCAATCTCAGCTCTGCAGCTACAGGAGTATCTTTCAGCATGGACAGAGAAGCTTTCAATCATTTATACAGTTCTTGGGCTGGGACTCTGAACCCTTCATCTCATCCATTTTCCCCCCACTTTGTTCAGTGACATTAGAAGCAACAGCAACTTCATTATACTCCTTAGTTTGACAAAAATGTTTGAAGGTATCACACACAGTAATCCAGATTCTTGCCTCTTGTGTTTGATTAGGAATATCCAATAGTGGTATTTCACATATTCCTATTTTCATATCATGTCACGGATTTTATCATTACTTTTACTCTTTACTACTGGAAACACAATCCTTAGCATCTCTAAAATCTGATCAGATCAGAGAGCCAATTCTAGAAACCCCAGAACCTACTCAGAGAATTCAATTCACCCTTAAGATTCTGCTTCCTTAGAACCACTCTTAGTATCAAAATCTTTATTAGTCAGGATTCTCCAAACAGAACCAACAGGATGCATATACACATCTATATATCCATCCATAGCGAGGGAATTATCCACCATTGAGATTAAAAAAGAGAAATTTAAGGAATTGGCTCATGTGATTGTGGAGGCTTCATGAATCCAAAACCTGCAGCACAGGCTGGCAGACTGGAGACCCAGGGAAAGAGTTGCAGTTTGCATCCAAAGGCAGTCTGCTGGCACAATTCCTTTTTGCTATAGGGAGGTCAGTCTTTATTCTATTAAGGCCTTCCACTGATTGAATGAGGCCCACCCATATTATGTAGAATAACCTACTTTACTCAAAGTCCACCAATTTTTTAATATCATCCAAAAAAACACATTCAGAATAACATTTGACCAAGTATCTGAGAACCAACATTGCCCAGCCAAGTTGACACATAAAATTAACAATCACAAATGGTTATCTCTTGGGGAAGTTTATAAATTTATTTAAAATTTTTTGTTTTTTTCTAGGATTATCATATATTATCTTTCTAATAAGTAAATATATATTTTTAATAGTTTTTTTAAAAAAAGATTTGCGGGGCACCTGGGTGGCTCAGTGGGTTAAAGCCTCTGCCTTCGGCTCTGGTCATGATCTCGGGGTCCTGGGATAGAGCCCTACACTGGGCTCTCTGCTCGGCGGGGAGCCTGCTTCCCCAACTTCTCTCTGCCTGCCTCTCTGCCTACTTGTGATCTCTCTCTGTGTCAAAGAAGTAAATAAGGTTTTTAAAAAATAAATCAAGATTTGCTTTGGGAAGTCTACCCTAGTAGCATAGCACTCAGAATATACCATTATAGCTGTTGAGTACATTGTGTATATTGTGTGTCCTATTGTATGTTTGTCTAATAAACTAGGAAGGCTCTACAGAAAAGAGCCTCCACTTTTCATGTGCATATGTTTATCCCAAGCACACTACTCTGCTACAAAGTACACTCAAATAATGAATGGTGAATAACAGAAAAAATATTACCCCAAATGCATACTATTACTCCACCTACCCATTCTAAACCTGGCCCACTTCTGGGATTTCTTTGACTTCTTCAGACTCCTAGACTAGAAATGGTGACCACGTAGTACGTTTCAAAATTCTGTCAACTTTATGTCAAGAATGCCTGTAGCCCCTGGCCTTTTGCTATCTGTATGTCCACTGCTTTGATTTGAATATCACACTTATAAAACGTGAGTTTTATTTAAAAAGTAATATATGCTTATTTCTGAAAGTGTAGGCCAAAAGAACAGATTTTTCAAAACCATATAATTCTATACTTCATTTAGGAAAAATCAAACATGCAAAATAGCCAGAAAATTTCTGAAGAAAGACTGAAGAGGATGCAGCTCTACCAAACTTTGAAACATATTGTGAAACTATAGTAAATAAAATATGGTATTCCTACTTACATAGACTTAGCTATGAATTTAGTCCAAGGTGGATCCAGGTACATTTGAGAACATAGCATATACTAATAATTGCATTACATATTAGTGGTGGAAAATATGAATTATTCTGAAAAAAAATTAAACTGGATTCTGTGTGAGCTCTTTCCAAATACTGACAACCAATTCAGTCCTCAGATACCAAGGTTCTTAATTCTCCAACACCAACTGGGTATCTAGCAATTCAATCCAATTCTAATTCTACCTGGAATTAGTCCAGACCCTGCAGTGAAGGGCTCAGTCCCAGAATATTGCCTCCACTTCAGACTCCAGTTACAAGCTCCAGGTCTACATGCTACCTCCATTTCTGTCTGACTTGGCTGCAAATTTGGGGGTTTCCACAATTCCCTCCTCGGGTTTGAAAAAAAATTTTTTTTAAGATTTTTTAATTTATTTGACAGACAGAGATCACAAGTAGGCAGAGAGGCAGGCAGAGAGAGAGGAAGGGAAGCAGGCTCCCTACAGAGCAGAGAGCCCGATGTGGGGCTCGATCCCAGGACCCTGGGATCATGACCTGAGCTGAAGGCAGAGGCATTAACCCACTGAGCCACCCAGGCGCCCCAGGTTTGAAAATTTTTGAGACTAACTCAGAACTTGGGAAATCACTTCACTTAGGTTTATGGTTTATTATAAAGGATACAACTCATAAAGAAACCAAATGGAAGAAAAGCACAAGATCTGGTAGTGGGGAAGAAGCACAGAGCTTCCAAGCCCTCTAGGTACACCACCCTACCAGGATACCAATGGGTTTACCCACACTGGTTATTTAACCATTTTTATAAACTATCATATAACTATGCCTCCCCCAGAGGATGGGGGCATAAGACTGAGAATACCCACTGTAATCACTGTGTTTAGTCTTTCTAGTAACCAGTCCCCATCCTGAGGCTATCTAGAGTTCTCACCTTAACTTACATCATTAGCACATCTCAAGTATATTCTAAATGGAATTGTTATAACAAATATAATCCCATCACTCAGAAATAGGTAAGGACTTCTGTGCCAGGAACCAGGGACAAAGACCAAATATATATTTTCATAATACCACAGATTTTTATCACATTCCTTACTAAAATAAATTTCAAATGAATCAAGGATTAAAATGAAAACGAAAATCTTAAAAATAGAAAAGAAAACATGGAAGAATTTTAAAAATACGTTTTAAGAGCATAAGGCCTGTTTTACACAGTAGAGCACAAAATCCAATGCCCATAAAAGAAAAAATATATATATATATGACTACAGGAAAAGAATTTTTTAAATTTTTAATTGGAAAAAAGACATACATACAAACTACTGTACAAATAGTATAGAGACAAGTTAATTGCAACACAGAAAACATAAACAGTTCCCACAAATCCACAAGAAACCAAATAGGAAAGCAGACAAAAGACATGAATAGACAGTTCACAGAAACAGGTCACATCTAAGATACAGGCTCACCTTCACTCTCAATAAACAAAACTTTAAGATACCATTTTTCACCTACAAGACTGGCAAACATAGAAAATGTTAAACATGTTGATGTATATTCTTCTGGTTCTTTATTGATATATATACAAATATACACACATACACTTAGAAGACTTAAAAACAAGACACTGGACACACTTTGTATATTTCATATTTTCATTTATATACTTCTGCATCTCCCTTTTGTGGCTACATAAATTTGTGAAGCTTTGCAAAAATAAAAGTATTCTGAAATTTTTAATATAGTATTTTGATGCATATCCTTGTTTTGGTATAGATACATGGGGAGTGGTTACAAAAAGGAAAACGTAAAATTTACGCCATTTAGTATGTTTTTCCCTCTTACCAAGAACACCTCTTTATGTCATTAAACACGCCTTCAACACCTTTGCACAAACTTTTCAACATCCTTCTTCCTGTTTGCCCTATCCTTAGTTTTCTCTCTTCGTTCATCCTCCATTCCACCTCCAAAGTCATCTTCATCACTAGTTTGTGAGGTTCCCACTGCTGGCCCAGATGTCTTAATCAAGACATGAAAGCCAGGGAACGCCTGGGTGGCTCAGTTGATTAAGCAGCTGCCTTCAGCTCAGGTCATGATCCCAGCGTTCCGGGATCCAGTCCCACATCAGGCTCCTTGCCGAGCAAGGAGCAAGGAGCCTGCTTCTCCCTCTGCCTCTGCCTGCCTCTATGTCTGCCTGTGCTCGCTCGCTCTGATAAATAAATAAAATCTTAAAAAAAAAAAAAAAAAAAAAGGCATGACAGCCAGGAAATACTACTTCTCCAGATTTGTCTCTTGCAATCTTCTTCTCTCCATCCTAAGTATACACCTTTCAATGGGCATGCCAGTTTCTTTCACTGTTGCTCTGTCTGGAATCACTCTCCTAAGTCCTCTTCTTGAAAGAATTATCTATGTATCTTTCAAAATCCCATCAGCCTCATCTTCTCCAGGAAACTTTCCTTGGTGCTCAAAGCTAATATCTCTGTGCTCATTGTACTTCATTTCTCTTAACTATAACATCTTACAATCTATAGTCATTCACCTATTTATAAGTTTATCTCCTTGTAGGCCATGCCTGTTGAAGATTAGGGATGTTTATTTCTATACACACTGGATGGGAATGGGGATAAGAATGAGGAGTGAAGTGGTCCTTGAAGAGTGTTCCAAGCACTGAAAAATTCACATGACCAGGGAATGCAGTAAGAGAAAAAGAGAAAAGGGTTTTGACCCAGAGGGTAGGCACAAGATGTTGCTGATTCTGGAAGCAAATTAAGACGTTTATATTTCAGTCTAAGGTCTTGAGGATAACAGGGATTATAAGCAGAGCTGTGGCTCACAGATTTACTTTTGATAGATTGCTCCAGTAGCAACATGGGGAAGAAAGCCAGAACGATTACTTAGGGCACTACAGTAGTTATACAGGTAAGAAATCATCATGGCCTAAACCTGAGTGGTCTAAGTGGGGATGGAGAAAAATGGATATATCTAGAAAGTGAAAGTGTTCAGGGAGTAAGTGGATGTGGGGGGCTGGGGCAAAGGGAGGAGTCAAGGGTGAAATTTAGATTTCTGACCCTCTACTCATACAACACAGCATGACCTTGTTGGTCATTTAACCTTTTGGGGTTGATTTAATCACCTATGAAACTGGCTTAATTATACCTGACCTATTAAATGGCAAAGGATTCATATTAGTGAATGAAACACTACATGTGAAGTCCCATAAGAATTATATAGCTTAAAAAAAAAAAAAAAAAAATTAGGGACGCCTGGGTGGCTCAGTTGGTTAAGCAGCTGCCTTCGGCTCAGGTCATGATCCCAGCATCCTGGGATCGAGTCCCGCATCGGGCTCCTTGCTCCGCAGGGAGCCTGCTTCTCCCTCTGACTCTGCCTGCCACTCTGCCTGTGCTCGCTCTTGCTCTCTCTCTCTCTGACAAATAAATAAATAAAATCTTAAAAAAAAAAATGTGTTTAAAAAAAAAATTATATAGCGTAATTATACCGTATGAATGCAAAAGTGGCAATTACTTCACACCTTCCATGTCAGGCACAACACAAAGCATGTTACTTACAAACGTAATTTCATTTAATTTTTTTTAAGATGTCACTTTATAGATTAGGAAATAGAGTAAAAAAAAAAAAAATTAAATAACTTGTCCAAGGTCACTAATGGTACATATTGTTAAGCTAGAATTCTTTTTTTTTTTTTTTTTTTTTTGCCAAACTAGAATTCAAACTCAAATTGTTTGACTCTAGGATTCTATTATCACCACCTTGCCTCATTAGAGTTCATTCCTCAAAATTTTATTCTTTATTGAATCCCTTTCAAATCAAATGGCTAAATATCTCCTGTCACCACAACAGCTTCAATTATAATTGAAATGGAGCTGCTCCCACAACATGACCCTTTCTGTGAAATTCTCCCAAGACAATCTAGTGTTTTCTACTCTACACATATATTAGCATACAGGCAACACTCCCTTGCTACATTCTTTTGCATGGTATAATGAAAACAATTAATTTGCTTCAAAGTGTGGCAGTGGAGACTGCTATATGCAAGCAGACTGCCTCTACAGGGATCATGTGGATCTGTTTTGCTGAGACTGTCTGGTGTCATGTTAGTGGAGCTGCCTAATAAAAATTCCATTCAGGGGGTGCCTGGGTGGCGCAGTGGGTTAAGCCTCTGCCTTGGGCACAGGTCATGATCTCAAGGTCCTGGGATCAAGTCCTGCATCCGGCTCTGTGCTCAGCAGGGAGCCTGTTTCCCCTTCTCTCTCCACCTGCCTCTCTACTTGTGATGTCTCTCAAATAAATAAATAAAATATTTAAAAAAAAAAAAATTCCAGGGGCACCGGGGTGGTTCAGTGGGTTAAAGCCCCTGCCTTCAAGTTCAGGTCATGATCCCAGGTTCCTGGGATCAAGCCCCGCATTGGGCTCTGTGCTCAACAGGGAGCCTGCTTCCTCCTCTCTCTGCCTGCTTCTCTGCCTCGTTGTGATCTTTGCCTGTCAAATAAATAAATAAAATCTTAAAAAAAAAAAAAAATTCCATTCAGGGGCACCTGGGTGGCTCAGTCATTAAGTGTCTGTGTTTGGCTCAGGTCATGACCCCAGGGTTCTGGGATCGAACCCCATTATCGGGCTCCTGGCTTGGCAGGAAGCCTGTTTCTCCCTCTCCAACTCCCTCCGGCTGTGTTCCCTCTCTCACTGTGTCTCTCTCTGTCAAATAATAAATAAGATCCTTAAAAATAAAAAATAAAATTCCATTTATTGTGCATTTCTTGCATCAATTGTTTTTTTTTTTTAAATTGTATTAAAATATTATTGGTCTTAGGCGCCTGGGTGGCTCAGTGGGTTAAGCCTCTGCCTTCTACTCAGGTCATGATCTCAGGATCCTGGGATCCAGCCCCACATCAGGCTCTCTGCTCCGCAAGGGGCCTGCTTCCTCCTCTCTCTGCCTGCCTCTCTGCCTACTTGTCATCTCTGTCAAATAAATAAATAAAATCTTTAAAAAAATTGGTCTCAATTACTAAGTTTTTGGTGCCCCTTTAAATTTTGTACCTCAGGAGATCCACTCCCCCTTTCCCTACCTGCAAGCACATGCCTGGAAACCGCACAACCTTCATCTCCGCTCCCGTCTCCCCGCTCGTCTGTAACAGTCAATACATCTGCACACACATAAGGTGCTGACACAGTAAGTAACGCTGTGACTCAAACGTGTGCGTGTGCTTTTCCGATTCTCAAGCATAAAGCCACCTCAGAGTATTACACACCAGGGTATTCACGGCAGCTGAAGAGCAAAAGACCGGAAACAACCTAGGTGTCACCCAGCGAATGACCGGTTAATCCCGTCACTCTCACAGAAAATACCAGCAGCCGTTAACGGGAAGGAGGCATCCCTGCTCCTACTGATGTGCAAAATCGCCGAGATGGAGTGTAACACACCCAACGTGCGCGTTATAAACCGGCGTCCGTGTGGAGGAAATGCTCGTACCTCTGCTGGCTTATTTACAAACTCAGCATCCGAAGTTCGGGGTATCTGAGGGTGACGCCGTTGTCTGAAGGAAGCTGAAGGAAAGGCAAGCAGCCTACTTTTCACCGCACCCTTCGGCACTTTGACTTCTAACATTTTCCTCATTACCTGCAAGAATGAGGCCAAACGTCACCTCGCAGACCGAATACGGGCGCTGAGGACTGGGAAGCAGAGAGGAACCGCACGCAGCCCTCGGAATTGGTCATAAAAGGGAGTCAGTCCTCTCCGAGAACCGGATCCCGACTCACTCCACCATCGAAAACCTGCCTCGAGAGCGCCTGCGTGGCTCAGTCAGGTAAGCGTCTGCCTTCCCCTCGGGTCGTGACTCCAGGGTGCTGAGATCGAGTCCTCCATGGCGCTCTCCGACAAATGAATAAAGAAAAACCCGCCTAGAGAGCAGCGCGTCCGGGGGGAGGGGGGGGCTCGCCCGGCTTCTCCTCAGCCCACAGCTTGCTAACAAGGCACCGCGCACCCGCCCTCTTTCTCTTCCAACCCCCGAGCACTGGGCGAGAGACACTATCAGACGCACCGCCGTGTCCCCACGGCACCGAGACCCCCTCCAAGCACGCAGCAGTCAAGAGAACGCTGTTGACAGGACGCCGAGCGAACCGCGCGAGTCGGGGGAGGGGGGAAGTCCACCCTACATCTGCGGCCGGAGACCTCCGCGAGAGCCGCCCCTTCCGCAGTCCCGCCGGGTCACGCTTGGCCCACAGGCCCCGCCTCCGTCCCCAGGTCCCGGGTCCGAAAAGCCGGGTCCCGGCCGCCGCCGACACGGACCGCCCGGAACCCTTACTGCCCCGTAATAGAGCCCTCCTACGCGCAATGGCTGCCGGGCGGCCGCGAGGGGCGGGACCGTCGCTGCCACCACCCAGTGAGCGGCGCTAGCCGACCCGCGGCCCAATGGTAGCGCCGCACGGGAGCGCCGGGGGCGGGGCGGGCGCGCCCGACTTTTCCAGAAGCCTCCGGGAGCGCGCGCCTCCTGGCCACGCTGCGCCGGCGTTGGGCACTCGGCGCGCCGCCAGGTCTCTTCCTCTTCCTGAGCTGGTTAGCCATGGCGGCCGTGAAGACTCTGAACCCCAAGGCCGAGGTAGCTCGAGCCCAGGCGGCGCTGGCGGTGAACATCAGCGCGGCCCGGGGCCTGCAGGACGTGCTGAGGACCAACTTGGGGCCTAAAGGCACCATGAAGATGTAAGGCGGGGCCGGCGGGGCGGGGGCCGGGCGGGCACCCAGCGCCATCGCGGGCCTGGCGCAGGGGGCCCGGGCCTCGAGCCGGGCGCCCCCGGGCTTCACCGCTCGCAGCTGCGGCCCTGCTTACCCGCAGACTCCCGGGTCGCTCCTGTTTCCTGCCCCGGCCGTTTCCTCTTGTAATGGATGCCGTTTCTGCGGAGAACAAAGCCGCCCGCGTGCGCGACTCGCTCCGCGCCCGGGGACCCCGGCGACCCTGAGGGGGGCAGGCTGTTTCTCCGAAGGGAGGGCGTGGGCACTGCACCATTCCTGTGACGGGCGGCGAGAACTGGCCGCGTGGCCCCGCTGCCTAGGATCAGGGTAAAGCCCGATTGCAGTGGGACTCTTCAGTTAGGTCCCCGTTGAAAAAGTCACACTGGTTCTTTTGTGCCTTCGAACAGGCTGGTTTCGGGAGCTGGAGACATCAAGCTCACTAAAGACGGCAATGTACTGCTTCATGAAATGGTGAGAGGCTGCTCTACCAGGTCCAAAATGTCCGGGTTTCCCGCGTTGCGTGTGATTTGCAGGAAGGTTTTTAATGTTATTTTCAACAGAGGGCACGTTGGTCAGCTCTCAGCAGGTCTTTCAGACAGTGGAGGAAGTGCGGTAAGAGCACTGACCGTACAGTGCCGGGAGGGATCCTGCAGTCACAGCTAAATTTTGAGTGAGTCCCTGTTCTCGCCATGTAAGTCTGTGGTTAAAGGGTTGTAGTTATTAAGATTAACTGTTAAAATCTGAAAAACTAAGTGATTGACAGGTGCAAAATGGTTATACTTTTTTGCCTTTTAAAATATTCATTTCTGTCTTTTAACATCTCTCTCCACCTCCAGACTCAAAGGGAGATAAAACTCTGTTTTTAGTTGGCTAAGTGGTGACCTGCACTAACAGACAATACTTAGAGTCATAGGTTGTCAAAAAGGCTTTATCTGTGTGGCTTCTTTTATTTGAGTTCTTAAATTGTGTAATACAATATAAATTGAGAGACGGGTGCTTGGGTGGCTCAGTGGGTTAAGCCTCTGCCTTTCGCTCAGGTCATGATCCTCAAGGCCCTGGGATCAATCCCTGAGCCCCACATTGGGCTCTCTGCTCATTGGGGAGCCTGCTCCCCTCTCTGCCTGCTTCTCTGCCTATGATTTCTCTCTCTTGGTCAAATAAATAGAATAAAATATATATATATATATATATATATATATATAATGAAGAAGCACATGAAACCAGTGAGAAGTATATAGTATTACTCATGTAATATTCTTGTCCCCCCCCCCCAAAATTAACATCACATTTAGGTGAGATAGTTTGCAAGATATCTGGCCTAGATTCTTAAAACTGTCAGTGTCCCCAAAGAGAAAAGGCTGGAAACTGTTCTAGATTACAGAGAATAAGGAGACTTAAAAACCAAAAGCAGTTCAGGAACACTTTTTGTATCCTTTGCAATTTTAAGAATCCGTGGGTGATATTGGAGACTTAGTGAATGTCCTGTTCTTACAGAACCTTTCAAGATTTAGCATTCACTGATGATTTTTGTAATTTTTGTTCAATTCCAAGTAATACTGGAGACTGAGATTTAATTTTAGAAGGAACCTGGTTTACTCTCAAGAGTTCTAAAGAAGCTTGCATGGATTTGAAATTATTTCTTACTGTTAACTCTGCATTCTTCAGTAAAACTTACTAGGCCTCAGATTTTCTCATCAGTAAAGCAGAGATGATCTCAAATCTATATGTGAAAATGTTTGAGTTACCATAAATTAATGTGGGAAATAGTTAATGGTGAGTTTTAAATCAGCGTGGTTTGTAGCTGAACACTTGGGCAATTTACACAAATAAATACACGTATGGAGAACTTTCATACATCTTATGGTATATGTGGACTATTTCCGTTCAAGTATTTTTTTTCTTTTTTACTTTCAGCAAATTCAGCACCCGACAGCCTCCTTAATAGCCAAAGTAGCAACAGCCCAAGATGACATAACTGGTGATGGTACCACTTCTAATGTCCTAATCATTGGCGAGCTACTGAAGCAGGCGGATCTCTACATTTCTGAAGTATACATGATTCTTGTTTCTGTAGTAGTTTATATGTAGGAAATTTGTATAAATTGAGTTGTTAATAATAGCTGTGGCCATGTAGTAGAATGTAAAGAGCAGGGGCTTAATCTGGGAACTAGAACCTATATCCTGGTCTTCATACAGTCTTGGACAGATTAAGGAAACTTCCTTGGCCTGAAAGCTTTTTAAATCAAGTTGCATTTATATAAATCTATAAGAGAGTGATAGTTGAGATCTCAAAACAGGATATTCAGGACTAGGCGTATTTATTTAAAGGACAAAGCCAACTAAAACATAAAGAATTACAAAATGTTTTTAACCCTGAGTTAGTCTGAGGGTTAAAGCAAACCTTAATAGTAATCCAATGCCAAGAAATTCTTGGGAAGAGAAAAAGCAGACCCCTAGTCTCCCTGTTTGTTTTTGTTAGCAAATGATGTGAACCGAAAAGGTAAATGGTCTTCTTCAGTATGGTTGTAAGTTTTGGCTGTTATTCCTTGTGGTGTGCACAGTGAACACCCAAGTGTGCTTTATAGTTCCCTTGGCTTTGAGTCTGTGCTAGAGCAATGTCTGTTCTTTCCCTCTGCATTGAAAGGACTATTTATCCTTTTAAATGTATTCAGAAAGTCAGCACATTGTAATAAAGCATGTGAATGATCCAGAATATCCCTTTAAAATATTTTACCATCTAGTTGAAGAACTCCACTTAGCGGTGGTTATATAATTGTATATTTATAGGGTCTTCATCCCAGAATAATAACAGAAGGATTTGAAGCTGCAAAGGAAAAGGCACTTCAGTTTTTGGAACAAGTCAAAGTAAGCAAAGAAATGGACAGGGAAACACTTATAGATGTGGCCAAAACATCTCTGCGTACTAAAGTGCATGCTGAACTTGCTGATGTCTTAACAGAGGTATGTTAAATGTATGTGTCCAGTGTGCACATCTATACTGAAAACCCCTGGCATACTTTCTAGTTGAAATTACAAAGTACTACCTAAAAACTCACAATGTCATACCATGTGAAATAAGTATATTTCTCTTTTTGTGGCATTGAGAGTTGATGTGTGTGAAATGAGAAAAACAGCAGTATACCTGACCGGGTTATAAAGATGTAATCAGAGTTTTCATCAAAGGTGTATAAAATTGAGATTTTATTGTGCAAAAACTTCCTATCCCCAATATTTTTAATAGAATAGTAGGAATGTCAGTTATGTAATTGTAAATTGAGATGTTGAAATTTAAGTGACTTCAATCCTTTATAACTAATGTATTCTGTTACTGACTAGAAAAAAAGCATAGATTGCTCAGTGGGTTAAGCCTCTGCCTTCGGCTCAGGTCATGATCCCAGGGTCCTGGGATCGAGCCCCGCATCGGGCTTTCTGCTCAGCAGGGAGCCTGCTTCCTCCTCTCTCTGCCTGCCTCTCTGCCTACTTGTGATCTCTGTCTGTCAAATAAATAAATAAAATCTTAAAAAAAAAAAAAACATAGATTGATTCAGAGATTTTGAAGAAATGTAAATATCTGGACCTCTGCAAATCAAATTCATTTAATGGTTATGCTCTTATTGTAGGCTGTGGTGGACTCCATTTTGGCCATTAAAAAACAAGATGAACCTATCGACCTCTTCATGGTTGAGATCATGGAGATGAAACATAAATCTGAAACTGATACAAGGTAGGTGATAGAAAGCAATGAAATACTTACAAAGTGTGTTTATAAATTTACAGGCACCTTATACGTATGTTCATATCATTTGGCTGATTTCTTTTTCTTCGAGTTTATGTGTATTGCCTAGATAAGTTACTTTTTAGTGTAATTTAGTATTTAGTTTGCTCAATTTTGTTCTTGAAATGATGTATTTATAGTTGGAATTATTCTGAAAAGTGAGCTGTGTCAGTGATTTATTAAACTGTAGGTTATAAAGCATAACAGGAGACTTTCAGGGAATTTAGAATATGTATTACATTTCAGAAGCCTAATACGGAAATGATTTTTAAAAGGAGGTTATCACAATTTGAGAGCCTGCCAGTTGCTACTGTTTCTCTGCAGAATTTTCTGTACAAGATAAGTGTTGTTACTTTTGTTTGAATGGCTTGTTTTTGTACTATGTTCTGGGTATTGCTTTTTCATAATTGAACCTGCCTAGATTTAACCCAAAAGCCTTTTTCAAAAACTCAAGAAATATAATGTGAAAATTACCAATACAGTCTCAATTCAGTATTTGAATTTCATTAGTATAGGTTATATATCATCTGGAACTAAATAACAGTACAAATTATTATGTGTTTCAACAGCTTAATCAGAGGTCTTGTTTTGGACCATGGGGCACGGCATCCTGATATGAAAAAAAGAGTAGAAGATGCATACATCCTCACATGCAATGTGTCATTAGAATATGAAAAAACGTGAGTTTACAGCCCCTTAACAAATGGAATAGAAAGGTGGAGGAGCTGGGTATTTTGGGCAAGTCACTTGTGAGATTTAAGTTTCCCCACTGTGAGGGCAGTAATGCTTCAGTTGGGTTCAGGTGAATTCTGGAAAACAACCTCTGAAAATATACCAGGGGCAGGATTGGAGCTCAGTGGCTATTTGTTAAATCTCAAGACCAATCCTGTTTCTGAGGCTGCTGGTTTATCTTTTCAAAAAATAAACATTCTTCCCCCACCCCCTTTCCGTAACTTTTTCTTAAACAGAGAAGTGAATTCTGGCTTTTTTTACAAGAGTGCGGAAGAGAGAGAGAAGCTTGTAAAGGCTGAAAGAAAATTCATTGAAGATAGAGTTAAAAAAATAATAGAATTGAAAAAGAAAGTTTGTGGTGATTCAGATAAAGGATTCGTTGTTATTAATCAAAAGGTGAGAATGAAATGAGTCTGTATTGTCCATTTTGCTGTTTTTTAAAGTGCCTTTTGTTTTAACTAACTGTTATTTTTGTTATAGGGAATTGACCCATTTTCCTTAGATGCTCTTGCAAAAGAAGGTATAGTAGCTCTGCGTAGAGCTAAAAGGAGAAATATGGAAAGGTATGCATAGCGTATTACCTTAGTATTGTAAATTTTACTTACTTTGCAAATTAAGTGGGATTACTTCTTTTTTCTGTTCTTACTATTGTGTTTTTCCTTTTTTACTCTGAATAAAATACACAATACAAAATTTACCATTTTACTCATTTTTTTCCAACATACAATCTAGTGGCATTAAGTTACATACACATTATTGTGCAACCATTCTCATCATCCACCTCCAGAACTTTTTCATCTTCCCAAACTGAAACTCTACTCATTAAATAATAACTTTGTTTCTTTCCCCTGCCCCTGCAAATACTACTATTCTACTTTGTCTCTGTGAATTTGGTATCTTATATTAAGACATCATGCAATAATTGCCCTCTGTGTCTGGCTTATTTCACTTAGCATGGTGTTTCCCAAGTTCACCATGTTGTAGTGGGTTAGAATGCTGTTCCTTGTTAAGGACAAATGATAGTCCGTTGTATGGATATATCACCTTTTGTTTAATGCATTTATCAGTGGACGCTTCAGTTTCTTCCTTTAAGCTATTGTGAATAACGCTTTTCTGAACATTGTTGTATGCTTTCGTTTTTTACCTTAAGAGAGTATGTCAAGAGAGTATCAAGGGGTTTCAGAGAATGACTTTTTCCCCAGACCTCACCACAATGAAGAGCTCTTGTTCATCTTGAGATTTCTTATCAGAGGAGTATTTGCTGACTTTCAAAGAGTGGATTAAATGTGAAGTTAGGAAAAAAGACTAGTTTAGCTGGTTGGTAGTGAATGGGAACATTTAAGTTAAAATAACATTTTAGGATTTTAGTATGTAATTCTGAAAGATTGCTTCCTAAAAATTATTAATAATCTCTTTAGACATAACAGAGCCGCTTACACATCTTCCTTAACACACTTCACTGTTTCAGGCTGACTCTTGCTTGTGGTGGAGTGGCTCTAAATTCCTTTGATGACCTAAGTCCTGATTGTTTGGGACATGCAGGACTTGTCTATGAATACACATTGGTAAGTGTATTTTCTTTCCAAAGATAATGTAATAAATACTGATTTTTGGTTCATGAATTCTTTGGTAGTAAAAATTCATTCACACTTAGGATCAGGTTTTTGCTTTGTGTACATACATTTTGAAGGTTATGTGTAGTAAATGATAAGCCACTGATGGGAAAAAACACATTTCTTTTATATGTGATTTTTTTTTTAATGAAGTAATTTGCTGTAATATTATTGGTCTTTTGGTCCCTTATTAATATGGTACTTATTCTTCCATAAGCCCTGTAAGCTTTTCATTCTTTGTCCAAACATACCCTGTTTTTGAAAATAATTATCTCTTGTTCACATAGGGAGAAGAGAAGTTCACTTTTATTGAGAAATGTAACAATCCTCGCTCTGTCACATTATTGATCAAAGGACCAAATAAGCACACACTCACACAAATCAAAGATGCAATAAGAGATGGCTTGAGGGCTGTTAAAAATGCTCTTGATGATGGTAAGATCCTTACTGTATTTATGTTCTTTGGCTAATGTGAAAGGCATGGCTGAATACTGTGTTCTTTTTATCAGTAGTTTACACAGCCAGACACCATGCAAAAGTAAAGTCTTCCCTCTAAAATGCCTGTGATGGTATGCTAAGCTTTTTCATAGCATATCATATTTAAAAGTGGGTACATGTAAATGAGCTAATACTAAAAGCTTGCAGATACTAGTTAAATTAAACCGTTTTGCCATTTGATGTGTTGCTTATAGTGCTTTCAAATACAATATTAACATTGTGACTGTAACACATTCTTAGGAAATTAATGTTTTTTACATTGTGTTTTATGTATTAAAAATGATTCTACAGCTTTATTTTGGTAGTTGAGCATTTCTCTCCTTCCTCACCCACCCCCCATAGGCTGTGTAGTTCCAGGAGCAGGTGCAGTGGAAGTGGCAATGGCAGAAGCCTTGATTAAGTACAAGCCCAGTGTAAAAGGCAGGGCCCAGCTGGGAGTTCAAGCATTTGCTGATGCATTGCTCATTATTCCCAAGGTAGGACTACCTTAACAGTCAGTGTTCCTAACTATATCAAAATGAGTTAGCTGATGAAAGTTTTTGATAATGTGGGATCTTTTTCATAATGTAGATTTTGAGTAAACAGGTTTTATCAACTTTTTCATGAATGTAGCTAGAGTTCGGTATCTCTCATCAGTCAGATGTGTTTGGTTCCTCTGGAAGGGAATTGAATATCTGAAGTTTCAGATGCAGGAGAGAAACTGTTTGTAGAGGGTTTGGAGTGTAGGGGTTATATTCCCGAGTAAACGTTGCTTTTTATTTTTATTCTGTCATGTGCTCATTTGGGGGTATTGCTCATATCAGTGTGTTGCTGGGCTAAGTGGATTGAGTTAGTAACAAATGTCTGTTCTGTGAAGTGAATGTAAATACCGGTCTGTCTTCATTAAAGGTATGTTGTTTTTTTGTTTTTAAGACTTTTTTAATATATTTGACAGCACAAGTATTGGGAGCTGCAGAGAGAGGGAGAAGCAGGCTTCCCATTGAGTAGGGAACCCAGTGCAGGCTCTGATCCCAGGACCATGGCATCATGACTTGAGCTGAAGGCAGACGCTTAACTGACTGAGCTACCTAGGCTCCCCTTTGTTTGTTTTTCTTAATTGGAATTACAGTTCATTTATTGTTGATTGACTATCACTTCTTAGGTTCTGTCTTTAAAGGATTAAATTTGTTTGCTTTAGGTACTTGCTCAGAATTCTGGTTTTGACCTTCAGGAAACACTAGTTAAAGTTCAAGCAGAACATTCAGAATCAGGTCAACTTGTCGGTGTGGACCTGAACACAGGTAAGAGAACACAGCTATTTGTAGGGGGAGAGCTAGATTCAGGTGAGAGAAAGCCAGGAAGGATAAAAAATGGAGATAAACGAAAAATAAGTTTAAAAAAATGGAGATAAATGAATCTTGGTGTGATGCTTTGCAGTTTGACATCAGTGTTATTAGGGAACCCAGAGTTGTAAAAAATATAAAAATGGAATGACTAGATACAGTAAGTAATGGAATAAGGTAGACATTTGTGTAATTTCAAAGAGGATGGATTTTTGATGTTGCTGAGTAGTAGTAGGTGGTTCAGGTTAATATGGAAGGATTTCATGTTGGGCTGACTGTACTCAGTCTTTTGTCCATAACTTTAAAAAGAAAATACATTAGATGATGGTATTCGTGGATGAAAAAATGCTGAGGATAGCAAATAATGCTGGAAGATGGGACCAAGTCTTAATGAAATGATTTTAAAGTCCTAGTCTTAAATGCAATCACACAAAATAGACAAGTAGAAAGTGGAAGAGAGAGAACTGAGATGTCTACTCCCATGCAGTATGTGTAAGACCTATTGTTATCAATAACATCATTTACATTCAGGTTAATAGAAAAGGTTCCTGGGGTGAGGGAAATGATAACCCATTTTGGCCAGACTACAATTCAAATGCTTTTTACTTTAATAGGGACAAATGAGAACATGTCCCATAAAATAGAGATGATAAATCATTTGGTAACCAAATAGAGCATTACTATTACTAGAAGTCTTCTGAGTAGAGATCAACCAGTTAATCAGAGATGGTATATACAGGATTCATGGTTTGGAGCAACATTGGACTAATTGAGGAAGTCTGGATAATGATGAGCAAATGACAAAATACTCTGTTGTCTTAGCATTCTGATCTTGTAACCTCCTGTGTGGTTTTAAGAAGCCTGGATTTCTTTGCAGGTGAGCCAATGGTAGCAGCCGAAGTAGGCATATGGGATAACTATTGTGTAAAGAAGCAGCTGCTTCACTCCTGGTAAGTTTGAGAAAACCAAAACTAAGATAACCTTTAGGGACTCATCACACTCTTAATTTGGTGTTTTCTATTTAATTCCTTCAGGTTTTTGTTTTTTTGTTTGGTTTTGGTTTGCAGAAATGATCATCAACTGAAAGTATAGAAATTAAACTAGCCTCCCATGTTTTGGAGAGGAAAGGGAGAAACTTAATTGGATGTAATTTGCAGTTTGGAAATTGAGCTGAATTAGGGTTCATATCTCAAATTCATCTGAATTTTCCTCCCCTTTCAGCACTGTGATTGCCACCAACATTCTCCTGGTTGATGAGATCATGCGAGCTGGAATGTCTTCTCTAAAAGGTTGAATTTGAAGCTTCCTTCATGTCATCCGAATCATGAAGACTATAGAGTGATCCTAAGAATATAGCGACAATTTTGTCCAAGCTTCAAACAATTTTCAAAAGCATCTTCTTTTCCCATATGAAAAAAGAGAACACTGACACACCTAAATTCTGAAGTTCTGAAATTACAGTATTTTTTTAAATTGCACTGCAGTGTACACCCATCAAGCAGGCCGTTTTTACCCAATGAGAAGGATGTTTGCTTTAGCTAGAGTGATAACAAAGGTCCCATGTTAGTTAAGTATATGTTATCTACCTTGTTATTAAATGTAACTTGAAAAACAAATTGTAATGGTTTAGTAATTTCTTCTAATGGACGTATTCTCATTTATCCATTGTTATTACACTTGGAAGTTTTCGCTAATACAAATACTAAAGTAACTTAAAATTTTGAAAGCGTCCCTTTTTAGTAAATTCCTGTGAGTGAAACTATTGGATCTTGAGACTTCTAGTGATTTCCAAGCAGCTGTGCTTAAATATGCTCCCCAGAAGAGCCGTCGTGAACAGAAGGACGGGGGAGCTGAGTGAGCCCAGGGTGTGACGTGGGGAAAAAAGGCCGTCTCACCACTGCTGCCTCCACTCCTTTCAGGCTGCGGCTGAGGGGTGGATTCTCCGCGGGTCATGTCTTCACACCCCCGAGCTTGTGCCCTTCCTCCCAGGGTTTCGGTATGGTCGGTGTATCTCTGCAGCCCCCGCCCCCAAAGTTGTGTGTTGTGAAGCTTTGTGTTTTGGGGGGCTTGGCAGCTGCCTAAGTACATGCATAATAAATGTTAAGTTGAAACCTTTTCTCTGATCTCCAATGCTATTCCAGCGCCCGACAAGGGTTAGAATATAAAAGGGAAGGAAATCAAAATGTTCTGTTCATAGGGTAATGAGGGACTTCTGGAAAGGCGGCGTCCCTCAGCGCTAAGCCTGACGACACAGCTCTTACCTGGCTCCACACGTGTTCAGTCAGGACCCAGCCGTAGCCCCGGAAGAAGTAAACCTTAACGCCAAAAAAAAAAAAAAGCTCTGGCCGTACGCACGCACTACGGCGTCCGACGTGGGGCACGCAGTACGGCTTCCGACGCGGGGCACGCGGAGCGCATGCGCAGCAGGGCCGTCCTGTGCGCGCGGCTCGTGTTGCCGGCATGGGCCCCTCGCCGCGGGTCCCGGCGCTCTTGCTGCTCCTGTGTGGTCCGCGGTTCGCGTTAGGTCAGTGTGCTGGCCTGACCCTGTGTGCCCCGGGAGACATCAGGAAGGGGGTGGGTTCCCCGCCCTGGTCGGGAGAGAGACCGTGGCCCCTCCGCCCGCTTCCTGGAAGGGCTTGCGGCGGCCCGACGCACCTCCGGAGGCGGCGCGGTGGGAACGGCGTGCACTCCCTTCTTTTTCTCTCTTCTGGACGTTAAGTAGAGGAGGGTGTAAAGACATCCCTTCCCATGTGCCCGTCGCGCAGCTTAAGACAGTTGCGAATTGATAGCTGATCTTGATGTTTTGGTGTCGCTCCCACTTTCCCATTTCCCTGCAGCCTTTTTGAAGTGAATCCAGGCATTACACACTTTTATTTGTAAATACCAGCTTGAAAAGCCACAAGAGAGTCATGAAAAAAATACTGTCCTCTTTCCCTGCCTTAAAAGGGTAACAGTTCTCGTTAAGTCCCTCAACGTCGGCTCCCCAGTGTCTCTGTTCCGGCTTCCGAGCGCTGGTGTCGACAGGAAGTGGCGCGGCGAGTGCACGTCGTCTCTTAACTCCCTTCAGTCTGAGGGCCTGCTTGCTCGTTCCTCTCCCTGAGGTAGCCGAAGTCCCCGTGGGAGTGCGTCAGAAGGAGCACAGGAGGTTGCAGACAGAAACACGCGAAGAGGCTGCACGCTGCTGCCATAAAGGAACGTAGGGTACTTAGACGTCCTTAAGTAGAAACAGGACGTTCCAAAGTGGGGACAAGTGCGGTGGGTTGGAAATAGCACTGAGCAGGAAGTAAGGAGACCCGGGTCATCGAGTCCTTACTCCCGGCTAACTAGCTTTTCACGTGATTTTTCCTTTTTGGAGTCCTGGGTTTTTTCCTGTTAAATAAGGGGTTGAATTAATGATCCTTTTAATCCTGATTTTCTGAGGTTCAAACAGTGGATATGAAGGATCTCAGTCAATTATTTGCTAAGTACTGTGCTCTGTGCTAGATGCCAGGAATACAGTGGCCAAATAGATATAGTACTTTTCTTCCCGGAACATCTAATATAATGGGGGAAATCAGTAAGAAATGGGGAGGAAGAGGCAGAGAAACAACATGAGAAGTATGGATAGACACGTTCTGCGAGTATTAGTGTCTAGGTTTAGGTAGCTGGGACAGAGTTGTTGGGTACAGGAATAGAGCAGTAGGGACAGAAATAAACATTCCTTGAGTAATTACCATCTGCTCAGAACATTTCACACAAATTTTTTTTTTCACACACACATAAAATTTTAATTTATACAGCCACACCTATGAAATAGTTAGATGTTATCTCAACTTTGTAGGCAAATAAATCTGCCTAATTTCCTATGAAATAGTTAGATGTTATCTCAACTTTGTAGGCAAATAAATCTGCCTAATTTGCCTAAGATTACCCAACAAATTAAGTGGCAGAACAAGAACTTAAGGCCAGATTTTTAAGCCTACTTTTTTTCATTACACCCTTATGAATATTACATATAATCCAAATGTTGCCACTTGTTTAATATATATTCATGTATTACTGGTTCTATATACATGTATTACATGGTTCTTCTTCTCTGCAGGCAATGGGCAGACTACTAACATGGTCCAGCTACCAGGTGGGAGATTCCAGATGGGAACAAATTCTCCAGATGGCAGAGATGGTGAAGGGCCTGTCCGGGAGGTGACAGTAAAACCCTTTGCCATTGACATATTTCCTGTCACCAACAAAGATTTCAGGTACATCAGGTGTTCTTCCAGGAGTGGTAGAGCTTTTTCAAATTTTTATTCCTTATATCTAAAAGGAAAGTAGCTTGTTTACTATTACATGTCATCTTTGCAGTAATGCTGTGGGATAAGTGTTACAGTTTTCAGATGAAGAATCTGAAGTCTGGAGGTTCACGCTCTGTTAGTGGCAGAGCTGGGTCTGGAACTCACATCCCCCAACTCTTCAGCCAGTGGATTTTCCATTACACTGGGTATAGCACTGAGAATTATGGGCGGAAGTCAAACACTCAACGAAAACCTCTTCCACAGGGAGAAGGAATTGGGAGCAGGGTCGTAGTAGCTGAGTCTCTTAAATTCCCTTTATATTTACTTAGGGAAATGGAGTTAGTCTAGGAAGGACATTGTGGTTCCAGCTCAATCTAAGAAGCCATGCTGAGCTGTCTTGGTCTCCTCAAGGTGGTATGTTTGTGTATGTTTGTGCAGGCTAAAGCAGAAAATGATCCAGGAGATACCCATGACTTACCTTCATATGATACAGGAGGGGGATGGAAAGGGAGGAGGGGAGTGTAAGGAAAGGAAGGAACAGAACGACAAAGCAAACATGGGAAATGACTTAAGTGTTACATTGTGGACTTAGAAAAAAGTTGATTCGGGGCGCCTGGGTAACTCAGGTAGCTCAGGGTCCTGGGATTGAGCACGCATCAAGTCCCTGATTGGGTTCCTTACTTGGTGGTAAGCCTGCTTCTCCCTCTCCCATTTCCCTTGTGTATGTTCTTCCTCTTGCTGTGTCTCTCTCTGTCTCTGTTATAAATAAATAAAATCTATAAAAAATAAAAGACAAATTTTTTTTTTAATTCAGGAGACACAGACGGAGGTGAGCATAAGGGTGGTTGGTGACTTCTCAGGCCCTTTGACTTAGTGATTCCACCCTTAAAGATTCTCCTTAAGCAAAAGAAAGTCTTCCAAAAACATTTAGCTAAAAAGATGGCATTGTGAACAAATACTAACAACATAAGGATCACTTAAACATGTTACATCAACAACACAGAATACTTAGCAGCCATTAAAATCCTTTTGTCAAAAAGAATTGTGAGATGTTAAGTGAAGAAAGTAGCTTACAAACAATATACAGGGTATGATCCTATTTTTAAAAAATACGTGCATGGAGTGTAAATGTGTTTAAAAAGGACTGGAAGATGTAACATTGCATTAGGTAACAGATTTTGCCCATGTTTTTGTGATGTCCAAATGAGAACAATTGCACAGAAGTACTTTTTTTTTTTTTAAGATTTTATTTATTTATTTGAAGGAGAGAGATCACATGTAGGCAGACAGGCAGGCAAAGAGAGAGAGAGGAAGAAGCAGGCTCCCTGCTGCTTGAGCAGGGAGCCCGATGCGGGACTCGATCCCAGGACCCTGAGATCATGACCTGAGCCGAAGGCAGCAGCTTAACCCACTGAGCCACCCAGGTGCCCCAGCACTTTTTTTTTTTTAAGGTAAACACCTTAAAGCTATTTAGAATTCCTGTGGATGGGGCAGAACAGGAAAGAATATAGTCGATATATCTTAGTTGATGTAATAATGGATTTCAGTTTTTTTGTTTTTATCTACCTCTATTTTCTCATTTTTCTATAATATGCACTACTTATATGTGCTTTTTAAAAGAATGTTTATTAAAATTTAAGGAGAGGGACGCCTGGGTGGCTCAGTTGGTTAAGCAGCTGCCTTCGGCTCAGGTCATGATCCCAGCGTCCTGGGATCGAGTCCCACATCGGGCTCCTTGCTCCGCAGGGAGCCTGCTTCTCCCTCTGCCTCTGCCTTCCACTCTGTCTGCCTGTGCTCGCTCTCACTCTCTCTCTCTCTGACAAATAAATAAATAAAATCTTTAAAAAAAAAAAAAAAAATTTAAGGAGAAATCACTTCAGGTCAGGCTTGCACTATATCATGACAGAAACAGCTAGCTGGGTAGACGCATGTGCACTTTTGTGTATTTCAACTTATGATCTATTTTGTGATAGAAATCTTTTATATTTCAAATAACACTTGTTTGTTACTTATTTATTTATTTTTATCATCTGTTTATGATAGACTTTCAGCAAGCCTCTAAACGTTGCTTAGAACCCATGATTTATCTCTGCCTCTCTGGTGGAAGATTTTCAAACCGTTCAGACACTCTGAGGTTGGTAAATAGCTATTAATCTGACCTCCTCCATTCTCAGTGCCCCTTTGACGGGTGAACAAGGTCTTCTCAGATCAAAGGGCGGGCATCGACGGGGTACTTTTAGCCCAGTGAAAACAATCCATCTTACCCTGGCAGTTTGCTTGCTGAAATTTGCTTTACCATACCGAACTGTGTGAACATCCGTTCTAAAATTTCAGCACGTTATTTTTATATGATTCCATTTTTTTCATCTGTTAGATGGAAATAGTAACACATTCTGCCTCCCTCTCGTGATTGTTGGGTGAGTAGGTGTATGATGAAGGCCTTTCAGAGAGGAGACCCATTCCCCTCCCCCCCGCTTAAATCTTCTCAACACCTTTATTCATAATCTCCCAAAACTTGAGATTATCCAGATGATCTGTGCCTGGTGAATGGATAAGCGAAGTTTGGTTATGATCCAATTTATTGGATGATCCAATTTATGTGAATTTATATTCTTGGCGAGGGAAAACCATTGGGACAAAAACAGATGAGTGGTTGCAGAGGCATGAGGGAGTTGCTCTCTATCTGGATTGTGATGGTGACTGTCCGCTTTGTCAAAAATCACAAAACTATGCACTAAAAAGTACTGTATGTGAATTAAACATACAGCCACAGATTTTATTTTATTTTATTTTTTTAAAGATTTTACTTATTTATTAGACAGAGATCACAAGTAGGCAGAGAGAGAGGAGGAAGCAGGCTCCCCGCTGAGCAGAGAGCCTGATGCGGGGCTCGATCCCAGGACTCCGGGATCATGACCTGAGCCGAAGGCAGAGGCCCCAAACCACTGAGCCACCCAGGTGCCCCCAGCCACAGATTTTAAAAGAAAATCTCCTGCCCGGGCTTTCGTAGGACCTGCTTGTTGCTGCCGGAAACTCTGTGATGTGTGGCTTCAAGGAGACTCTATGAGGTTTTCTGGAGCAAGAGGGGGTAAGAGCAGGACATGGAACCTTATCATCAGCTTAACCAAGTGAAATATCTCTTTTCAGGGAGTTTGTCAGGGAAGAAAAGTACCGGACAGAGGCTGAGATGTTCGGGTGGAGTTTTGTCTTTGAGGACTTTGTCTCGGATGAGCTCAGAAACAAAGTGACCCATCAGATGGAGGTGAGAGGACCGGGCTTGCCACGGAGGGAGTGCGAGTGGGTTATGGTGCTTACGGTAGAGCATCACAGGGAAGCCCATCTGAGAGCTGCAGGGGGCGGGGTGGGGGGGAAGCAAAAGAGACCCCCTGCGGACGGTCCGTGGGACACACACTCCTGGTGTTCACACTGGGCTGGTTTCTGCGCACTGAGGCTCGGTAAGAAACCAGATACATGTAGGGTTCAAGTTACTCCCTGAGCTGACAAGAGAACAGCCTGTCACCCCTCCAGTAACAGCAGTGAGGTGGCCTGCTTTCAGGGGCTCAGAAACACCCGCACTTGGACCCCCTGCTTCTGAGCCTGAAGTGTCACTCTGCCTCGTGTGTGTCAGCCAGGAAGGTGCCCTTGCTGGGTCAGAGAATCTGGCGGTCATACTTCTTCTTTTTTGTAGTCTGTCCTCTGGTGGCTTCCAGTGGAAAGGGCGTTCTGGAGGCAGGTAAGGGTTGGTTCCTGTGCCTCATTTTTTTCCTGCTGACTCTTATTCTGGAAGCCTGGTTTCCTTTGACCCCTTGCCCATCTGGGGATATTAAACTAAAAAGGGCAGCGGCCAAGCACCCTTGTTTCCTCCGCCCTGATCTTCTTGCCCGTTGCCCATCCCATTCCCCTCTGGTTCACATTTATGCTCCTGACTCGCCTCTGCTCACGCTCCAGGCGGCCTCCTCCGACTTCCTTGCTCCATCTAGTGGTAAAAGCTGAACTCAGACACCGTAGGCCTAGCCGTCCTCAGACTTCTGTGAAGTCCCAGAAGCTTGTCTCACTTCATCCTGGCTGTCAGCCTGCAGGTCCTGGCTCTGGCATCCGAGAGAAACTGGAGCTCCCAGTGGTACACGTGAGCTGGAATGATGCTCGTGCCTACTGTGCGTGGCGGGGGAAACGGCTGCCCACTGAGGAAGAGTGGGAGTTTGCTGCCCGAGGGGGCTTGAACGGTATAGAGCTGGCAAGGCGACTTACCCGTATTCTTCTCCCCATCCTGCCCTGTGTGGGAGCTTTGAAGGGGGGGAAGGGTCCATACTTCCTAGAGCAGTGCTTCTTAATCTGTGTGGCTGGCGGAGGGCCACTTGTTACCATTCTCAGTTCTGATCCATCTCAGACCAATAAAAGTTAATAACTGGAAAACTGGAATGAAGAAACAGACGTAAAATTGGTTTTTCTTGGAGATTCTACCCAGACATGTTATATTTCAATGCATATAATCAGAACAACATAGTACAGGGAATAAGAAAAGAATTACCCAGAATCCTTTTCCATAGGCGTGAAGGGACTCCTACAAAGCGTGGCAGTCCCGACTAAACAAAAAGTCAGGAGAAGGAAACAGCAGCTCCGCTGCTTTTTAAATACCAGCCATGCCATTAGTCAAAACTACTGTGATAAATGAGGTTGCTTGTTTATTTATCCAGTCTAAGTCCAATGGACAAGTGTCTGAGCTCTTACTCTCAGTGTCTGTACCTCTCCGGATTTGAGCGGGTAACAGATAGTCTACAGACTGGCTTGAGTCCGAGCCACACCTGGGACTGCACTGCCCTGGAGCAGATCAGGCGTCCAAGGGCTCCGAATGCGGGATGGTGAGTGGATGGTGAGGCATGGGAAATGAAAGTAAGTAATCGCTCACTCTCTCTTTTCTCACCACCTCCTGACTTCCTTCTGGTTCCCTCCCTCTCTCTGGCCTTCCCTTCCACAACCCTTCACCTCCTCCCCCACTGTCTCCTTGTGTCCTGGCAGGTCAGGTTTACCCATGGGGAAACCAGTTCCAGCCAAACCGCACCAACCTGTGGCAGGTAAGTCATATGTTCCTCACCCCGTCCCTTCTCAAAGCATCGACCAAAACCTCCTGAGGCTAAGCATTGTGTTGGGCTGTGGGACTGCAGTGGGCTTTGTGTCCTAATGGGACAGGAACCTGGTAAAGCAAAGGACATTGTGGTAGGTCTTCATATCGAAGAGTTGCAGAAGTTAGTGACTGCCTGAGCGTGGTGGGGGTGACTTCATGGAGAAGATGACATTTGAGCTGATGGAATAGGAGTTTGCCATGTGAAAATAGGAGGAAAGGGTGTTCACAACAGAAGGAACAATGTGAGTGTCAGCATTATATTGGAAGGGATACCATGTGTTCAGAAATGGGACAAATTCAGAGAGGCTGGAGCCCAGGAGGTATAGGAGATGAGGTAGACAGCGGGTTGTACGGTTTTCCCCACAGGCAGTGGGGAACTGGTGAAGGATTTTAAATGGGACTCACAACATCATTCGATTTGGGGAGGATGCTAGTCACTCATTGGTGCCTAAGTGAAGTAGAGCTGCAGTGGGGGCAGGGGTGGGAGCTGTCTCTGAATTTGAGGCTGTGGCAATGGCCCAGGGGATTATGAACACATGAATCAAGTAGAAATGGGATGGAGAGGAAGCCAAATGGGAGAGGCATGGCCGAAAGATAGACGGGGTTTGGTAATTAATCAAAGTGGAGATGTGGGAGGGAGTTGGATTCAAGCATGAAACTAAGCTTGGGCAACAGGGTTATGGTGCTACCATCATCCAGAACAGATGGTATGCAGTTGGGGTCAGAAGGATAGAACATGATGGGTTTAGCATCAGCTTAGTTTAAGGTACCCTTGGGTCCTTTATGTGCTCAAACATTGAAAACATGAGTCTAGATCTATGAGTCTGAATCTTAGGACAGAGGTCTGGGTCAGAGCAAGTGGCTTGAGAGTCAGCAACATTTATCTTAGGCAAGAATGTTATTCCCCTGGGAATCCCTGTAGAGTGTGGGGGGGCAGGCACGGCATCCACATTTCAGGGGAAAGCATTAAAGTGGACCTGAGGGCTAAACTGATCTTTAGATGATCTTGGGATCAGAGCTTTGCAGAAAGACACATCTGAGGTGTTCGCTCTATTGTCTTTGATAAGTTAACCACGTTGAGCCTCAGTTACCAGTTTCTTAAAAGGAGAAAATACTCACCTCACAACCGTGCAAGGATGAAATTAAAAGAGAGAAATGTGGCAGCCGGAGCAGAGTAGCTGCTGAGTAAATTATTACCCCTTCATCTTCCTTTTAGTGAGATCAGCTTCTGTAGAGTAGGGGGACCTGAACCCCAGTTTTACTGAGAAGATTGAACAAACTGCATCGGCAAATACAGGTTCCTTTCCAAGCATTTTGGTGATAAGAACAGATGAGGACAGTAGAGTCGGGTCAGATGAGGGAGAGTTAAACTGTTGGGGGTAGAAGGGGAGGAGATGGTGCAGGAGAGCATAGGGCAGGCATCAGTCGTCCTTGAGAAGGGAGGTGGTGCTGAGCGGAGAGGAGGAGCCTCCCCAAGGCACTGAAGACCTGGCGTTCAAGGCTGAGAGGTGGAAGCTGCCGAAAGTGGAGAAAGTGGGAGTGGGATGGGCTTGACGTAGACCACTATGGGCACAGGGAAACCACACATTTCCTAATCCAGCCAGGAGGTAAGGGTGGAGCCCATGAGGAGACAGGTTTGGGAGCTCAGGATGGGCATCTCAGTACACTGCCTCATGCCCTTCATCCTGCCCCAGGTGACCTTGGTTTTCCTCCGGGCAGGCAGGAACACCCACCTTGGAACAGGATGGTAAATGTTTGAGCTTAAATTTCTCCCCCTCAGGGAAAGTTCCCCAAGGGTGACAAGGCTGAGGATGGCTTCCATGGAGTCTCCCCAGTGAATGCTTTCCCCCCTCAGAATAACTACGGTAAGTTCTCCCTCCACGTTGCTTTCAACACTCAAATTGGTTGGTGGGATCACTCTGCCTGAAGGATGAGGCGAGAGAAACACCACCAGGGAAGCATTTGATACCTATGGGGCATGGGAGTGGGGGATGGTGCTGCCCAGCCTGGGACTGACCCACCTGCTGTGCTGCAGGACTCTATGACCTCATGGGCAACGTGTGGGAGTGGACAGCATCTCCATACCAGGCTGCTGAGCAGGACATGCGTGTCCTTCGGGGGGCCTCCTGGATCGACACAGCTGATGGTTCTGCCAATCACCGGGCCCGGGTCACCACCAGGTGAGGAGCTTGGTAGCTGGGGTCTGAGGGTCTGGGTCCTGTTCTCCCAGAGCACAGGCAGCCCCAGAGCTGGTGCTGCTGCTGCTTCCACCCCTCGGTCTGCACCCCAAATTGTGGGTAGAGGAAAGAGAATAAGCAGCATTTGCCATGAGAAGCAGAAGAACCTAGGTCAACTTGCACCTTTTCTTGCCATGTCTCAGCAACCAGAGAGACTTTGTGTCTCGCATCATAAGGGTTTCTCCTCTCCTCATAACTAGGTGGCAGAGGCAGGGGAGGGGAATGGCCACATCAGTACTAGGTCATGGCCCGTGGTCATGGAAATGCTCACCCTTCAAAGTGGAAAGCACATGAAAAATCATTTTCTATAACCATTTTACTTCACAGTCAAAATAGGTTCACAGAGGTGCTGGGACCTGCTCGTGTCACACAGATGGATAGTGTTGGTGCCTGAGTGGTAGAGTCCCAGGCTCCCGAGTCCCCTGCTGGGACTCTCTGCTTTGTTCATCTGTAGGGTTATTTGGATGATCTCCCTCTGACTCCTCCCATTCCTGGGTTCCATAAGGACCAGAAAGAGACCACAGCTTCCGTGGCCTCGGGAAGTCAGGTTTGCAGCTGGTTCTTTTGGTACAGTGAGGGCCCCGGCTTTCCCTCCCTCCTCTTCTACAGTAAAGTAGTAGAAAAAGTACTGCCTGGGAACCAGGAAGCTGGTTTGCCACTGAATCTCTTGTGCCCGTGAAGCATTGGTTGGCCTTGGCCAAGACATTTGAATCTTCCTGGTATCTGATTCTGGGTCTGTAAAGTGGTGAACAAACCTGCCTGCCGGAAGGTTGAGAAACGGCAAATGCAGGAATATATGTGAAAGTCCTTTGAAAAGTATGAAGTACTCATTGGCACATGATATTCTCGCTTCTTACTGACAGGTTTGTCTTGGCTGAGTTATTCTGAACTGTGAGCAGCCGAAGCTACTAGTCATTGCCTTTCTTGCCTTCCAGAGCAGACGCTCAGGACTACGCACTCCCACTTCCTCCACCATATCCCAGATCCCTTCTTACCCTTTCCCCAGGATTGCGCTCAAACCAGCCTTCTTTCTAGTCCCTGCCCTCAGTCCTTAGGCACCCTGGACCACAGCAGGCCCTAGGAGGTGGAGCAGGAAAGTTGGGTAAGGCTCCAGGCCCCTTTCTCATCGAATGTCCATTCTCTTTCCTCTTCTCTGGTGGCAGGATGGGCAACACTCCAGATTCAGCCTCAGACAACCTAGGCTTCCGCTGTGCTTCCAGTGCAGGCCGCCTGCCTGGGGAGTTGTGAACAGCCACGCAGAGCCGAGAAAAGCCCGGTGGTACCCGTGTCACTCCCACACAGCCACACTCCACACAGCCAAACTCCAGGCTCTTCAGCTTTAGCCTCAAGAAGGAGTTCCCTCCCCTTACCCCATCCCTCTGTGGCAGGCATCTCTCATCAGGCCAGGAGAGGACTCTGACCTCAGAGGAGGGGTCCCGCTATCTCTTGAAGAAGGGGCCTGACTCAGGGATAGTGGCCCGGGAGCTGGCTGTTTCTCATAGAGGTCAGATATTAACCATATAGGGCCAGTCCTTAAACATCTGGGGCAGAATGCTCTGAAAGGCCCGTCGTTAGAAATTTTTAAATTTGTTCCCTCTCCCTTTCTCAGTGCCTGATGCAGGGATCCCACATTGTTTTCCGAAAACAGAATTTCCCCATTTTTCTCTGTTTTCCCAGCGAACTGCTGTAGAAGGAAAATCATCCTTCATTAGCCTCATTTGGGGTGTTTCATGTGCCTTTGAGGGAACCTGATTTCCGCTGTTGCTCTGTAGAAGGCGGTAGCTAGGCCTTTAAAGCACAGTATGAGTCTTAAAAAGGTCTAGGAGAACTGAATTATGGACTAGACAAAACTACATTGTGGGAGTCACAAAGTAAGTAACACTCCAGAGAAACAAATACCAGAACCTTCCTTTTCTATTATTAATTATATGAGGGCTTCCATATGCCTCTAAACACATGTCCCTGGAAAGGAACCTGCTCCCATGGTGTCAGTGGGTGTTGGGGGTCAGTAAAATTTCCACGACTGTGTATCTCAGACTGTCCTCTCTTTTACCCTCCTCCTGGAACCCTAAGGGAAGTACCTGTGAGTGTCAGGAACTCTGGGTCTCGGGGAAGGACCTGAGATGGTGGTACAGCTGGGAAGGAGAGAAGCAGGAAGGCTCTCAAACCCAAATGCTAGTTGCCCCTCCCTGGGACCTGGCCCTGACCACACTTACAACGTGTGATGGGAGCAACCTGCTCTTCCTGTGCAGAGCCTCTGAGAGGGGATGGTGGCCCTAGTGCCAGGGGTCCTGGCCAGGGCCAAGTGCCCCCTGTGGATAGAGGCCTGGGCATGGTCTTACTCCTCAACTTACGTTTCTGGGCTTCCCCCCCTTGCCTGCTGCCCACCCTACCTACCCCGCCTGCCAGCCCCTCAGTAGTCTTCCTCAGCCAGGGAAAGGAGCACAGCCTTGGGTGTGTTCTCGAAGAGGGCAGCCCGGTTCTGCTGCTGTCCCTTCTTCACCCAGTGGCCATACATTCGGAAAGCGTAGGCGTCGATGAGTCGGCGCAGAGGCCGGAGGGCATAGGGGTCACGGATGACGATCTCCCGGGTCACAGGCTTCACCCGGCGGTACTGGTAATAGATCCGCACTGAAGCCAGTACTGTCAGAGCGATCACCTGTGGAGAGCCAGAAGTGAGAAGCTGGCCCCAGCCCCTGCCGGCCTGTCTCCTTCCCCTCCGAAGCACAGAGTCCCTGAGCTCGTTTGCCATGAAGCCTTGTGTTCCTACTGCTGGGCGCTTCCCCGTGTTCTCCCTACATCCCAACCCCTGTGGCATCTGCAGAGATGTAGGCTGCAGGAGCCAGATGGAGCCTTCTCTGAATTCAGAAGTTGAACTGGAACCATCGCGGGGATGGGTGGAGAGCGGAAGGGCAGGTGCTCTGGAAGCCCTGTGGGTGAAACGAGTCCCTGGGGGAAGGAAGGGGACTTGGAGGCTTGGGCTTGAGGGTCCTGCCCCAGGGCCCTGGGTGGGAGGAGCTTCAGTACCTTGAACTTGCCCCGGGGGCTGAAGTGGCGCACTTCTTCTACCACATACTGCTGGAAGAAGGGATGCGCTAAGGCCTCTTCTGCTGAACAGCGGCCCTGGGGGTTCACCACCAAGAAGCGGGAAACCTGAGAGAACAAGGAAGGGAGCTGAAGACACCAAGGCAGGGTCCCCGCTACACTTGACGAGACAGAGGGTCTTCCCAGCAGGGTCCTCCATTCTGCAGCACCATATGCCCCCCACTCCAGCAGGCCTGGCCTCTCACCAAGTCCTTCACAGTGTCTGAATAGTCATCCCATTCAGGCGAGCCGAACTGGTAGTTGCCACTCATGATCATCCTCAGCATCAGCATCTGTTTCCGGTGCCAGAAGGGCGGGGAGCCCGCCAGCAGGGTGTACATGATGACCCCGGTGCTCCACCTGGCACCAGGGAGACAGGAAGGCGGGAGGGCTGGCTGTGGCTCCTGCCATTTCCTCCCTCCGTAACCAGGTGCTCTGGGCCATGGGGACTCCCCTGTCACTGTGGGTCGCTGTCTTCCCCAGTGTACTCACATGTCCACTTCCTTCCCGTAGCCTGGGTGGTCATCGTTCATGGAGCATTCGATGATCTCAGGGGCCAGGTAACTGGGGGTCCCACAGACCTCTGCAGGAATAGTTTCCATCGGGATAGGTCAGCAGGGGGCACTTGGAAGGGGAAGGTCCAAAGAAAACAATGGTGACGTGGTGATAAAAGTGACCGGGTGCTTGGGCTGGTATTCTTCTAATACTGACCAACTGCAGGACCAAGGGCAGGGACTAGGTGCTGGCTCCTAGGAACACCTGCCTGGGCCTGTGGTTTCATGGCCTAGAACACCAGCAGTGGGAACCTGGCCCAACCCTGGGATGAGGCTTACCCGAAAAGACACCTAACCTGAGACAGTAACATTTTTATTCCCGGGGAAGGGGGGAGGACTTGGAGGAGAAATGCAGGCATTTTCTGTTCCTGGAAGTGTGGATGAGAGAGTCTGAGCCTCTGACATAGGTCAAGGCCATGTTACCAGACCTCGCAGCTTCTCTCCTGGCTCCAGCTGGCAGGAAAAACCAAAGTCGGTGAGCTTGATGTTCATGTCATCATCCAGAAGGATGTTCTCAGGCTTCAGATCCCGATGCACAATGTTGAGTTTGTGCAAGTTGCGGATAACCTCCAGCAGAGCTCTCATGATCTTCCTGGGGTGGGACAGGCATGTGTTACTCTTCGCTCCTCCTCTGCAGGGCCAGGTCTCCCAGGAGGGAGACGAAAGCCCATGTACCTGCCGGACTGCCAGTGAGGGAGGGCTCCGGACAGGCTGGCGGAAGGCTGTGGAAGCCTGCAGCACACCCCCAGCCCAGACAAACGCATGCTGTGCCCCCTCCAAGCCCTTGGTGGTGGGACCACTTGTGCTCTGGGACAGGGGGTGGTGGTGGGGGCAGGTGGATCCTTACCTAGTTTCCTTTTCACTCAGAGTGACCTTCTCCGTGAGGTAATCGAAGAGCTCCCCTCTCTTCATCCTGTGGGGACAGAGTGTTTGTGGCTGGATTGGTTCCAAGTCCACCCCACCTTATCCTGCTCCCAGGGACCTATTTCCTACCCTCACATCTCCAGAGACAGGGTGGGCCACGATAAAGGACCAAGGGCTGCAGGGAAAAGCTGGGGACGTGAGTAGAGCCATTGTCTAGAAGATTAAGAGAGCGGGGGGGCTGAAGGGGTAGGATGTCAGCAGTGTCGGGTCCCCCATGTGTGGAAGTCCCAGCCCAGACTGGGATCTGTCAGTGTCAAAATCAGGGCTGGGGGGTCCCTGGGGGGCTCAGTGGGTTAAGCCTCTGCCTTCAGCTCAGGCCATGATCTCAGGGTCCTGGGATCGAGCCCCACATTGGGCTCTCTGCCCAGCAGCCTGCTTCCTGCGCTCTCTCTCTCTGTGCCTACTTGTGATCTCTGTCTGTCAAATAAATAAATAAAATCTTAAAAAAAAAATCAGGGCTGGGAGGTGAAAGAGGGACCCCGAGCCACTGGTCCAAGGCCCCAGATGCAGAGCAGAAGGACAGGAGTATCCTGATCTTTCCCAGGAACAAATGGTAGAAGCCATAGTGCAGGTGCTGAGGGAGCGAAGTCTGCTTATTTTGGGATTAAGAATTATGGTTCAGTCTTCTCACTTCTTGGGATGACGTGGAAAGAGGTCGCTGCTAGAACAATCTAGTTACACTCTGGAGGGCAACTCAGGACAGCATTAAAAATAGCTTCCCCGAGCGACTTCTTCAAAGGTTAGGGATATTTGAGCTGCCTCAAGGGCTCTGAAGGACCATGTCACTGAGCAGAGTTGGGACAGCTGCAGCCAGTTAAGTCTTGGGGATCCTGGGAAAGTCTCCCCTGGTTAAATAGGAAAGATGCGTCCTGCCCCCTCCCAGCCACCCGTCTGGGGAAATCGGTTTGATTCCTAAGGCACAAGGGATTTGGCCCATGGCACAGAGGCAAGAAAACCCTTGAGCTTAGCTGGTGGAGGTGGAAGGGGGCCCCTTTGAGGAGATAACCTAGAATTCACAGCGGTGAAACTTACTTGCATGATACCTGTACTGTGTTCCTAAAAAGCAATGTGTGAATCCAGTTTTTATCATTCTAATTCCATTTTAAAGACACTAGGAGAATTCACTGTTAGCAGCTGCAGAAAGATTTACCAGTAAAACTGGGTACTGTGCAGGGTGCAACGGGCTGTGGCTTCCTGGAGGTGGCAGTTGAATAGTACACACCAGCCAAGTTACACTGTGTCTCCGAGCACAATAACCCTGCTCGTACTACAGTATGGCTACAGTATGAAACATTCTAACAAGACAAAATCTACTTGAGTAATTTCCTCAGGTAAACCCAGTCCCTAAATTAGCCATTATGTGTGGAGAAATCAAGACGCCCCCACAGGAATGATGCACACAGGGAGATTCACATTCTTCAGTGAGGACTCGGGAGTGGGGGAACAGGGAGCTGGAGGGCTCCCTTCCCTGGGACACTTTTCTAATAATGATAGTAGGTCTGAATGCATTGTTCACAGAGCACTTTGTGTGGTTGGAATTTAATGCTGAAAGCCTGGGAGAGAGAGTGGTTGGTGTCATTTTTCCTTTCTTGAGAAAACAGAGGCTCTCAGAGCTAACACTGACAGGAGCTCATCTTGTGAGCCCTAGTGGTGCAGAAGCAGGGGGATAGTGACATTGATGATGACAACGAAGATGTCATTCTTTCAGCCACACCCCAAATATAACCTTTACCACCTGCTTTCCTGGGCCTCTTGCACCAATACTGAGGGTCTCCTCCTTCCCACTCTTGCCTCCTCACAGTCAGATGGATGCTTTTCAAAAGCAAATCAGATCCCATCACCTTCCTGCTCGCATCCCTCCAAAATCCTGGCTCTGGCTAACATGCCTGCAAAATCTGGTGTTCGGTGTCCAGACCAACCTCACATCCTGCCAACACCACAGGCTTGCTCCCTGCCCCCACCCTGGCTTCCCGGAACATGCAAAGCCCACTCAGCAGGGCCCTTGCTTTGGCTCTTCCTTCTGCCCTTCTGCGGAGCCTTCTCCAGGTCTTGACTCCGATCCCTCCCTCACTTCGTCTGTGTCTCTAGTTAGGTCACCTTCTGGAGAGCGTTCCCTAGCCGGTCGTTCCATCTAAAGAAACCCCACCTCTCTCTAAGCCCTGTTCTGGCTCATGTGTCTGTACATGTACGTAACTGTGCGTGTGTTGTGGCTGACTTTATTGCTTTCTCTTCACTCTCTGAAAATCCTTCCACGAAGTCAGGAACCTTATATGTCTTGCTCATTGCTGTAGCTTCCGTGTCTAAAGTGAGGGTTGAAGGACCGCTTGTAGAAGGACCGTTGTAGTAAATAATTCATAGCATTTACATCCTGCCATTTGCTGTGCTATTATTACTTCTGCAATACCCATGAGAAAACAGACACTGAAAGAAATCATTGGCTTCTACATGGTGGACACAGGACTCGAGACCTGGCAGCCTGACCCCCAGGGCTGATCTCCCTAACGCACTGGAGATCGTATTTGGCCTCCACAGTGTCGGGAGCTGACTGTTGGGCTTCAGGAAGCACTGGATAGGGGACCACTACAGGAGGTTCTCCGACAGGCCCCAGGGTGTGGCTGGCTCCGGGGCTGGGTACTTACAGATCAAACACCAAGAAGAAGAAAGTGTTGGTCTCATAAGTGTCCTTCAGCTGTACTGAAATGGAAATGACTAACTCGTGTCAGGTAGCAGAGGAGCCTGGGCAGAGCGGCAGCAGGGGTAGAGGAGCAACAGGTTTAAAGCTGCTTGGACCGACCTCAGAAGCTGGAAGGGGCATCAGAATGCTGTTCGAAGGAGGACCGCTAAGGGAGGGACCCGCCCAGGGACCTCGCGTTCCCATTCCCAACCTGCAACTAGCCCCAGCCCTGCTTGCAACCCCTTCCGTCTGGCTGGAAGAGGAGGCTTAGAACTGAATCTCTGCAGCGGAGAGCATGGAACTGGGAGTCTCACGCCTCAGGGCACCGAGCTGGCGGGGTTTCAGGGGCAGGAGACGGGCCGGTGGGGCCACGATCCTGGACTTGGGTTAGTAGAGCAGAGTCATGGTGGAGCACCGTGCTGGGGCCTAGGGCCACCACTCACCGATGTTGGGGAGCCCTGAGACCTTGTGCAGGATGTCCACCTCCTTCAGTGTGGCCTCCCGCAGCTCCTGCACCTCCTTAGGGCTGAAGCTGCCTCCGCCAGTGATGTCAATGATCTTCACAGCGTACTCCTGGCACGTGGGCTTGTGGATACAGCGCCTGACGACGCTGCTCACTCCTCTGGGGGTGCGGAGGACAAGTGGTTCCAGGGCCCCCTCACCCCAGGGAGAATCCCAGGTCTAAGCCACCAAAGAAAGGTCCTTTCTTGCCCACAACCTCCCTGTGAGCTTGGGGGGAGGGCAGGATGAAGAAGGTAGTTGGAGGGTGATTTGTCTGGAGCTGCTTCGTAGTAAGCCTGGTCTTGGGACCCTCGACTCCTAGTTCAGTGCTTTTTCTCAGCACCGAAGGCCATAATCTTCCCTCTGACCCCTGATCTCCGACACTGGCACAAAACTGGGTTTGGATGTGCTTGTCGACAGCACCGGGACAGCTCTGCTGGGAGAGGTCTCTTACCTGGATGCTTCTGTACCCTTCTCATCGGTCCTGGTTCAGGAGGGCAGGACCCAAACTAAGGGTTTCTTCAAGGGGATAATGCTTTGGGGATGGAAAAGGGGCCATGGAACTGGCTGGAGCCTAAGACAGCACTTCCTGGGGAAGGTCTGGGCCTTACCTGCCCAGGATCTGCTTGGGCTCATAGTTCTCATAGAAGCCCTGTGCTGAGTACGAGTCTGGCAGTGCCTCGTCCCGGGTCATGCTCAGCAACTCGGGGTGATTCTCAGGGGCTCTGAGGGAGAAATAGAAAGACGCTGTCAACTGAATTCTACCCTTGAAACTAATATTACACCAGGTGTTAACGAAATTGAATTTAAATTAAAAATTAAAAAAAAAAAAAAGAAGCAGCAGCAGCTGTTAGTCCTCTTGATCTAGGTGGTGTGCCCTTTGAGGGCCAGGCCCTTTCTCACCCGTCTGTATCACCTGGCACAAAGCAGCCCTATTGTGAATGCTCCAAACACCTGCACCTTCCCACTGGCTGTAAATTTCTGTGAACCCCAGGCAAGCACGTGGCTCCTGGAATGTTCTGGCTGTAAGCTGCTGTTCTGACAGCATGTGGTCGGCCAGGCCTAAGCCCAGGCTGGAGGCAGGAGGTTGGGCCATCAGCCCTCAAGGTCAGCTCTCACAAGGCTGTCACACCCTTGAATCCAGAAAGAACTCCCGAGAAACCTTCAGGGGACAAAGTAAAGGGCTGTCTCCTCTCTTTGAGGAGATGAGGGTGGTCCTGCTTTTCCTCTGCTTGTTCTCTGCACTTCTGAGAGATGAGAAGCTTCATGATTTCCCTTCTTGATATGGCAGTCCTATAGCCTTTCCCTGCCACCTACAGTCATAACTGTCCTCTCCTGGAAACTCCCCTCCTTCGAGGACACACTTCCTGTGCTTCCCACTGTTCCTTACTCATTCTGCCCTTATCCAGGACTTTCCTAACCTTCTCTCCTCCCTCTTGTCCTCTCCTTCCACCCTCCCTGCCTGCCTGCCTGCTCTGCTGTCCCTCGCTCCATGTCTCTCTCTTTCTCTTTCTTCCTCTTCTTTCTTCCATACTCCTCGAGAAGCCCTCTGCCTGGTGCTCAGAGGGATGCAGAGCTTCATGGTCCCAAGCTCTGGTGTCACTCATCAGTGGGTGGCGTCACCTCCTCCATTCGACTGATCTTATCTGGGATGCCCTAGCCATTCCTCCCCACCTGTGCCCAGTGCTGCTCCCTGAATGTGAGTCAATGGTTGGAGGTATCCCTTTGGCTCAGGGTCCTGATGGCAGAGTGGACCTGTCCTCAGAATGCCCCATGTCCTACCAAAATATTGGCCAGTGAGCCCTGTGGCAGGTACTGCCTTTCGGGGCACTACCAAGCCAGGATATGCAGGCCGGACACAGAGCTGCTGAGCTAGCTGGCTTTGACACAGGAATATGGTGGCCACCAACCCACGAGGCCACCTAGTACTCCTACCTTCGATAGAGGATTTGAGGGATGGAGAGGGGGCGGACAGAAAATGGGCACAAGTTCACACTCCATAGGGCCAAACCAGCCTCTAGTCTCACTTCTACTGCCCTTTATGGGCTCAGGAAGGCCTGGTCTATCCAAGGGGCCAATTTTCTGACCAGCCAAGTGGGGCTAGCTGTTCCAGGATGCCTGGTGTCCCCACTGCCGGGTGCCTGGTTACCAGAGGAAGAATTAGAATAACAACAGTCTCCTTTGCCAAGAGCAGGTGCCCGGGCTGCTGCAGGCTCCCAGTCAGCAACCCCAGCTGAGCACAGAAATGTCTGTTCCTGTAAAAACAAGCCTATTTCCTGCAAGTCCTTTTAAGCTCCCAAGATGGGCATCTGTGCCCCCACCTGCCACGACTGGGTAGCACACCGTCTCTCCCTTTCCCCAGCCCTCCACAGGCAGAGGGTGTATCTATCTGGACCACCACCCCACCCCCAGCCCCGGAAGCCATCCAGGCTGGGGTCTCCATTCCCTGGCATGAGGAGCTTCACAGACTTCTGGCTGCACTCACCTCTCCTGGGGTGGGGCAGGAGGGCCAGCCCCTTGCTCTAGGCCTAACTTGGGCCATCTTTGGGCCTCTGTCCATGGCCTCCATCCATACCCCCCACACCTTTCCCAAGACTTCTTTGGGAAGGGTCCCCAGATGGGAGTAGGTTACCTGATTTTTTTTGGAACAAAACATCCCTCCCCCAAGCTCAGAGAGTCTGAAAATACAGGGAACCTGCTCTCTGTAGGCAAATACCCTGAGGGGGGCTTCAAGAGTCGGTGGTGTCGCTCTGCATCCATCTGCCCTCAGAAGAGAAAAGTGGGTCTAACAGCTCTTGGGGTTTCTGTCTTCTCTGCCGCAGAGCCTCTCCCTCTCTCTGCCTGTCGCCTGGCTTTTGTCCATCACCCGCCCAGCTACTCACTGTTAGGTCCTCGCAGGCCCCGGAGTGAATGTGACAGGAATCCTGAAGTTCTCAGAGCCCCTTGGGGAGTGGGGACAGTTGAGCGCTGAAGCAGCTCCCCCGCAGACGCTCGTGGCCACAGTAAGATATCTTGCTGCTCCTCCTTCGGCTTTCGGGCTTTGCCACTTGGTGACGGAAGGCTGACATACCAGAAATAAATCACAACTGCAAACCTGGGATGCAGGCCAAGGCCCGGAGTCTCCCCAGGAGGTGACCTCTGCTGGAGGGTGAGGGAAGCTCGGGCGGCCTGGGACCAGTCAGGACAGCAGAGGTGACCTGTCTCCCCTTCGGAGCTCCCTCGGCCTCCGGACCCTGAGTAGACAAAGCCAGCCTTGGTGGGAATGCAGTCACTTCTCTGGGAACCATTTCTGTGTATGTTGAGAGCAAGGCCCTGGAGAAACCCAAGCACTGGCAGACCCATAGAGCAGCCCTGGCTGCCATGGGGACCCAGACATTGGGGCCCACGGAGGAACGGTTAGTGTGGCTGACTTGCAAAATGCAGACCTTAAAGGTTAGGGAACATCCCCTTTAGGAATCGATCTCTGACCTACCTCCATGATTTCATCCTTAACCCATTTGGTTTTCAGCCAGGAAAAGCATATGGGCTCTGACAGTGTGCGCCCTTGGGCTCTTCGGGTGAGGGTCCTCATCAGTATGATTAAGAGGTTGACAGAATTGGAAATAATGTATGGAAGGTGCTGGCACACAGTAGACACTTACTTATTGCTCTCTCGTTCTAAGCTACTCTTTTTTTTTTTTTTTTAAGATTTCATTTGTCAGAGAGAGAGAGAAGGCACAAGCAGGGGGAGCAGCAGGCAGAAAGAGGAGCAGGTTCCCTGCTGAGCAAGGAGCCCGATGTGGGACTCGATCCAGGACCCTGAGATCATGACCTGAGCTGAAGGCAGACGCTTAACCGACTGAGCCGCCCAGATGTCCCTAAAACTATCTTTTTCCAAATCCCTAATTTGAATAGAACAAATGAAGGAAGGGGTAATGCAGTGCCCCACACAGAGGCGGAGCCCACAAGCACACCTGGTTAGCATTTCACAAAGCACTTGCACCCCAAAACTCTGGTGTTAAGCCCATGGTAAAGAGAATGTGACTTGCTCAAGGCCACTAAATACGTAAGAGGTTCTAGACTGATCTCAGCTGTGGCCCCAAGTGCTCTTTCCGTTATTCATGTTGACCATCTGTTTCTTCCCCTGGGGGAGATACTTGCTGGACTGCTAGAGAGGCAGGAGCAGAAGTGACTTGGGGTCTGTGCATAAAGGCTTCTGCTTGCTGAGACGCAGCATCTGGCTCAAGATGAAAACACTTCACTTACAGTCACTAAGTTCCCTGATCCCTTCTGTTGTCTGAATGCTAAACTACAGACTTGATTTCTGCTTTATACTTTCAGTGTTTAACAAAATCCCTTCTAACCTCAGGGCAAAAGGCCAATGTATCTAGTGGATTATTCCAGTCTCTTTGTAGCCATGGCTTCTACCAGAGAGAGGCCAGGCCAGCCAGACTCTTGCATTTATTGATGTCAGCGATTCATTTTCCTTTTAATTTTTTAATTTTACTTAAATTATCACATATTAATTTCACGGGTAGAATTCAGTGATTATTAGTTGCAAACAATGCCCAGTGCTCATTACTCCAAGTGCCCTCTTTAATGCCCATCACCCAGTTACCCCATCCCCCCCAACTCCCGTCCACCTCCTCTCCAGCAACCCTCTATTTGTTCCTCATAGCTAAGGGTCTCTTATGGTTTGTCTCGTTTTCATCTTTTATTATTCTTTCCCTTCCCGTGTTTATGTTTTCTTTTGTTTTCTCTTGACCATTCTTTATTCTTTTTTTTTAGTTTATTTTTTATTTTCAGCATAACAGTATTCATTATTTTTGCACCACACCCAGTGCTCCATGCAATCCGTGCCCTCTCCAATACCCACCACCTGGTTCCCCCAACCTCCCACCCCCCGCCCCTTCAAACCCCTCAGATTGTTTTTCAGAGTCCATAGTCTCTCATGGTTCTCCTCCCGTTCCAATTTCCCTCAACTCCCTTCTCCTCTCTAACTCCCCATATCCTCCATGCTATTTGTTATGCTCCACAAATAAGTGAAACCATATGATAATTGACTCTCTCTGCTTGACTTATTTCACTCAGCATAATCTCCTCCAGTCCTGCCATGTTGCTACAAGAGTTGGGTATTCGTCCTTTCTGATGAAGGCATCATACTCCATAGTGTATATGGACCACATCTTCCTTATCCATTCGTCCATTGAAGGACATCTTGGTTCTTTCCACAGTTTGGCGACCGTAGCCATTGCTGCTATAAACATTGGGGTGCAGATGGCCCTTCTTTTCACGACATCTGTATCTTTGGGGTAAATACACAGTAGTGCAATGGCAGGGTCATAGGGAAGTTCTATTTTTAATTTCTTGAGGAATCTCCACACTGTTCTCCAGAGGCTGCACCAACTTGCATTCCCACCAACAGTGTAAGAGGGTTCCCCTTTCTCCACATCCTCTCCAACACGTTGTTTCCTGTCTTGCTAATTTTGGCCATTTTAACTGGTGTAAGGTGATATCTCAATGTAATTTTAATTTGAATCTCCCTGATGGCTAGTGATGATGAACATTTTTTCGTGTTTATGTTTTCTTAAATCCCACATGTGAATGAAATCATACAGTATTTGTCTGACTTATTTTGTTCAGCATAACACCTTCTAGTTCCATGCACGCCATTGCAGATGGCAAGATTTCATTCTTCTTGACAGCTGTTTATTTATTTATTTATTTAACATAAACTCTGCGGTCAATGTGGGGCTTGAACCCCAAGATTGAAAGTGACATGATCTACCCATTGAGCCAGCCAGCTGCCCCATTTTTCCCTTGATTCATTGATTCAACAATATACTATTAGGGTGGGGCACCTGGGTGGCTCAGTGGGTTAAAGCCTCTGCCTTCGGCTCAGGTCATGATCTGAGAGTCCTGGGATTGAGCCCCACATCAGGCCCTCTGCTCAGCTGGGAGCCTGCTTCCCCCTTTCTCTGCCTGCCTCTCTGCCTACTTGTGATCTCTGTCAAATAAATATAATCTTAAAAAAAAAAAAAGAATTAAAAAAAAATACTACTTGGGTACCCACCATACCCCATCACACACCATGGACATAAGGGGCAGTAACACTATTACAAGAACTATTAGAAGTAACACTATTAGAATTTAGAAGTTCTGAGCTTTCACAGAACTGGGCGCTGGGGGATTTGCCAGGAGTGAATGGTCAGTGGTGATTCAGGCAAGGTGTTCTTGGCCCCTTTCAGGAACTCAGTAAGACTGGGACACTCTAGGGGCACCTGGGTGGCCCAGTTGGTCAAGCATCTGCCTTTGGGTCAGGTCATGATCCCAGGGTCCTGGTATGGAGCCCTGCACTGGGCACTCTTCTCAGCAGGGAGCCTGCTTCTACTACTCCCTCTGCCTGCCATTCCCCTGCTTGTGCTGTCCAATAAAATCTTTAAAAAATTTTTTGAGTGGGACACTCTAAGAACACAGTTGAGAACAGGAGGCAGCAACTGGAGGAAGATCTACTCACTCAACAGCGCCTTCCTCACCTTGCAGTAACAAGGGTCTCTGCAACTTGAAGAAATCCAGTGGCCTCAGAAAGGTGCATCTGAAAGCAGAAGTGCAGAGCACAACACAGGCTGGAGAACTCCCAGAAGTGAATGATATTTTGAGTTGTGAAGAATGGCGCTGGGTTCCTTTTTTAAAAATGATGCACCCCAAATTGAGCCCATCTCAAGACAGCATGGAGTGGGCAGCTGCAGCTAGCTTGAGTCTTTCAGCAAAGGGAAGCTACAAGGCCTTATGTAGAAGAAAAACATTTGCAGGGGAAATGCCTGGACTGAGACTGGTTCACATCTCTGACCAATTAATTGGATATAGTTGGGGAAGTGACAGAAGTGCTGACCTGGCCACAGGAACCCACTCCTGCAATAGGTCTCCGCCCACATTTCCTTTATCGCTCACTTTAAAACAGTTTCCTACTACTGCTCAGTACCAAACCCTGGCCTTCCATCTGGAACCTTTTTAGTGAGCACTGCTGGCTAGTGAGCGACTCCTTACGGAACTACTTTCCTACAAAAGCTCCTCGGGGAGCTCAGCCAGATCATCCAGATGGATGCTAATTTAATATTAAAACTATAAAACATAGATGCTTAAAGACAAGTTGAGACACTTGGGTTCTTTTGCAAAATGCCTATGTGCAGCGTGCGTATACCATATCTAATTTATAATCTCACACTTCAAAGACACCACATTTTGAGAGAAAATCACTTTATTCTATTAATTAGTTCACAAATGAGAACATCACAAAAGGTGACTTAAGGAGGCACACAAACATCCTGGCAGCCCCAAACTCAAACCATCTCAATGAACTTCTATTCAGTAAGAACATGCTTTTTCAAGCTGTAATTAAAGATGGAAAGGCTTAACTGGTGATTTTAGACTTTATATATTCACTGTTAATTATATATTTTTATGCTAAATTAACTTGGTCATGAGAGATGATTTTCCGTGTCTTCAATTTGAACTTCTTGATTAGGCTAATCCTGCAAACAGAAAAGGTAAGTTAGTAGAGTAATAACTGTATATTCTTGGCAAAGCAGAAGCCTTCCAAATGATAAAAAGACAGATGAAAGCCCAGGTTTATCAGATTCTTGCCTAAATGAAGGTAGGAAAATGAAAATGAGCATTTTAACAGATGGTGAATTCTTAGATCAAAAGGAGGAGATTATATAAACAAATTCACTGCCAGCATTCCAGATAGCCCAAACCTCAGAGTTCCACTGAGGGATGGAATAAACTCTTTTCTCAAATAAGGTGTGAAGAATGCCAATAACTTATCAGTCCTTATATCTAATCTTGGACATGGGTGAAAATGGAATCTAATTTTTTATTCACAGCTTTATGGCTAGATCACTCACATCCTGTAACCAGAACAAGACTTGACACACTAATCTACACCCACTTAAAGAAAAATCAGCATCACAATGTAACTGGCAAAAACTCAAGATAATGACTAGAAACCTCTGGACCAGCTCTTTGTTAGAAGAACTAGATTATTTTTAAAATGTAAACGAAATCTCCAACTTGTCAGTTTAATTTATGACACAGAATCCCAAAGTTATGAACTGAGCAGATGCAGGATCGAACAGGGACTGATGCATCACCTACCATTTGCAAATCTGCACTGTTTCAGCACCTCGCTGAAACCTTCACAAAGCTTAAGGTCACCCTGGTTCTGGGCGCACTCCAGAAACTGTTTCATCTCATAGTGGCAAGGGCCAAACTGCTGCTGTGGCTGCTGGTACGCTGGCTGGGCTCCCTGAGGCTCCTGAAAGGCACAACATTCAGGACCATTTAGAAAGCAAATTAGATCTACGCCTGAACAAAGAACAGTATCCAATGTCTTTGAGGTCAACTGAGGAAACATAACTAGAACTAGATGGAAATTAAGGTTTCCATCTAATAACATGGAAAGTGAAAAAATTTAAAGGCAAAAGCAAATGGGCTTTAACAAAATTCCAGTTATAAGAAGGAAGATTCAAGAACAATGAAGCAAAATACCAGTGAGGTTCAGTGAAGTTTCATGGAGGAGAAAGTGGGACTATTACAGAAAAATTGACAGATGAGAGTATCGAATACACCAAAATACAACAGGCTACACACCAAACACATATGCTCATCAGAGAAATAAATTCACATACTTCAGAAAAAGGGGCAGTGGCAAATGTCAGAGAAGAGATCATAGTAGAGAAGAGATTTAGAGCTACTGAAGAGATTTTTAAACACTTAGTAAGATTGAAACTAAATTTAAAATAAGGGGGAAATGGCTGTTTACAGTGAAATCAAGTTGAACTGCTCTTCTATTCCTTAAAAACGAATACAATTTGTTCAGTACTTGATGATGCTGATCTAAGCCACTAACAACTGCCAAGCTTGGCTCTTGATAAACCATTTTCTGTTAAAAGCACTGTGGATTCTAAAATTACAGACAGTTCCTATACATAAGGAACTTAAAAATAACTAGGTTTTCTCATAATGACCCACGGAAAGAAAACACTGCTCAAAACCTTACCTGGTAAGTGATGTCAGGCCTTGAAGGCTCAGCACTACTTCCTCCACCAAAGCCCCCAGTGATGGCGTGACCTATCGTGTGCCCAACAGCAGAGCCCACAGCCACGCCAGCTGCAGTGGATGCCATCTGGGCCATGAGACCGGGCTGCCGGGGTGCAGCCGCAGGTGAGCCAACAGCAGATGGGGGAGCCGCTGCTGGCGGCTGAGCTGCAGGCGCTGGTCTCGGTGCAGCTCTCATCTGAGGAGCCCGGCTAAGAAAGAACAGAACAGAAAGTATGAAATGCCCACCTGCTACCAGGTTTGTACTTAAAGGAACGGTAGTGTTGACCATTTAACACAGGTCTGAATTGCAGGGGCCCACTTTCAATGTGGATTTTTTCGATAAATACAGGATAGGTACACCACCGTATGTATTTTCTCATGATTTCTTAGTAACATTTTTCCTTTAGTTTACTCTATTGTAAGAATACAGTATTTTAATAATAAAACATACAAAATACATGTTACCTGCTTCTGTTATTACTAAGGCTTCTGGTCATCAACAGGCTCTCACTAACATGTCCAGCACTGCTTTAAAAATCTTCACCTATGGCGGTGGCTCAAGTCATGACCCCAGGGTCCTTAGATTGAGCCCCCCATGGAGTTCCTGGCTCATCAGGCTACCTGCGTCTCCCTGTCCCTGCCACTCCCCCCTGCTTGTGCTCTGTCAAATAAATAAAATCTTTAAAAAATAAAATAAAGGGATGCCTGGGTGGCTCAGTTGGCTGCCTTCGGCCCAGGTCATGATCCCAGGGTCCTGAGATCAAGTCCTGTATCGGGCTCCTTGCTCAGCAGGGAGCCTGCTTCTCTCTCTGCCTGCCTGCCTCTGCTCTCTGACAAATAAATAAAATTTTTAAAAAATAAAATGTTATGTTTCCTCCGGCCATTTTTAGATTACTTCCTCGGGTGCTCTTGCCCCAAAAAAGGCTAGGTCAGAAGTTTATACTTCGGTTCCATCAAGGTGCATCTGGCATCACTTTAGAAAAATGTGGTTTTTGGTTCTTTGGAGAGAAACTTCTTTCCGTTAAACTTCTTTCCCTATACTCCTAGCCTACTGTTTCACCACAATCCACCCTACTCCAGAAAACCAGTGTGCTAAAACGTCCTGAACTGGAAGACTCGGGTCGGACCTGGCTTTCCTACGCACTGACAGAGGGACCGTGGACAAGTCACTTGCTCCGAGCCGTCGATTTCCTTATTTCTGGAAAAGATGAATAACATCTCTCCCTAAGGTTACTGGTGTTGAGGTTAAAGTGCGAGTAACCGTGTACTTTCAAAATATTTTAAGACCTAGAAAACGGGGGGGGGGGGGGGGGGGGGGCTCAGCGGGGTAGGGGTCCCCCCTCCCCGCGGGTCAGGATTCTAGGTCGCGGGATCGAGGCCCCCATGGGGGGGGGGCCCTCCCTGCTCAGCGGGGAGCCTGTTTGTCCCTCTCCCTCTACCGCGGCCTCTGCTTGTGCCCTGACAAATAAGTATTACAAAAAGAAGAGAAAAGAACTAGAAAACGTCCCCTACACGGGAGGCTTCAGTAACTGCGTTCCCGACTAGGCCGAGCCCCCGGAACCCACTGCTGGTGCTCAGATCTGCCAGTTTACTGAAATGCGGGTCATTTCCCCCATCCCACGGCCTTTCCGGCACACTCCTCCCCCTCTTCCTCCGGGGGGGGCTCCTCCTGACGTTTCGGCTCCCACTGGAGGACGCCACCTCCAGGCCGCGGCCGCTCCGAGGTAAAAGGCGCTCTGGGAGCGCGCGGCGGGCCGGGCCGGAGCGGGGGTCCTGAGTCCCAAGCCCCTCCCGGAGGAGTCACTTAACTCAACGGGCTCTAGGGAGTCACGGGCGCTCGGAACCGGGAAGGGCCCCCGCCGCGAAACCCAGCCGAAGGCCGTGACAACCAACGAGCGGCGGCGGACGCTGACCCCCGCCACGCCGGCCTCCGGGCGCCCCCGGCCGCGGCGAGGCCTAGCGCGGCCTCCGTCTGCGTCACGCGCTGGCTGGGCCTCAACCCCCTACGGAGGCCTCACCTGGCCGGAGGGGCCATGCGGGAGGTGCGGCTCCGGCTTCCACGCGGCATGGTTCCTGGCGGAGCGGCCCTGCTTCCAGACGTCCGAGACTCGGCGGAGACCCCAGCGGCTTCGGCGGCGCCGCAGAACGGAAAACAGGGGGCGGGCTGGGCCTGCGCTTGCGACCAATCAGCGCGCACGCAGAGGCTCCTGCTCGCCCACGTCCGCGCGGGCCCTGAAGGTCGCTGGAAGGGCAGGACGCCACAGCGGCGCCAGGTCGCACGCGGTTTGCGTCATAAGCTCCGCGCCGGACGCCGGCAAGGGACCGGAAGTGCGTGAAGTAACCGCGCGAGGGTTCTTCCCCAGCTGAGCCTGAGTGGGCGGGGCTTGCGGTTCGCTTCCCTGGGCGCGAGGGACCGTCGCCGCTTCCCTCCGGACCGGCGTGTTGTTAGTCGGGCGGACAGATCTCTGGCGCGACTGCCGCTGCCCTCGGACGCGTTAGCTCTCAGCATGAAGTTACTCGCCCGGGTCGGGTGTTCTGAGTCACCGTGTGGGCGCGCGGTAGGGACTGAACGAGGGAGCCGGAATACCTCAGGCAGGATCGACGGCGCCGAGTCGGACCGGTTTGTCTTTCTCTCATCTGGGCTGAGGCAGCAGAAGTGGAGATTAGCGGCGCCTCGCATTTATGGCTGCGCGTGTTCGGACGCTCTTAGTCTGTGTCCCGGCCTGTGCGCGTCAGCGGGGTAGGACCGTCCGCTGGTAGTCACCCGTGTTCCGAACGACGGTCCGGCGCCCGCGAGGCCCTGCAGGTCCACACGGCAGCACGTGAGACAGGCAGGCAGCGGGACACAGACGCCCGCAGGAAGCAGGTCGTGGCGACAGGAACAGAAGCTGCGCGAGTGAGATGGAAGTTGAGAGGCAGGAGGGGGCGGCGGTCTTTGAAGAGGCGGCATTGAATAGACTCCTGGAGGAGGCACCGAAAGGAAACCAGGTGTCGATCAGGGGTCGCAGCAGGCCCGGCGGAGGGAACAGCAGTTGCGAAAGCCCCAAGTGTGTGCGTTTCCGTGACTGTTGGTGCGACAGGCGGCTGCAGTAACGTTTCCGAACCGCTGCAGTAAGGGGGGAGGTTGGCTAGTGGCATTTCATGGGAAGGGCCTTGGGATGGGGTGGGATTTATGGAGGAGGAGAAGCGGAGGTGTTCCCTGCATTTCTGCGTGGATGTCAAGAGACGCCTTCCCCTTCCACCAGAGTAAGAGAGTTTAACGCATTATTTCCAGTAACAGGGAATGTGTGTGCATCCAAAAGGTAAATAACGCACAAACCTTTCACGAAGAAGTTTTATTTTCACTCAATGAAAGCTTTAATAATGATGCGACTTTGTACTTGCCGGCGGAGAATTCATAAGCGGAGAAGGAGTAAAGGAGCCAGCCTTGTATAGGACATCGGGGCCCCAGAAGAGCATAACTGTGGACAGTTCAGGCAAGCATCCAGAACAGACTTTTAAAATCATTCCTGGCTTAAGTCATTAATTCCTACACTGAAGAGAGAATATTACATATTTGTACTAGGCTATTTTGTAATGGTATAAGATTTGAAACAACCTAGATTCCTGTCAGTAGAATACTGATTTTTTTTTAAAGTCACATCACATACTATGTAACTATAAAAAAGAGCTCCAGACAGCAGCTTTTTCTGTCCAGGCTTTAATAAAACCACCCCTGTGCACCAAATATGTCTCAAGAATTCTTTCTTGGTCATCAGCTCTGGACCCCACCTCACCAAACCTCACCTGTATTCCAAAACCACATCATTTGGTACCTGAATGTGGAGCTTCTGGGTCTTTTCATCTGGACTCCGAGCTTCCACACAAACTTGGTGAGTGCTTTCTCTCCTCTTCCTTTACTTTCGTTGCAGGGGCCTGATCTGTGTACCTGAGGAATGGGAGCTAGCAGGGCGCGCCTGGAAGGACTGGTGCGAGATCAAGTCTTAGCCAATGTCCCATGTACACGATTATAGCGGAATACACTCTTATTCTGGCGAGTATTAAGCCTGCACACCACATCTGTGAATCGTGCAGGTTCCGCCTACCCCCATTCATCTTCGTTATGCGTAAGATGAACTACTTTCTTTGTGGACTTGAAACGAGTTACCGTAGCAACGGGGAAAAGAAACCACCAAGAGTTAAAATGCCGTTCTTGTTGCTTTAATTAGAAACCCTAAAAAGGCACACCCCTTGGACACTTGGTGTTACTTAACAATCACAAGGAAAAGAGGCGGCGGCGGTCAACTTGGGCGACGTCGGGAAGAAATGCTGGTTCACATGCACTCTCCCCTGCGGAGCACAGCTGCCGCCGAGCCGGAGAAAACACTTCGCTCGGGGCCGCCGGGCGCCCCGCAGGGAACCGCCAGGCCGATCACTGTCCCCGGCCGGCGCGCAGGCGCTGGAGGAAAATGCTCCACTCAGTCTTAAAGACATGTTTCCGCACCGCCGAGCCTCTTCTCCGACTCCCCACTCTGACCGTGTCGATCCTTCACGCCATTCGTACTGCGGCCCAGGGGCGAGCGGGGCCGGCCGTGACTCGCCAGCGGGAGCCGCCGCGCGGGGGGGGAGGGGGGCGAGACTGCCCGCCGCAGTCGCAGACGGCCAGCACAACCCGCGCCCGGGCGGCCAGGGTTCTGGGCAGGGTCCGGGCGGCTGCAGCCCGCACGCACCCGCGCTCAGACCAGGCGGGTGCGCGCGCGGGGCTGCAGCTGGCGCTGGCGACGCTTGCGCTGGCCGTTGAGGAGCTTCTGCGCGACCTTGCGCTCGTGGCCGCCGGGCACCGGCCAGTTGGTGCGCAGTTCCCGCTCGCGCCGCGTCCGACCCTTGCTGCGCCCGGCCCCGCAGGCCGGGAAGTCGCGCAGGTAGTAGTAATCCAGGCAGTCGTAGAGCTCCTCCTCGGAGTTCACGGGCGGCCACCCCTCCGGTGGCTGCGGCGGGACCTGAGCCTGGGCGCTGAGGAGAACCGGGTCCATGGCGTTGCGCCCCAGGGCCGCCCGCCCGCGCGCGCGCGCGCTCCTGGCAGACCGTGCCCCGTCTTCCGATTGGCTCTGCCCGCGGGGGCGGGACCTCGGGTGACGTCACAGAGCCCGGAAGGAGTTGCTCGCGGGAGCCCGCGCTCCAGTCGCAGGAGCAGCGGCCGCTCCCTCCCCTGCGGCGTGTGGCCGCGGGTGCGGGAGGGGCGTTCGGCGGAGTCCGGCCGAGCCCTCGGTCCACGCTGGCCCGAACGGGAAAATGGCCCGAAGTCAGCCGTGAGAGACTGCGTACGGGAAACCGGCCGCGCGCGTCCGGAGACTCTCCTCCGCCGTGAACATCAGTCAGGTTGTAGGTGACGGAGGGAGCGCCCGGTGGTGACGTGAGGTGAAGCGGTCGCTCCCGTACGAGCAACTCTGGTGTCCCGGCAGCGCAGGGCCCCACGGCCGTCCACCGAGGAGACCGAAAGGGAGGCCCGTAGAGCGCTGCCAGCACTGCGGCCGCACGAGCGCGGCTCCTTTCCCTCCCGCCGTCCCCCTCTCGACGAGGAAGGAAGGAATGATCTGAAGCGGGAGGCGAGGAGGGGCAGCGAGAGATCCCCACGCGGGCCCGCTGCGGCGCCGGGAGCCGCGCGACTGCGGATTCCTCGCGGGAGCCCACGACCCCGGCCAGCGGGGCCGCACTCGTTAGCCGGACGCGCCGGCGGCTCGCGCAGGGGCCCGAAGGAGGGGCGGCGGCGCGGGGAGGGGGCAAGAGGACCCGGGCCGGGGGACTGCGCCCGAGAGGAACAGGTCTCCGCGCTCCGGGGGCCGCCGCGGCACCGCAGGGCGGGAGGCTCCGCGCTCCGTGGCCCCCGGCTCAGCGGCGACGCCCAGGGCCGATTCCCCAATTGCTGTCGCTCTCAGCGCCGCTCCCGGGAGTCACGGCCGCGACCGCCTTTATTGTGCGGAGGGTTAACAAGCCCAGATAATTCTCGTCCCACAAAAATTGCGGCTCCCCTCTTGGGGATTTTTTTTTTTTTTTTTTTAAAGATTATTTATTTATTTATTTGACAGAGAGAGATCACAAGTAGGCAGAGAGGCAGGCAGAGAGAGAGAGAGGAGGAAGCAGGCTCCCTGCTGAGCAGAGAGCCCGATGCGGGACTCGATCCCAGGACCCTGAGATCATGACCTGAGCCGAAGGCAGCGGCTTAACCACTGAGCCACCCAGGCGCCCCGGGGATTTTCTTTTTAACAGATCAAAAACAAAACAAAAAACGCCTTCCCTGATACTCGATCTTGCAGGGTTTGGTGCTGATCTGAGTTTTCCCTCCGCGCTCTGAAGCCCGCTCCCGGCTGGGGCGTGGCCTGCGTACCCGCTCCGAGGGCGGTTTCGGGGGATCCTTAAAGGAACGAGTCCCCGAGAGTATTTTTAATAAAACGCCGAGAGGATTTTCTCTTCCGCCCACGTCTTATATTCGCTATTGCGAAAAAGAGAAACTAATATCGTTTTACTACTCTCCCACGCACGGTCTTTAAAAAAAATCTCTCCGGAGTTTGTTGTCACGAAAATATTCAGATACCTCAAGAGTACAGAGAATAGAACAATGAACCCCCGTATTCTCCACGCGGTTTCCGCGCTTAACAAGAGCCTGTCACGTTTGCTTTGCACATCCCTGTTTTCTTCTGCGGCGGACCTAATGTCATCTCACCCCGATATTTCTCCATATGAGCTCTAAAAAATTAGACCTATTGCAGTGTTATCTTCACACCTGACAAAATCAGCCAGTCTTGTTATTAGCTCATCCTCAGTCCAGAATCCCATTGCTCTGATTGTCTAGAAGACACCGGGATGCAGTTCAGAATATGAGCGAAATCTACATGAAGCTTGCTTGGAAGTCATGTTCTAGGGCAGTCTCCCTGTCCTCTTCATATCCCCTGATACTGACTTGTTGCAGAAACTGGGTCAGTTGTCCTGTAAAATGTCCCACTTTGAGGATTTGTCTGCTGCTTTGTGGTGTCATTTAACTTGTTCCTCTCTCTCCCACATTTCCTGTAAATTCAGGTTGAATCTAGAGACTCGTTTATACTCAGATTCAATTTGGGGGTAAAGAAAAGTTCCTAGGAAGTAATGTGTGTTGGTATCACACCAGGATTTCCACGATAATTCATTGTCTCAGTTTTAGTGATGTAGGTAGTAACAGCCTTTCCTTGAAATTGTGAAGTTCCACATAAACTTTTATTTAATGATTTCATCTATAGTTCATTGCTTTATTTGCTATTATGTTTATTTGCTATTCATTATAGGCCACAAAATATAAATTTCTAATTCAATCATTCCTTCCACATTTATTTGCTAGAAATATTTCTTTCATCAACCTAGTCCATTTAGTTACCCTGAAATACATTTTGGCAAGAAAGGCAAAACAAATGTTTAATTCCTTTTCATTTTTTAAAGTTTATTTATTGGGACACCTGGATGGCTCAGTTGTTTAACCATCTGCCTTCCGCTTAGGTTATGATTCCGGGGTCCTGGGATGGAGTTCCGCATTGGGCTCCTTGCTTAGCAGGGAACCTGCTTCTCCTTCTGCCTGCTCTGCCTGCTGCTCTCCCTGTTAGTGCACTCTCTCTTTGACAAATGAATAAATAAAATCTTTTAAAAAAATAAAGTTTATTTATTTATTTATGTAAGTAATCTCTACACCCAATGTGGCACTTAAACCCATGACCCAGAGATCAAGAGTCACATGCTCTTCCAACTGAGCCAACCAGGCACCCCTAATTCCCTTTTACAGATGGGTTTTCAGGGTTCTAACAGACTCTACCTTTTATCCTATTGAGAATCATTATGAACTCAAGTACCATTTTAAAACACAATGTGTTTAATCAATTTCATTCATTTTTACTCACTTTTAATACTCAAATTTTTCCATCTTTGGACAGTGGGGGCTCCTTCGTGTGATTCTTATGTTCTATTGGCATTAACCTAGTAGTCTTGGAGAATGCCTTTGTTTGTGTGTAAACCAAGATGTCCATCTAGGCTCATCTTATACATTGTATGCCCCAGACCTGGAATTAGCTATTTCCCCAAGGAGTCTTTGACCTTTTTAGTGTAGAGAATGGATTTAGACACAACAATCTTAGGGCCTTGTATTACGTTTCTTGGTCTTTACATAAACCCTGTGAACTATTACTGTCCCAGTTTTCCAAATAAGGAAATAATTTAACAACTTCCCTGAGGTTATATAACTAATAAAAAGCAAATTCAGGCTAAGAGTGAGATCTGACCCCTATGTAACCGTATCTTCCATTTTACTATGCCTCTTCATAGAAACTCCTTACTTGTCAGTTCACAGATTGCTAAACATGCCTGCCCTCCTAGCTTCTGAGATGATACTTAAAAACAGGTGCCAACATCTGTCTTGCTCTCTGGCCCCAGAACTCTGAATTGATTCTGATGATATCATTGCAGTAAGATTATAAAGTGGACTTTGTACCTTATGTAGTGGTTTGACCTCCAGACAGGGGATAAAAACTAGTAAGCGTGCTTCAGGAGAAGACTTCAATTCCTCATGTTAGCATAACCATGTACAGTTTATAAAGCTCTGTCACTTTCTAAAGATTATTGCAACTACTTCATAGGGTAGTGGAAAGAGAAATGGAGATTCATCTGGGTCATATGGCTTGCCCTTGATAAGACAAGGCTTATGGTGCAGTGACTCCCTGTGTCTGCATTAAGTGACACATTCACAAGCTCAGAGCTCACTATGGCTTATATTCAACACTTCTTTCTCTTCCCCACTTATTCACGCATTTGCATTACCTGTGTATTTGTCTAGCTCCCCTATAACATTAGAAACACCTTTGCCTCCACCCCCATCTTCAGTAGTTATAAAATAAATGCTGAATGAATAAATGTCGAATAAATACATATATGTATGTTTAAACAACCAGAACCATTAAAAGCTCTTAATGAAAATGAGCAAAATTTAAACAATAATTTAAACCTCATTCATTCAAAATATATTTTCTAAACATGTAGCATGTGCCAGATATTATTTTAGACTTTCAGGATTAAAGTTCCCTGCTCTCATACATTTTATATTCTAGAAGAGACAGACAATAAAAAGTATGTAATATATGATCTCTCAGTGATAAGAAATATGCAGCATGAAAATGTCATGAATGTAATATTTTAGACACAAGGGTTTGTTTGTTTTTTTTTTTTTTTTTTAGGTAATGGTATGGGAACAAAGGACAAAATGAAGACACCAAAAGTGACAAGAGCAAAATAGTAGAATAGGAACCTCCAAACTCTTATTCTCACACAAGACATTAAAGTGAACAAACAACTAAACAAAAATTTAAAACCCAGAAACTAGCTAAAATAATCCTCTAGGAGTTCTGGTAAACAGTTAAAGTAAATACCCAATCAAGAAAAAGTCAGATTCAAAACAGTAGGGAATTTTGTACTATTTTTACCTGTCCTTGCCCCACATCGTTCATGGCATAGCAATGGTTTTCACCTGAAAGAGGCAGCAGCCCAGTCCTCAATTCCCTCCTTCAAACCAGAGAGAGCAGAGCAGAACTTACTTTAACATTCTAAACTGCCTGGGGGCTGAAGGACTTGTATCTGCTTTGTCTCACTGAAAGCTTAAGTGGAAAAGTAGTGGGCATGGCTCAAGAAAGCTGCAGAGGACTACAGACCCACAGGGATTATAGGTGGAGATATACAATAGACCATCTATAGTCTCAAGAAGCTCTTGAGACTCTGGAAAATTAAGACATTAAAAAGTAGCCATGCATACAGGGGAATTAGTAAAGACACAAAGGCTGAGGGAAGACACATACTCAGAAGGGACATGAGAAGACTTTTGAGCTTTCAACTTGAGCTGATCTCAAGTTCTAGAGATGAGCCAGATAACTAAGGAAGAATGCATAAGTGCAATACCAGTCTGCAAAGACTAGGAGAGATGGGTTCTTTCTAATGCCCAATTTCAACATCACAGAATTACAAGGCATATAAAGAAACAGGGAAACATGACCCATTTAATGGAGGAAAATAAATTGGCAAAAAACATCCCTGAAAAATCACAGCATCAGACTTATTAGACAAAGACTTAAAGAAAAAAAAAACTAAGTACAAAAAGCTAAAGGAAATCATGAATATTGTATGTGAACAAAATGAGAATATAAACAGAGGTTGGAATTATAAAAAGGAACTAAAAAATCTTAAGCTAGAAAATACAATAACAATTTTAAAATAAATTAGAAGGGCTCAGTAGCAGACCTTTAGCAGGCAAAGCATCAGTGAACTTGAAGATAGGACATTTTGAAATTATCCCATCTGAAGAGAGAAAGAAATGTGAACAGAGCTGAAGGAACATGTGGGGGATCATCAAACAAACCAATATATGCATTATGGGAATTACACAAGGAGACATGAGGAAGAAAGAGGCAGAGATTATTTGAAGAAGTAATAAGCAAGAACTTCACAAATTTGAGGAAATACATGGGTCTACAAGTCCAAGAAACTCAATGACTCAAAATAGGATTAAACCCAAAGAGACTACACCAAAACACATTATAATTAAACTATGAAAAGAAAAAGCAAAGAATCTTGAAAGTGAGAGAGAAAAGTGATTCATTATGTGCAAGAGATCCTCAATAAAATTTGTAGCCTGAGCATGTTGCTGGCTCAGTCAGTGGAGCATGAGACTCTTGATCTTGGGATTGGTTGTGGGTTCAAGCCCCACATTGGGTGTAAAATCTCTTTTAAAAATTGCAGCCAAGGGCGCCTGGGTGGCTCAGTGGGTTAAAGCCTCTGCCTTCAGCTCAGGTCATGATCCCAGGGTCCTGGATCGAGCCCCACATCGGGCTCTCTGCTCAGCAGGGAGCCTGCTTCCTCCTCTCTCTCTCTGTCTGCCTCTCCAGCTACTTGTGATCTCTGTCTGTTAAATAAATAAAATCTTTGAAAAAAATTATTAAAAAAAATTGCAGCCAATTTATCAGTAAGAACTTGGAGGCCCAAAAGGAGCGGAATTATATATTTAAACTGCTGGAAGAAAAAAAAAAAAAAACCTGTCAACTGAGAACTCTATAACCAGCAAAAACAAGGGAGAAAATAAGACATTCTCAGGTGAATAAAAGCTAACGGAGGTCATCATTTGGATCTGTCTTCCAATAAATGCTACAGAGAGCCTTCTAGGTTACAATGAAAGGATTCTAGACAGTAACTTGTAGCCATATAAAGATATAAAGATCTCTGTGAATGGTAAAACCATGGGCAAATATAGAAACCAGTATTGTTATAATTTTGGTTTATAACTCCACTTTTTCTATTCTACAAGATTTAAGAGACAAATTCATGGAGATTATTATAAATCTATGTCAATGGGTATACAATATATAAAGATGTAACTTGTGATATCAATAACAGTATTAGTTGTATCCAGTGCAGTTTTTGATTGTGTGTCATTGAAGTCAAGTTGGTATCTATCTGAAATAGCTTGTTATAACTTTGATATGCAATCCCCCTGGTAACCACAAAGAAAATATTTATAGACTACAAAAGGAAAGGAGACATGAATCAAAGGATAACCTAGATGAAATGGGCAAATCCCTAGAAACACATACCTACCAAGATTGAATCACGAAGAAATAAAAAAGCTGAATAAATTTATGAAAGTAAGAAGATTCAATCGGTAATCAAACACCTCCCAACAAAGAAAACCCTTAACCAGATGGATTCACCGGTGAATTCTACTAACCTTAAGAATCAACACCAGGCCTTCTCAAATTCTTCCAAAAAACTGAAGAGAAAGGAACATTCCTACTTCATTCTATAAGGTCAGCATTACCTTCTTAAATAGCCAGATAGACACTATGAGAAAACTATAAACCAATTTCCTTTATGAACAATGCAAAAATCCTCAACAAAATTTTCTAGTAAAGCAAATTTAGTAGCATATTAACAGGACTACTGACCGAGACCAAGTGGGATTTGTTCCTGGAATGCAAGGATGGTTCAATAAAAGAACATCAACAAACTTTCAGTTATAACATGAATAAGTTATGGAGAGGTAATGTCTATCATGATGATTATGGTTAGTAATAATGTTTTGCATATTTGAAAGTGGCTAAGAGAGGAGATCTTAAAAGTTCTTATCACAAGAAAAAAATGTTTCATAATTATGTACGATGATGGATGTTAACTAGATTTATTGTGGCGATCATTTCATAGTATAAACAAATATCAAATTGTGGTGTTTTACACCTAAAACTAATACGTCATATGTCAGTTATACTTTAATAAAAATGAGAAAATTCGTGTAATACACCACATTAACAGAATAGAAAAAATAAACCATATGATCATTTCAGCTGATGTGGAAAGAACATTTGTGAGGATTCATCACCCTTTCATGATAAAAGACTTGGCAAGCTAGGAAGAGAAACTTCCTCAATGTAAATATGTCATATGCGAAAAACCCACAACATCTCACTCAATGGTAAAAGACTGAAAACGTGCCCTCTAAGATCAGGAGCATGACAAGGGTGCCAGCTTTCACCATTTCTATTCAGTGCAGTTTTGGAAGTTCTAGTCAGAACAATTAGGCAAGAAAAAGAAATAAAAGGCACATATATTGGAAAGGAAGCAGTAAAATTATTCTTGTTTGCAGATAACATGATCTTATATGTAGACAAATCTTAAGAGTCTGCACCTACACACAAAATTGTTATAACTAATTCAGCAAAATTACAAATAAATCAACATTGAAAAATCAGCATATTTTTTATCAACAATGAACAAACTGCAAAGGAAATTAACAAAATTCCATTTATAATAGCATTAAAAAGAATAAAATACTTGGGAATAAATTTGATCAAGGAGGCAGATTTGTACACTGAACCACAAAACATAGCTGAAGGGGTGCCTGGGTGGCTCAGTGGGTTAAAGCCTCTGCCTTCGGCTCAGGTCATGATCCCAGGGTTCTGGGATCGAGCCCCACATCAGGCTCTCTGCTCAGCAGGGAGCCTGCTTCCTCTTCCCTCACTCTCTGCCTGCCTCTCTGGCTACTTGTGATCTCGCTCTCTGTCAAATAAATAAATAAAATCTTATTAAAAAAAAAAACATAGCTGAAAATTTAAAGTGTATGTAAATACGGGTGCCTGGCTGACTCAGTCAGTGGAGCATGTGACTCCTGACCTTGGGTTGTAGGTTTCAGTCCCACATTGAGCGTAGAGATTACTAAAAATAAAATATTAAAAAAAATTTTTAACTAAAGAAGTTGTAAATGGAAAAACAAATTCATCAATCAGAAGGCTTAATATTGTTAACATTTCCATACTACCCAAAGTGATCTACAGATTTGATGCCATCCCTATCACAACGCAATGAACTTTTTTTCTTTTTCCAGAAATAGAAAAGTCCATCCTGGGGATCCTTAACAGTCAGAAAATTCTTGAAAAAAAGTTTGGAGGACTCACACTCCCTGATTTCAAAACCAACTACAATGCTAAAGTAATCAAAACAGTGTGGTACTGAAATAAAGGCAGACATACAGACCAGTGGAGTAGGAGAGCCCAGAAATAAGCCCTTGTATATATATGGTCAAGTGCTTTTTAGCAGATGGTGCTGGGTAAACAAGATATTCACATGCAAAAGAATGAAGTTGGACCCTTACCTTACATCATATATAAAAATTAACTTAAAGTAAATCAAAGACCTAAACATGAGACCAAACTATAAAACTCTTAGAAGAAAACATAGGGGAAAAATTCATGACATTGGATTTGGTCATGATTTCTTGGATATGAACCTAAAAGCACCGGCAACAAAAGAAAGAAATAGATAAGTTGAACTTCATCAAAATTAAAAACTTTTGTGCATTAAAGGACACTATCAAGAGAGTGAAAAAATCTACATAATGAGGGAAAATATTTGCAGACCATGTATCTGATAAGGGATTTAGATCCAGAATGTATACAACTCATTGACAACAATAACAATGACAACAATAACAATGACAACCTAATTAAAAAATGGGCAAATATACACTTCTTCATGCTGGCCCTTCCTTGACATATTGACTTCTAACCCCTGTGGTACTCCAGCAGCTATGATCAACAATCTTTTTTAAGATTTTATTTATTTATTTGACACACAGAGATCACAAGTAGGCAGAGAGAGAGGGAAGCAGGCTCCCCACTGAGCAGAGAGCCCCACTCGGGGCTCGATCCCAGGACCCTGAGATCATGACCTGAGCTGAAGGCAGAGGCTTAACCCACTGAACCACCCAGGTGCCCATCCACAGGAAGGGATTTTGCTGCTTACAGATTTATTGCTTCTTGGTTCTACATTCAATCTTCATTGTTTGCTGTGGAAGAATGGAGCTGGACCATATGAAAGTAATTATTCCTTTGTCAGGTGGTGCAATGTTAAGCTTTGTCAGCTGTGGGCTCTGGAGAACAACTGCATGAGGAAGGGGTTTTCCTCCTTGTTCTGGTGTATTGCAGCAGGCTCCGGTAGTATGCAGGGATTCCTCAGTGCCCGGCTCCTGCAGCGCAGATGGCTTTTCCAGTACCATGGGCTGCGGCTCATGTAGCCCCTCCAGAACTTGCCTTCTCCTGTAACAGTGGTTAGCAGCACCCAGGAGCCAGTAGTTTCTCCCTGAAACACACTTTCATTGGCTTTGTAGCTGGGTGCCTCCAGTGAGACACCTTTCTATGAAATGACTTTCTTTGGCAGCTCAGAAGGTAGATTTCCAGCAAATTGTGGAGGGCAAATTTCCAGCAATTACCACTGGCAGAGCACCAAGCAACTTCTGTGCCCTCCAGTTGCACACAGCCATGTCCTCTCCCACAAGGTCTCAGCTCTATCTTAGCCTCAGAGGTGGTCTGTGAACCTTATGTCTGCTGGTCCTATATTCTTTAGAGTTCTCTTACTTTTTACCAGCCAATTACCCTCATTACTCAAATCCCTTGCTACAGTTAATTCTATACATTAAAGTTTAGCTGTTAAAATTGCTGTGTGGCTTCCATCTCCTCATTTGACCCTGACTGATACAGGGTCCCTGCCCAACACTACAAGGAAGAAGGACATACAAGTTCTCACCATTGTATGATATACTGTGCCAAACCAGTAATGGGACAGAGTCCTGGGGACAGTAGGTAAGAAGGTGCTTCAGAGGTCCATGAAGACTTACGAGAGAACTAAGCGGAAAGGAGGAGTAGGCAATCCGGACACTCCATGTTCATCATTAACACATCCTCTTGTCTTTCTCCTCATGCTCTCATAATAAATGTCTGAATTATAGCAACTCTGTCTCCCAAGTCGGGTCCATGCCTTCTACCCCACTATTGCTCCTCGGGCCAGGCCACCATCATCTCTCGCTGGTTTATCTGAGAACCTGTAATTGTCCTTCCTTCCTTCCAGGCTTGCTCACTTCAGACTCTTCTCCACACTGACACCAGAGGGATTCTTCTAAAATGCAAAGTCACGTCAGAACGGTCTTTCAGCAAAAACTGCTGGTGGCCATCCATTGCCCTTTGGACAAAATCTGACTCCTTTTGGGGGCACAAAGTGTGGGAACATCTGGTCTCTGCTCACCTTCCCAGTTTTATTTTGTGCCACCTTCGAACAGCCCTGCTCTCCAGCCACATCAAATGTCAGTTTCCTCAGGGACCTATACAAGTACTGCTCCCCTTTTAGGAAACCCTCTTCCCACCCCCCCACCCCCCACTCTTTCACTCTCGTCTTTGCTTCCTTAGCTCATCCTTAACCTCAGTGAGGGTATCTACTCCTCTGGGAAGCCTTCCAAGCCTGCTCTCTGTGACCTTGTGTATGTTTCAGTCACGCCCTGTACTTCTCTCAACCCCTTCTCACAGGCGAGTAATTGTCTAACATATATGTCTCCTTACTACACTATAAACTCCATGAAGTCAGAAACTTTTGTTCACCATCGCTTCCTCAGCACCTGCTATAGTGCCCGATACCTATGAGGTGTTTGATAAGTGTTAGGGAACAAAAAGAATGTACAAGCAAAAGTGACAGGGAGAGGATGCATGAAAGTATGTTACATAAGCCGAGTGTAGGGGCATGGGTAGGAGTGGCTGGACTTGCAGGGCAGGCTGTTGGAGGCCAGGCTGGGAAGGGCACTTTTGTTCATGCAAAGCAGTTTATACTCTACAGTGTAGAGCAAACATCCCACATTGGCTGCTGGGATGCCCTTCCTGTTCATGCATTTCATTTGACCAAGACAGTTTTCAAACTTTCAAATATGAGGCACCTGGGGGGCTCATTTGTTGGGCATCTGCCTTCAGCTCAGGACCCTGCGATCAAGCCCCACGTCGGGCTCCGTGCTCAGCGGGAAGCCTGCTTCTCCCTCTTCCACTCCCTCTGCTTGTGTTCCCTCTCTCGCTGTATATCTCCCTGTCAAATAAATCAATCAAATCTTAAAGAAAGAAACTTCCAAATGTGAATGCTTTTTAGTGTTCCACAATTCCCACCAGTCCCCATATTAACAGGAGCCCTTCCCTCATTTAAACTGGCTGCCTGCCCCACTGAGATCTGTGTTTGCTCTCCCTGCCGATGGGTGGGAGGGAAGAAAACAAAGACAGGGATTTAAGATATGAATTCTAGAGAGATAGATGGGTCCACCCTCTGTAGGGACTGTATTTTTGGGAGGCCCTTGGAAGAAGCAAATTTATTTTATCCAAAGGGCCCTGGGAGTGAAGATAGACCCAGAAAATCGGAAGAATTGCCCCCATTTTGAACAGCATCTATCTTTAGACTGCTCAGCTGGCCAATGCTTGGCTGGGTCCACTCTCTCCTGTTTGCTTTCTGAAATGGAAACTGCCCTGATGGAACCTGAAGTCAGAGCTGCAGTAGGTCAACACTGACTCAGCAGCCTGCCCTGTTGCAAGACCTTGTGCCAGGAACTGTACAAGATACAAAACATTCGGGAGGGCTGGAATATAGCATCCTCTGGGGGAAATAACAGCCACAGACACACACAGGGACCTGTAGAGACAGTGGGTTGTGCTTTGACAACACTCTACCTCAATAAGATCTCTACGGTACAGAACAGGCCTGCAATACGCCAGGAACTCTGGTTTCTCATGTTTCCAATATAAATAGGCAGGGCCTGAGGGAAATGTTCCTTCTAAAAGAAACTCCTTGTTTTTTAATCCAGGTGGACCATTTTTCAATTTATAAAGGGGGCATTACCCTTGGAGTAGCCTCAAAACTCAGGTCCACTCTCCAAGGACTCCTGTCCCAATGGAAAAGTTCTTGGAAAACTAAGCTCCTGATCAGAAAGAAGCCATGAACAAGCTTGATGGTCAGTATCTCTTCCAAAAAAGAACACACCTCTTTGTTGAACAGAGGACCCTCTCCATCAACCAAGGCTGATGGAGGTTCCTCAAAAAACTGGGATGAGTTTTTAACAATTTAGTTCTCCTCTTACAAAATTTCACCTAAGCCTGAGATTCCCTTAAGAACAGGTACCATCCTGTGCTTTCATGATCATTCCTGCATTTGTGGTTCTTGCCAAGTAAAAGCAAATGATGTCCTGCTGAGTTGGATGAGCCGTAGTTTCCCAGTAGCTGGAACAGAGAAAGATGATGGACAAGTGTGTTCCATTCAGCACCCGCAGTTGAGGCAAACCTCAACACCTGTGCCCCCAATGCCACCTTTCCTGGCTGGTAGTTCTGGAATGAGGCTTTTGCTTTGTAAACACCACTAGCAACAGTTTATAACAGCAAATGAAGCCATAAATACTTCACGAAAAAACTCTGTTCCCAGTTCCAGCATAAATTGGGTTAGATAATCATTTTCATGAAGATTTCCCTAGGTCACAATCCTAATCATATCTTGAAATGAACAGAAAATTCCATGAAGATAAAGAGGTGATCCTTTCAATTTGGACTTTCAAGAATTACCTGTGTTGGTAAAGTATGAGTTCCAATAATCTTGAACAAAGCCTCACTTGAATTTAATTTAATTTTTTAAAGATTTTTTTTATTCTTAAGGAATCCCTACACCCAACGTGGGGCTCCCAACCACAATCCTGAGATCAAGAGTTGCATGCTCCACCGACTGGGTAGTACTTGCTTATTTTGTAGTAGTTTTAGGGGTAGCTGTAATTTAAAAATTAATAGAGTTTATTTCTAGAGTTGTTTTAGGCTTATGGAAAACTGATGGGAAAGTACAGAAGGTTTCCACATACCACCCACTGTTTCCCCACATTGGCATCTTCTATTAGGGTCATGCATTTGTTACAACTGATGCCCAAACGTCGATACATTATTATTAACTAAAGTCCAATAGTTTACATTAGGGCTCACTCTGTGTCCCATAATCTGTGTGTTTTCACAAATGTATGATAACATGAGTCCATCATTATTGAATCACAGAGAATATGTTCATTGCCCTAAAAATCCCCCTACTTCAAGTATTTGTCCTTCCTGCCCCCAGCCTCTGGAAAAACTATAAAAAACCATAAAACTCCTAGAAGATAACATAGGTGAAAAATGCAGCTAACTATGGGCTTTGTGTTGACTTTTTACATACGACACCAAAAACATGATCCATGAAAGAAAAAATTCATGTTGGGCCTCATTTAAATTAAAAACACCTGCTCTGTGAAAGACACTGTTGAGAGAATGAAAAAGCATGCCACAGCCTGGGAGAAAAACTTTGTAAAACTTAATGTTTGTTGAAAAACTGGTATCCAAAATATAAAAAGAACTTTTAAAACTCAACAATAAGAAAATTAACAGTTTGCTTAAAAATAGGCAAAAGATCTGGACAGACACCCCACAAAAGAAGGTATACAGATGGCAAATATGAATATAAAAATGTGCTCAAGAGGAGCCTGGCTGTCTCAGCTGGTAGAGTATGTGACTCTTGATCTCAGGGTGGTGAGTTTAAGACCCACACTGGGTGTAGAGCCTACTTAATTTTAAAAAAAGGTTAAAAAAATATATATACTCAACATCATGTATCATTAGGGAATTACAAATTAAAACAACAATGACACATGACTGCATGCCTATTAGAATGCTAAGTTTCAAACCATTGACGATGCCAAATGTTGGTGAGGGTTTAGAGGAACAGGAGCTCTCATTCATTGCTGGTGGGAATGTAAAATGATATAGTCATTCTGGAAGACAGCAGTATGGCAGTTTTTTTTTTTTTTTTATAAAACTAATTGTGATTTTTTAAAAAGATTTTATTTATTTATTTGACAGACAGAGCTCACAAGTAGGCAGAGAGGCAGGAAGATAGAGAGAGGGGAGGAATCAGACTCCCTGCTAAGCAGAGAGCCCGATGCGGGGTTCGATCCCAAGACCCTGGGATGAGAAGGCAGAGGCTTAACCCACTGAACCACCCAGGCGCCCCTAATTGTGATTTTTTAAAAATTGGAAATCAAATCTATAACTTGTTTGAAGTCAATAGTGCCATAAGCAGACTTTTCTTTAAGAGCTAAGTAAAGCTTAAAAAAGAAGTAACAATGGGGGCACCTGGGTGGCAGTCAGTTAAGTAACAGACCCTCAGTTTTGGCTCAGGTAATGCTCTCAGGATGGGTGGGATCAAGCCCCAAGTTGGGCTCCCTGCTAAGTTTGGAGTCTGCTTGAGATTCTCTCTCTCTCCATCTTCCTTTCCTTGTGCCCACTGCCCCCATGCATGGCTCTCTCTCCTTTTCTAAAATTAACAAATAAATAACATTTAAAATAAAAGCAAATAGCAACGGAAGATGAAGTTTCTGGTATTAGACCAGCAGTACCAAATAATGCTGTGTGAGTGCCTGAAAAATAAACCCATTTTGCAGGAGGTAACTTTAAGTACATATTACAGATTCCTTATAGTTCAGGCAGAATTCAAACTCTACATTTTAACAGTAAATTTTCCTGAACAAAACTATTTTTAAAAAGGTAAAACCTAGGTGCTTTTTATTTGACGAACTCCATCTAAGTTTAGATGTGTCTAAGGGCTTAAGTCAGTGATTTTCAAACTATGAGCAAAGGGGTTTTCCACAAGGTGAAAATTGTTTTGATAACAATGTTAAAGATGGTATCTACCTCTCACTCTTGTTTTCTCATTAGTGTAGAGTGGAAATTTTCCAGAGGCTACATGTAGTGGGGTTTCACAACAGATTGAATGTTGATATGAAAATCCAGCTGTCTTTTATTAAGCCAGACATTAAGGAGACAGGCAAAAATGAAAAATGAGTCCACTTTTCTCACTATTTTTTTGTTTTAGAAAATATAGTATTTTAAAAATACATTATTTGGCTAAAATTAGCAACACAAGAAACAACAGGAGTTGGCGAGGATGCGGAGAAAGGGGAACCCTCCTCCACTGTTGGTGGGAATGCAAATTGGTGCAGCCACTCTGGAAAAGAGCATGGAGGTTCCTCAAAAAGTTGAAAATATAGAGCTACCCTACGACCCAGCAATCGTACTACTGGGTATTTACCCTAAAAATACAAATGTAGTGATCTGAAGGGGCACGTGCACCCCAATGTCCACAATAGCCAAACAATTGCTGTGCACCAGCAATGTCCACAATAGCCAAACTATGGAACGAGCCTAGATGTCCATCAACAGATGAATGGATAAAGAAGATGTGGTCGGGGCGGCTGGGTGGCTCAGTGGGTTAAAGCCTCTGCCTTAGGCTCAGGTCATGATCTTGGGGTTCCGGGATTGAGCCCTGCATCCGGCTGTCTGCTCAGCGGGGAGCCTGCTCCCCCCACCCCGCCCGCTGCCTGCCTCTCTGCCAACTTGTGATCTCTGTCTGTCAAATAAATAAATAAAATCTTTTTAAAATTAAAAAAAATTTTTTTCAATGAATACAAAGAGAAAGTATGGGGATTCAAGGAACTCAAAGGTAATTTGCATGTTAAGAGATGCATAAGTGTTTGCTTTAATGTGTAATGTCTTTTAGGAATTAAGGTTTGAAGTGTGTGTCTATTAGATAAAATATGATAAATAGCCTGAAGTGTTAAGAGGGTACTTTATAAATATCAGATAATAAGTTAATATGCTTTTTTAGAGTATTTATTTAGGTGATTAAAATCTAAATCTAACTAATAATCACCTGCTTACTTGCTTATTAATAAGTACGGTAGCTGCATTTTATCATTTTAGTGCATTTTATAATAAATTGTGATTACACTCTACTGTATAGGTTTTTATGCCTTATTTAGCTAATATAGTGAGATATTCATGAGTAAAATAAGGTACTTAGCCCAATTATGAAGGCAATTTTACCTACACTCCAGTTTATTGTGAAAAAAAAAAGTATTTGGTATATATTTTGATGAGAATTTGCAAGAAAAAAATTATTATATAATATAAAATTTATCCAAAATTTTTAAATAAAATAAAAATAGAACTACCCTATGATCCAGCAATTGCACTACTAGGAATTTACCCAAAGAATACAAAAATACTAATTTGAAGAGATTTGTGCACCCCTGTATTTATAGCAACATTTTTTTACAATAGCCAAATTATGGAAAGAGCCCAAATGTCCATCAACTGATGAGTGGATAAAGAAGATGTGGTTTGTGTGTGTGAGTATGTATACACATACATAAAATGGAATATTACTCAGCTGTATAAAAGAATGAAATCTTGCCGTTTCTAATGACATGGATGGAACTAGAGAGTACAACGCTAAGTGAAATAAGTAAAAAAAAAAGACAAATACTGTATGATTTCACTCATATGTGTAATTTAAGAAACAAAATAAGTGAACATGGTGAGGAGGAGGAGAAAGGAAACCAACACACATGTATTTTCATTTCTTTTCTGGAAAGCATCTAGGAGTGAAATTGCTGGGTCATAATGTAGATGATATTTAACTTTATGAGAAACCACCACATTTTCCAAAGTGTTTTACCATTTTACATTTTCCAACAATGTATGATTGTTTCAGTTTCTACACTTCCTGGCCAACAATTGTTTCAGTTCCTCTCCTTCCTTGTCATTGTTTTTAATGTTAGTCATTCTAGTGGGTTGGAAATGGTAATTCATGAGTTTAATTTGAATTTCCTTTTCAGAAAACATCCCCCATCATATTAAATTAAAGCTATTCATTTGAGTCTTACTTATATGGTACAATGACATTTAATTTTAAAATCAGCTTTGGTTTTATACCTATAGAAGCAGCTATGAGAATAAGGCATTTATAAGGAAATACTGCCCCAGTGTTCCATGTCTTGCCTTCTCTGAGTTGTTAGAACAGAGATGTGTTGAGCCATTGGTCTTTTCATTGACCGTTTCTCTCTTCTCATCCCAGGACTTGATGGAAGCCAAGGAAAAGTTCTGGGGATTATGCCTGAACTTAGCACTTGTGATTGTTGGAGCACGCCTGGCTGTGGACAAGGGTGTGCAAGGGCACAGGTGTTAAGGAACTGTGTGCTGCTTGTGTTCTGATTTTTGGCAACTTGACTCTACCCTTGGGGTCAGTTTGTTTAGTTAAACTGATGTCATCATAATGACTTCATTTGTGACATTTTTATCAAATATATGAATACATACATAAAGAATGGTATGAAAACAAGAATAAGGCATTTATATCTAGTTTTCTATTTGTATATTAAGTTTCATTATAATAAAAATAATACAGGTCAACATTAGAGGGTCATAATTTTTCCTTTACAAGATGTAAGTGCATTTCTTAAGTTTGAACAGCTAACCTAGCCTACATGTCTCTACTATTCTAGTCTCTGTCCAATTTTCAATAAGTTAATTCAGCTACAGTTTTTTTCATCTACATTTACAACTTGTTTCTAGTCACCTTATTTGGATTCAGGTGTTTCTCAAGCCTCAATTAAAATTTCAAAAAGCATACTAAACTAGGTTTTTCTCATTGGTACGTTTTATTGTGTTAATGTTTATTGGTGTAATTCTTGGAATGTAATTTTATTCTTCATATTATGATTGTCACAGCTGAGTGTGGGACAAACTCAAAATAGCTCTAAATACCTCTTTACTAGGTGCTGAACAATATTTTGTTCAGAATGTTTTGGTAATATTAACTTTGGGAGATATAAATGGCTTTTGAAATTTGGTCTTGAAGCTAGATGAGTAATGGGCTAAAATATTTTAAAATTTATTTTTAAATTATAGATGTATATAACCATATTATCAAGAGTTTGGAAAATACAAGAAAATAAAAAGAATCACCCTTACTCTGGTATCCTAACACATCCATGATCATTTTGTAAATTCATTTTCAATATTTTAATATTATATGTTTTTGCATGGTTATGCTATAGGATACATTGTTTTTTCATAGACTTGACAATGATAATTTTTTTTAAAGATTTTATTTATTTATTTGACAGAGAGAAATCACAAGTAGGCGGAGAGGCAGGCAGAGAGAGAGAGAGGGAAGCAGGCTCTCTGCTGAGCAGAGAGCCCGATGCGGGACTCGATCCCAGGACCCTGAGATCATGACCTGAGCCGAAGGCAGCGGCCTAACCCACTGAGCCACCCAGGCGCCCAGACAATGATAATTTTTAATGATACATAATTTTATATTATGTACAACTGCCATAATAACAAATAAAAACAATAATAACAGCTGTAGCTAAAATGTTCTAAGCTCATACAACATGCCTATAAATACCATAGATTATTTAATTTCTCACAACTTTATTTTACTTAGCCACTCTACCTCAAATTGCTCCCAAATTTTCACTGTCTTTATACAGACGACCTTTCTTTAAGTTGAGTCGATTCCAAAGTGAGATATTTCCAGAAGTGAGTGAGTCATAAGACATGGACATTCTTGTTGCCCTTGATACAAATTGCCAATTTTTATCCCTGAAGGCTCATATAAAATACAAATGTCACTAAAAGCACAAGAAAGTGCCCATTTTAGTGTCTCTTTAACAGCATGAGGTACTGTAATTTAGTAGGATTTTTTACTATTTTTAATGATGAAAGACCTCATCGTTGCTTGTCAAAGTTCAATCTCTTTCCTTACGCCCGTTTATCATCCCTATTTCTTTTCTAGATCACCCGTCCATTTCACCCATCTATTTATAGTTAATGTTTCTATTGTCAATTTGATGGTCTGTTTGTTTGCTTATTTTTTTTAATCATAAAAATAGTAAATGGTTACTTTTGAAATAAGATGTGAAAAACTTTCTTCACACCCATGCTCCATACGCTTATTTATTTATTTATTTATTTATTTTAAAAGATTTTATTTATTTATTTGACAGACAGAGATCACAAGCAGGCAGAGAGGCAGGCAGAGAGAGAGGAAGCAGGCTCCCCGCTGAGCAGAGAGCCCCACTAGGGGCTCAATCCTAGGACCCTGAGATCAGGACCTGAGCTGAAGGCAGAGGCTTAACCCACTGAGCCAACCAGGTGCCCCATACTCTTTTTTTTTTTTTTTAAGATTTTATTTATTTGACAGAGACATAGATAGGCAGAGAGACAGGCAGAGAGAGAGGAGGAAGCAGTCTCCCTGCTGAGCAGAGAGGCCGATGTGGGGCTCGATCCCAGGACCCTAGAACCATGACCTGAGATGAAGGCAGAGGCTTTAAACCACTGAGCTACCCAGGCGCCACCCCCATACTCTTATTTAAAGAAAGAATCTGTGAACAACTTGGGGCATATTCTTCTAGATACAGACGCACAAAGTAGATCTCACTTCCTATTTTTACACTTTAATGTATCATGGGCTTCTATGTTAACACCTATGGGCTTACCTTAACCTTTTTCATGGTCTCACAGTGTTTTATTTCACAGATATATCATCACTTATTAATGAGCCCTTGTTGGCATGTAGGCTCCTTCTCAAATCTGCTATGAGCTCCTTGCTTAATTAAAAAGCGAACTTGTATTATATCCTGGTAACATTTCCTTCCTGAGTTTTCCTCATAAGCCTTTGGATTTTGGTAACTTTTCACATTCTATTTAAAATTTGGAAGTGTTAAATGTCTATTTATTTCCTTTTTTCCCTCAAGATGTCTTTTATTATTTTCAGCTCTATCCTGGGCTTCACAGTTAGGCAACATGTCATTGATGGTCAGAAACTCAAGAATGATCCAATAATAGTGCATGTCTCGAGTACTATGAAGAGAATCAAGTTAAGGGGAAGTGAGAGAAAGCTCCACAGATAAGATGATATTTAAGCTGGATTTTGAAAGGTAGGGAAGAGGTATAGAGTCAGAGAGGAAAAGGGATGGGGGAGGAGGGAGCCAATCAGAGAGGGGAACGGCCCTGGTAAGAGCCAGACAATTAAGATGGTATACTTTGTTCAAGGTATGGTGAGTTAAGACTTGGCTGGGCTGTTTTGGAAGAGAGTAATAATAGTCACAATAATGTTAAGCATAATATTTTATTAATGCTCACAGAAAACACAGGTAGGTGCTGTAATTGTCCCCATTTTACATATGAGGTGGTTAAGACTTAGGAAAAATGAGGGATTTGCTCAAGCTCATATAGCTATTGAAACAGTCAAATTTAGGGTCTGGTCCAACTTTGAGTGTGCTTTGTTCATTAGCATCAGGCATCTCATCAGTGAAGAAAGTGGATAGTCCAGGTTGGGGAGGCACTTGCTTGTCATGTTAAGATTGGACTTTTTCTTAGAGACCACAGGGATCCACTAAAGATTTTGGAATAACAACCAAATCTTGTTTTTAGAGTGACTTTGGTGGAGGCATGACAATGGATTGGTTGGACAGGAAGAGAAAGAGGAAGGAAGGAGAAAGGGAGACAAGGGGGAAGGCAGGAAATCAGCTAGGCACTGTTCACTAAGATTGTAATGATTGCCACACACTGGGTTCAGCAATTTCTGTTGCAAGAGCCCAGACGACAACTGTGGAATTGAAAGGAAGTCACCCACAGATTCTTAGAAGGTAGAACCAATGAGGTTTGCGATGACTGGCTTAATGTGGATGGTGAAGGCGTATGAAGTTTTGATGAGAAAAAAGAAATCTGTTTTGCGGTGCATACACTGAGTCTGTCTGGTGAGCTGTATCTTGGAGGTGCATGGCATCTGTCTGGATAAGACTAGAAGACATCTGGAAATGAGTGTGGTGCTAAGAAGATGGATTTGGAAGCAGGTAGGGAGCAAGCCACTGAAGCTTTGTTAGGAGATAGTATCTCAAAAGAAAAAAAATAAAGGGAACACAGACCAGAAGGCTGAGTATCGCCTTCACAGGTGGACACTGGAGAAGCTGCTAGAAGTGGAGAAATAAGGGGGCTGCAGAGAGTGCCCCTGGCTTCACCCAGCATGCAGGAACCAGGGGTCCATGGTCCGGAGTAAGCTGACTAGGCCTGCCTAGGAACTTCCATACACGGCACTGAGGGTGCAAAATGATGAAAGAGACTGTGTCACTTGGAAGGAAAACATTAAATTCCAGGAGAATAAGGTCAACAATCAAGGAAATCATCATCAGGGATGGATAATTCAGCAAACTAGATGAAAAGGTTTAAAAAAATTATTATTGTGGTAAAAAAAACACATGACATTAAATTTACCATCTTAACCATCTTTAGGTGTTTTAGGTGTACAGCTCAGTAGTGTTAAAATATATACAGATCTCTAGAACTTTTCATCTTGCAAAACTGAAACTCTATACCCATTAAACACTAATTCCACCTCCTTACTCCCCTCCCCACATGCTGTTATCTTTCTACTTAATGTTTCTGTGATTTTTACTATTTTAGATATTTTATATGAGTGGAGTAAAAAAATATTTGTATTCTTGTGACTGTTTTATTGCACTTAGCGTATTGTTCTCAAGGTTCATCCAGTTTTAGCCTGTGAGGGAACTTCCTTGTTTTTTAAGCTGCATAATATTCCATTGTACATATAAACCTCATTTTAACAAAAGATTTTATTTATTTATTTGACATAGAAAGACACAGTAAGAGAGAGAACACAATCAGGGAGAGTGTGAGAGGGAGAGACAGGCTTCACGCTGAGCAGGGAGCCCAATGAGGGGCTCGATCCCAGGATCCTGGGATCATGACCTGAACTGAAGGCAGAAGTTTAACTGACTGAGCCACACAGGGACCACATACCTCATTTTTTTTCCATCCATTCTTCTGTTGATGGACATTTGGGATATATACCCAGAAATGAAATTCTTGGCCATATGGGTTATTCTTCTTCAAACTTTTTAGTTTTCACAGAAATAGAACAGAAAACCCTAAAATTTATATAGAACCAGGGAAGACCCTGAATAGCCAAAGGAATATTGAAAAAGAAAACCAAAAGCTGGTGATGTCACAATTCTGGATTTCAAGCCATATTACAAATCTGTAGTCATTAAGACAGTATGGTACTAGCTGGCACAAAAACAGACACATAGATCAATGGAATAGAATGGAAACCCCAGAAATGGTCCCTCAACTCTATGGTCAACTAATCTTCAATGAAGCAGGAAAGAATACAGTGGGAAAAAAGACAGTCTCTTCAACAAATGGCTTTGGGAAAATTGGACAAGCACATGTAGAAGAATGAAACTAGACCACTTTCTTATACCACACACAAAAATAAACTGGAAAGGGATGTAAGACCTAAATGTGAGCCAAGAATCCATCAAAATCCTAGAGGAGAGCACAGGCAGCAACATTTTTTTACCTTGGCCACAGCAAATTCTTGCTAGACACATCTCCAAAGGCAAGGGAAACAAAAGCAAAAATGTGCTATGGGCACTTCATCAAGATAAAAACTTTTGCAGAGCAAAGGAAACAGCTGACAAAACTAAAAGACAACCTACAGAATAGGAGAAGATATTTGCAAATGTCTTATCAGATAAAGGGCTAGTATCCAAAACCTATAAAAAACTTATCAAACTCAACACCCAAAAACCAAATAATCCAGTCAAGAAATGGGCAGAAGACATGAACAGACATTTCTCCAAAGACGACATACAAATGGCAAAAAAACACATGAAAAAATGCTCAACATCAGGGAAATTCAAATCAAAACCACAATGAGATAACACCTCACCCAGATCAGAATGGCTGAAATGAACAATTCAGGAAACAACAGATGTTGGTGAGGATGCAGAGAAAGGGGAACCCTATTACACTGCTGGTGGGAATGCAAACTGGTACAGCCACTCTGGAAAGCAGCATGGAGGTTTCTCAAAAAGCTGAAGATAGAGATACCCTATGACCTAGCAATTGCACTACTAGGTATTTATTCAAAGGATACAAACACAGTGATTCAAAGGGACACATGTACCCAATGTTTATAGCAACAATGTTCACAATAGCCAAAGTATGGAAGGAGCCCAGCCATCCGTTGACTAGATGAATGGATAAAGAAGATGGAGTATGTGTATATATACATATACATATACATATACATATACATATACATATACATATACATATACATATACAATATATAATGGAATACTACTCAGCCATCAAAAAGAACGAAATCTTGCCATTTGCAACAACATGGATGGAACCAGGGTATTATGCTAAGTGAAATAAGTCAGTCTGAGAAAGATAAATATTATTATTTCACTCACACGTGTGGAATTTAAGAAACAAAACAGATGAACGTAAGGGAAGGGATGGAAAAATAAGATGAAATCAAAGATAAACCATAAGGAACTCTTACCCATAGGAAACAAAACAGGGTTGCTGAAGGGGAGGTTGGGGGGAACTGGGGTAACTGGGTGATGAGTATTAAGGAGGCACTTGAAGTAATAAGTACTGGCTGGGCGTTCTATGCAACTGATGAATCACTAACTCTACCTCTGCGATTAATAATACACTATAGGTTAATTGATTTTAAGTTTTAAAAATCCCAATGCCCAGGCTGCACTCAGACCAAGTGTATCAGAATTTCTGAGGATAGATTATGGGTACTGGTATTTTATGAAACCCACTAGGGTGTTCCAATGTGCAGGCAAAGGTCAAGAACCCCTGCTTTAGGAGTTTTGTTAGGGAGACGCCAATAATGTTTGCCCAACTACTGATTATAGCTCTCAGCCCACTGGAGCTGGCTTGAGCCCCGCCCAAAATTCAATAAATCTAAATACAGGGTTGGGAAGGATGGGGCAAGAGAATCTGAAATTGTAAATGTTTCTCCAGTGATTTTTTGTACACAGAGAAAGAGGTTGGAGAACTGCTTGATTCCCATGTTTACAGACTGATTCAGAAAGCTGGCTGCTGTGGAAGAGTTTCCTTCTGTTTCCTCTCCCACTTGACATATTTGGACAGATAAACAAGGATACTTTCTCTCTCTCTTTTTTTTTTAAATTTTCAGCTTTTTAAAAATTGTGTTACGTTAGTCACCATAAAATACATCATTAGTTCTTGATGCAGTGTTCCAAGATTCATTGTTTATGTACAACACCCAGTGCACTATGCAACACGTGCCCTCCTTAATGCCCACCACCAGGCTCACCCATCTCCACATCCCCTTCCCCTCTAAAACCCTCTGTTTGTTTCTTGGAGTCCATAGTCTCTCATGATTCATCTCCCCTGCCAATTTCTCCCAATTCGCTTTCATTTCCTTCTCCTAATGTTCTCCATGTTATTCCTCATGCTCCACAAGTAAATGAAACCATATGATAATTTGCTTTCTCTGCTTAACTTATTTCACTCAGCATAATCTCCTCCAGTCCCATCCGTGTTGATAGAAAAGTTGGGTATTCCTCTTTCCTGAAGGCTAAGTAATATTCCATTGTATATATGGACCATATCTTCTTTATCCATTTGTCTGTTGAAGGGCATCTAAGCTCCTGCCACAGTTTGGCTATTGTGGACATTGCTGCTATGAACATCAGGGTACTTGTGGCCCTTCTTTTCACTACATCTCTATCTTTGGGGTAAATACCCAGTAGTACAATTGCAGGGTCATAGGGTAGCTCTGTTTTTAATTTTTTGAGAAATCTTCACACTGTTTTCCAAAGTGGCTGTATCACCTTGCATTTCAATCAGCAGTGTAAGAGGGTTCCCCTTGCTCTACATCCTCTCCAGTATTTGTTGTTTTCTGCCTTGTTAATCTTTGCCATTCCAACAGGTGTAAGCTGGTGATTTTGATTTGAATTTCCCTGATGGCTAATGACAATGAACATTTTTTTCATGTGTCTGCTAGACATTTGTATGTAACAAAGATATTTTCTGTTCTTGATCTGTTTAGATGAGTAGTCCCTTTCTTTCAGTCAATAAATGTTGATGGAACACTTATTCTATGCCAGAGGCTATTCTAGTTGCTAGAGGTATACCAGTCAAAAAAGAGGCAAAGAGTCATGACTTTGTGGAGCTTACATTATGGTGGAGGGATGATTAACAATAAATCTAGTAGATAGGTAAAACACGTTACAATTGATAAGTGTTTTGGAAAAAAAGAAAAAAACTTGAGTAGGGTAAGAAACTCATTAATGCAAGACAAAGTCATGGCTTCCCAACAATGCCCATGTCCTAATGCCTGGGACCAGTGAATATTTTACCTTCAATAGCAAAAGGCACTTTGCATATATGATTAAGGAGACTTTGGGTCAACCCAGGGCAATCACAAGGGTCTTTTTAAGGGAAAGAGGGAGGTAGGAGAGTCAGAGTTGGAGAAGGAGATATGGGTGGCGATGGAAGTAGGTGTGAGAGAGAGTTGAAGATGCCACAGTGCCGACTTTGAAGACGGAGTGTCCATGAGCCAAGGAATGCAGGTGGCTTCTCAAAGCTGGAAAAGACGGAGTGTCCATGAGCCAAGGAATGCAGGTGGCTTCTCAAAGCTGGAAAAGGCTCTTTCTGGAGCCTCCAGAAAGAACGCAACCCAGCTGACACCTTGATTTTGGTCCTATAAGACTTAACTTGGATTTTTGACCTCCAGAAGATAATAAATTTGTAAGACAATAAATTTTGTTGTTTTAAGCCACTGTATTTATGGCAATTTGTTACAGCAGCAATTAGAAATTAATAGTGGGAATAGGCACAGAGAATAATATAAGATAGAGTGGGTTAGCCTCAGTGAAGTGGACATTCAGCAATGGTTTGCAGGAGGGGAAGGAGCTGGCCGAGGGGTTAATTGGGAGAAAAGCATTTCAGGCAGAATGAGAAGAGTAAAGGCCCTAAGCGCTGTCTGCTGTGTCTGAGGCTCTGGGAGGCAGCCAGCAGAACAGAGAGAGTGAGGGAGAAGTAGGGGAGGAAGCCAGAGTGTTGATAAGCATGGGTCAGCGCAGATCATGTGAGCCATTGGAAGTCTTTGCCAGGACTTTGGCTTTTGTTTTGAGAAGGAAATCACAAGCAGGTTCTGAGCAGAGAAGTGACACAATCTGTGTTCTGATTTTAAAAGATTCTGTGGCTGCTGAGTTGAAGAGACTGGAGGGCACCCAGGTGGCTCAGTCGGTTAAGCAGCTGCCTTTGTTCAGGTCATGATTCCCAGGGTCTTGGGAATGAGCTCCCCATCAGGTTCCCTGCTAAGCGAGAAGTCTGCTTTTCCTTCTGTGCCTCCCGTTTACTCTCTCTGTCTCTCAAATAAATAAAACCTTTAAATGAAAAGAAAAGGTATTGCAGAAAGATTTGAGTAGAAGCAGGGAGACCATAGCAGCATCTGGGTGGGAGATGACCCTGCCCGGGGTCAAAGAAGTGGTCAGATCCTAGATACTTCTTGAAGATCAAAAGGATTTCCTTCCTATTTCATCATTCTTGATAATCTTATATATATATATATGTGGTTTGGGGGATTCTTTGTTATAACACCTCATTGATTTTTTTCCCTTTCAGTTTTGATTAATGAGGAAATGAAATTAAGTTGTTTGCATACTTTATCCAAGGTGGTGTCACATTGGCTAAATCAAATCAATACTTGAGCAAATGTGAAATTACAGCTTCTTTAGCATGGAACATTCTAGGTATCATTATTGAAGATGTCATCTAAAAAATAGTCTTTAGGGGCGCCTGGGTGGCTCAGTGGGTTAAATCCTCTGCCCTCGGCTCAGGTCATGATCCCAGGTCCTGGGATCGAGGCCCGCATCGGGCTGTCTGCTCAGCAGGGAGCCTGCTTCCCCCTCTCTCTCTGCCTGCCTCTCTGCCTACTTGTGATCTCTGTCTGTCAAATAAATAAATAAAATCTTAAAAAAGAAAAAAGAGTCTCTTTAAAAAAAAATAGTCTTTAAAAAACAGCTGTTCTTGGGGTGCCTGGATGGCTCAGTTGGTTGAGGATCTCTCTCTGGCTCAGGTCATGATCTCAGGGTCCTGGGTTGATGAAGCTCTGCTCAGGCTCCCTGCTTGGTGGGGCATCTGTTTTTTACCTCTGTCCCTCCCCCCAGCTTGTGCGCCCTCTCTCTCTTAAATAAATAAATAAAATCTTTTTAAAAAACCCAGCTGCTATCATTTCACATTACTTGCTATTTAGGCACTTTGAACATTTCTCATTGGAAGGCACATAAATAAAGCAGACTACTGGCATCTGTAATGGATGTATCATTTGCAATTGGACTCTGCATGACGCCTTCCAGAGTTGTAGTTTTACTAATGAAGTTTCGAAAGCCGCTCAGCTAATGACTTAGGTAACCAGCTACCCAGCATTACAACTCCGTGCTTTTTTTTCCTCCACTCCTCAAACCTGGTCACAGTGATAAAAACTTGCATTGCTTTTTTTTTTTTTTTTAAGATTTTATTTATTTGAGAGAACACAGAGGTAGAAGCAGACTCCCTGCTGAGCAGAAAGACCAATGTGGGACTTGATCCCAGGACCCTGGGACCTTAGGCTCACCCTTAGGCATGAGCCCAAGGCAGACGCTTAACCAACTGAGCCACACAGGCGCCCCTGGTCATTCCCTGTTGATGGACACTTGGTTTATTTTCACTTTGGGGCTACTGTGGAAAACGTTGCTATGAACATTCACGTACAAAGGTTTGTATGGACATATGTTTCATTTCTGTTGGATATAAACCCAGGAGTGCAACAGTTGGATCATATGGAGACTGTACATTTAACCTTTGGGGAAACTGCCAGACTGTTTTCTAAAGCCGTTGCATCCCCACCAGCAATGTATGTATCAGGGTCCCTCCTCCACATCTTCACCAAATTATTATTTGTCTTTTGTATTATAGTAATCCTAGCAGTGTGAAGTGATAAAACATATATATATTTTTCAGTTAGTGACAGTGTGTGTGTGAGGGGGCTGCCGGGGTGGCTCGGTTGGTTCAGCATCTGAATCTTGATTTCAGCTCGGGTCATGATCTCAGGGTTGTGAGATCAGCCCAGTGTGGGGCTCTGCACTGGACAAGGAGCCTCGTGGGGTTCTCTCTCCCTCTCCTTCTGCCCCAGTCCCCCCGCCAACTCAAGCTCACTGTCTCTCCCTCAAAAAAAAAAAAAAAAAAAAAAGACAAAACAAAAAAAAAAAACTCTCAGTTAATCACAATGGGAATTTAGTTATTTAATGCAGCCACTAATTTAATGACATCAATAAAATTTAAGCAGTTATATCACAAAACCAGGGTTATAACCAGTAGGCACATGTTAATAATCTATACAACTTTACATTACACCAGAAAAGTAATTGAATATGAAGTTTCCCTTGATTTTTGGTGGTCATCAAATTTCAAGGCTGAGGTTACCAATAAAATTGTAAAGAACAGATTTTAACTATTATCAATAAAATGGTAGAAATTTAATAAGCCTTTTAGTTTTCCTATCGGGCTGAAGATTTAAAACATCAAGCTGGCCCCAATCTGTACAAAATGACAGAAAAATATTTACAATGAATGGGCAGGTTATTTAATTGCAATTGTTCTGGAGGGCTACTCACTGCTGGCGAACAAACACACACACTTTGAGATTAATTTCTCAGTGCAAAGAAGTCTTCGTAAATACTGTGATAATATAAACTTGAAATCAAGACAATGACAGAAAATAATACACAAGTCAATTTTATTTCTGATCTGTCTTCATAAAGCTTTCTGGCACCAAATGCCCAACAGTGTTCCTCAATATAAAACTAAAGTAAGAAGAGTAAAATGATCTACTTTCTGACTTTCTTTTACAGAATTATCTTTCACTAGGACAAGACTCAAGTTCCATGAACTTGCTTCTCTAGGGTGTGATTAGCCGAGCACTAAATTTATAAACTGATAGGACCCCTCAAAATGCTGAACACAATTTTCAAACAGAAGCAAAATTTTCCCTCCAATTGTTTGTTCCATGTGCCGTGTTATTCTTGAAACTTACATGGTTACCAATAGGAAAAGAATTAGAGGGCGCCTGGGTGGCTCAGTGGGTTAAGCCGCTGCCTTCGGCTCAGGTCATGATCTCGGGGTCCTGGGATCGAGTCCCGCATCGGGCTTTCTGCTCAGCAGGGAGTCTGCTTCCCTCTCTCTCTCTCTGCCTGCCTCTCAGTCTACTTGTGATTTCTGTCAAATAAATAAATAAAATCTTAAAAAAAAAAAAAAAAAAAGGAAAAGAATTAGGGACGTTCTGAACATATCTTGTACTTTTTTTCAAGGCTAAAGTGCAACGTATTTCCATATTTTAATAGGAAGAAACATCAAACATATATAATAAAGGAACTGAAGTGGTAGTAAAATAAATTTTCAAAAAACCACCTCTTTAAATATATATTTGAAGAGGGGCACCTGGATGACTCAGTCATTAAGCACCTGCCTTCGACTTTGGTCTTAATCCCAGGGTCCTGGGATCAAGCCTCGAGTTGGACTCCCAGCTCATTGGGAGTCTACGTCTCCCTCTCCTTCTATGGGCATATTCGCTCTCAAATAAATAAGTAAAATCTTTAAAAAATAAGTATTTACCTGAAGGCTACAGAAGATCAATTTAATTTTTCTTCAGTGAAATCTGTAAGTGAACCAAGTTTTCATAGAACTTGACATTTTGTTTGTTTTCTTTTTCCCAGGATCAGAAATTCCAACATTTGAAGGAAAAAATAGAAAAATAATAACATTGTGTGACAAATAGAAATTAAGTTCATAAGGAACCTTTTTAAAAAAATGAAATATTATGAGCCAAACTATGGAAAGAACCTAGATGTCCATCAATAGATGAATGGTTAAAAAAGATGTGATATATATATATATATATATATATATATATGGAATATATAGTATTCCATTTTATGTATATACAATGGAATGTATATGCAGCCATTGAAAAGCCCAAAATCTTGCCACTTGCAACAACGTGGATGTAACTAGAGGGTATTATGCTAAGCAAAATAAGTCAATCAGAGGAAGACAATTATCATATGGTCTCTCTGATATGAGGAATTTGAGAGGCAGGGCGGGGGCCGTTGGGGGGCAGGCAGGGAAAAATGAAACAACATGGGACCGGGGAGGAAAACAAACCATACGAGACTCTTAATCTCAGGAAAGAAACCGAGGGTTGCTGGAGGGGTGTGGGGAGAGATAGAGTGGTTGGGTGATGGACACTCGGGAGGGCATGTGCTATGGTGAGTGCTGTGAACTGTGTAAGACTGATGATTCACAGATCTGTACCCCTGGGGCAAATAATACATTACAAGTTAATTAAAAAAATGAGATATTATGGAAGAAAATACCATGAAAATAATAATAACAATATGAGAATGTTTTTTTTTTTTAAAGATTTATTTATTTATTTATTTGACAGAGAGAGATCGCAAGTAGGCAGAAAGGCAGGCAGAGAGAGAGGAGGAAGCAGGCTCCCCGCTGAGCAGAGAGCCCGACGCGGGACTCGATCCCAGGACCCTGAGATCATGACCTGAGCCGAAGGCAGCGGCTTAACCACTGAGCCACTCAGGTGCCCCGAGAATGTTTTTTTAAGCACAGTAAATTTGAGCTTTGGTCTTCACGAAGATAACAACTTATATAAGGAAACTATAAATATATAACACTCCAGGGAAAAAAGTCAAATTACATATTATTTGACGTTCTGTAGGCCTAGAAAACTTTTGAGGGGAGGAAAAAGAACAGCCAACTGAATCTTCACTTAAGAATACAGACCTGTGGGGGCACCTGGATGGCTCGGTTGGTAGAGCGTGGGACTCTTGATCTCAGCGTTGTGAGTTCAAGCCCCATGTTCGATGCAGAGATCACTTAAAAACAAAATCTTGGGGGGAAAAAAGAAGAAAACAGAACTACAAAAAATTGCTGGGTCAAAAGGGTGCTCTAAATGGAATCACTAGTCTGTGAAATCATACGACTTAGATATATTTTTAAAATAAAAGAAAAAATACTAAATAATTATTGTTACTTCCAAAAAGGAAATCTTAAATTAAGAGGATAAGATTCTAATAGTGTAAACGAGCATGGCTCAGAAGGCAAACCAAACAATGTATCCAAGATTCTGTCCATAAAAGTAAAGACATTACATCTTTAATATTAAGGAAAAAGGCTATAAAAAATTCATTCTCAGACATGGTTTTAGTAAAGGCTCATTTGGGCTACTCTGCGGGTCCGTAATAAAGTTCCATGGGTTTGTGCACTTTCCAGCATTACTCGCTGGCCAATTCCAAAGAAAAAGAGCCACTCAATACAGTGAACTGCCCACTGGTGTTGCTGTGTAAATGGTTTACTCCTGCTTGTCACTCACTGTATCGAGGATCATCCAGTTTGGTTTTCCTTTGCTTCACGTTCTTCTAAAGCTGACCTCACAGCCAGGAACTTGGATAAGGGATTAACAGTGGTTTATTCTTGTCTGTGCCCCATCATCTTCTTCAATCAGTGGGGGATGAGACCACTGAACACTTGGTCTGTTCACTAGCACTATCTAGTACTGGACCAACTTCCACTAACCCTAACCCTAACCCTGTTACCAAGCTCACAACAGGAGTCATCAGATGTCTTGGTCCATTTGGTACTAGGTCCTGCTAACAGTGAGAACTGTCACCACGGTCTTCGGCTCCACTCCCATAATTCAGGCTGTTGTTTCTTGCCTCACTGTAATCTGTGCACGGCCTGTATCTCCAGTCCTTCCTCAGTGCTGTCACTGAGTGCTTGCTGATTATGATGCTTATTGATGCTGGCTAGTTCTCTCTTGATGAAGTATGAGATCATCATACTCTCTTCAGAGTATACTCACCACGACTTGGATAAATTTTGCTGATAAGTGCATCAGTGTTTGGGGCTGGTCTTAGTGATCTTTTAGAAACTAGCTTTTCCCAACAGGGAGGATATTCTTTTATTGCTTGCTTTAAAGACTTATTTATTTACTTTAGAGAGAAAGAGAGAAAGAGCACATGTGGGAGGGGCAGAGGGAGAAGGAGAGAGAATCCCAAGCAGACTCCACACTTAGCAAGGAGCCTGACTTGGGGCTCGATCCTAGGACCCCAAGATCAAGACCTGGGCATAAACCAAGAGTTGGACACTCAGCCAACTATTCCGCTTGGGCAACCCAGGACATTCTTCATTGCTACTCCCAAGGGCTGTAATAATGCAATCTGCACAAAAACGGTGTAAACACTCTTTTGAAGTCATGGTGTTCTGCAACATATCCAAACAAATTGGGCACAATAATTCACTGTGTAGACTTGGAGATGAAACCACACTTTCTAAGCCATCTGTTATTGCCTCCTCAGGTGTTCCTTGTAATTCCTATAAACTGAGTTCCCATATTCTGCTTAATGGTCGAGTTCCATTTGCTGCATGGCCTGAGATGTTGTGGCTCCTGCCCCAAGTCCAGGAAGTCTGGCCTCAGCCAGACTCAGATTCAGGTACAAGGTGCACCTTAATGAAAAGTGGCCTTAAATGAAAGTCAGTGCTAGATCTGGTGTCTGAAATTTAGGAAAAGCTAAGAGGCATCTACTCAATTTTTTTTTTTTTTTTTTTACCCAGAAGACTATTTGATAACTGACTTTCAAATCCTGTATCTATAGGAATCATAAGAGTCTGAAAGATAACTTAAAATTTTCAACTAAACTACACTGAAGTAATACTCATGAATTTGGGGATTTGTGAAGGTCTCAGGACTGGACCTGTGAATGCCAAGAATCTACCCTCCGTCCAAATCCTAAAGTTGCCTTGTCACAGAGACAGCAATTTATAAAAACCTTGTCATCAGCCATCACTTAGCTTCACTGGCAGGGCAATCACTGAGCCATTCATTTGTGCTTGAGCGTCACTGCCGCAGGAGACTCAAACAAAGGCGAGATATTTTTATAGTCTTTGCTTCTCCATCCAGGAAGCCTCTGTGTTCTGAGTTTTCACTCCCCATCTTTAGAAGGTTCCTGATGGCTTTTATGCCGCAAACCTGGGGAGAGAGGAGTGCAAGTGGTATTGGAAGATAACGTAAGAGGTTAAATTTGTAGTTCAGATAAACAACTGATCATTTTTAAGATCCCCCCATTATTTGTTTATCTGACATACAAATTTAGCAACACATTCTGTATTTATATTTGCTCAATTTGACAACCCTAAGTGGAGGATAAAATTTATAGTTACCCTGCTTCCCCGCCCCAGAAGGCTTTTGGGACCAGCTCAGAGAGACCGTTGAGGATGGAGGAAGAGTTGGAGTTTGGGGGATGGCCTCTGGGGTTGGGTTCAGGGAGGGTCCGAGGCCTGTGCTTTACTGCCTTGAGACTCCTGAGAAAGTCCAGCCCACCCAGGGAGCTGGCAGTGGGGGTGGGTGGACACTGAACCAAGTGATGGCTGGAGAGCCACATGGCTCAAAGCCCTGCCAAATAACCTTACACGGCTGTGTAACTCAAGACAGGGAACAACAGGGGCAAATGGGTTTTGTCGGACACACTTCAAGTGACTGGCTCAGAGTACGTGCTTTACGGAGCAGTTAGAACAAATGAAGAAATATGTTTCTGGAATTTCCACAGCAAATATCGAAATAATACTCACTGTATTTCTTTTTTTTAGATAAAGATTTTTTTATTTATTTGACAGAGATCACAAGCAGGCAGAGAGGCAGGCAGAGAGAGAGGAGGAAGCAGGCTCCTGCTGAGCAGAGAGTCCGATGTGGAGCTCAATCCCAGGACCCTGAGATCATGACCAGGGCTGAAGGCAGAGGCTTTACCCACTGAGCCACCCAGGCACCCCAAAATAATACTCATTGTATTTCTCACAAAGAAGTTTCTTTTGGTCCTTCCTGTCCCAAGTGTCCGGGGATTTGCTCTCTTAGGACATATCTACTTCGGCACCATGCATAGCAGTCACAAAATCCCTATAGCATCAATTTTACTGTCCAAACTACAGAAAAGTACATACTATTTGAGCACCACAGAAATATCACAGTACCATCTAAAAAGGGTTTCAGCCTGTTTTTAAAGCATTCTCCATACAATATTTTAGCACAGCTGAGATATTTGGAGATTCCCTTCGAGGTTTGTGATGAGGAATGTGACCAGTATTTTTCAGTTTATTCAGCCTAATCCTACATGATTAATAATACAAATCATTCCTGTACCTCTAGGTACATGTGCGGTTTCGAACATGGTGGATTCTTAAGATAGACTGTGAAGAATGGAGATTGAATGTTCTTCCTCTGCTATGAGCAAGTCTCCCAGAAAGATGAGTTGAATGGAGAAGTTCATTCAGCCTCTCCGAACTTCAGTTTCTCATTTGAGCTCAGATTTAAACACCACTAAGGTTCTTTCCAATATAAAGAGAATGCTATTTGCTATTCAAAGACCTGGATTTTAGTCCTGGCTTTTCCAGTTATTAGCTGTGTGACCTTGGGAAAATTATAAAACCTCTTTCAACCTCTGACTTCTCACTTGTAAAATGGAGATAATAATATTCCCCAGATTGTTCCAAGGGTCAAATAAACCAATTTATGGGGTAATACTTTCTAATAAACTATGAAGTAATACATTAATGCAGAGGTATCAATTTTCATTTTTAAGAGTAGCTGATCATAGGGGTGCCTATGGGTGGCTCAGTGGATTAAGCATGTGACTTTTGGTTCTGGCTCAGGTCATGATCTCAGGGTCCTGAAATGGAGCCCCTTGGCACACTTTGAGTGCTCAATGCAGAGCCTGCTTGAGATTCTCTCTCTCCCTCTGCCCCTCCCCACCAATCACGCTAAATAAATAAATAAAATCTTTTTTTTTTTAAAGAGTAGCTGATCATAAAGCAAAATAAAATAAAACAGAGGGTGCCTGGGTGGCTCAGTGGGTTAAAGCCTCTGCCTTCGGCTCAAGTCATGATCCCAGGGTCCTGGGATCAAGCCCCTCATCAGGCTCTCTGCTCAGCAGGGAGCCTGCTTCCCCCTCTCTCTGCCTGCCTCTCTGCCTACTTGTGATCTCTGTCTGTCAAATAAATAAATAAAATCTTAAAAATAAAATAAAATAAAATAAAATAAAACAGGCTTTTTGGGGTTTTGGTTCTTCAAAAGTCATGAAGACTGGAAAGTTATAAATGTACTAACTGGGCCTTTACTGCAACAGGGACTCAGTTTAAAATGTTCATGACTCGTGGTATACAAAATGGTGCACTCTGGGAATGCCTGGCCATGGTGAAGCACCAGAGCCTATCAGCTCTGACGCAGAGGGGCACTGAGCGGACGCTGAGGAGCCGCTGGGGGCTTCTTGGAGCACTGGTTTCCAGCAAGGCACGAAACATGACTCGTCTGGTGGCTGTGAAACATTTTGCTTCATGGGACTTTAAAAAATCCTACTTCTCACTGGGGGCAATCCCTAAAGATTCAAATTACATACAACAATTTTGATGGACTCTAGAGTGTGTGGGGAGTGCATGGAGGGAGGGATGGGTGGGATACTTGGGGAGGGAGGGATGATTCTAAGTAGAAAGAGATCTGCTAAACTATTCCATGACCTGAGGAACTTAGGCATGCTGAAATTTCGAAGTACCAGCAGCACGGACTGACACTCATGGTAACGCATTTTCTTCTACCCAGAATCTGTAGACTGCTCCATGGGGTCCCAGCATTCTTTAGAAGCTGCAGTGGAGCCAAGGGACACGTCCCAAGGGTTTATTAGAGTTTTGATTTATGGGTTGGGTGGCATTATATAATATTGTAACAGTCTGGGACATGTAGTTATTAATCCATGTCAATTAGTTAATTAATATTGAGTTATTAGTTATCAACTAATTGATTCAGCCTCTCGTGGGAGCCTACTGTGTGCTAGGCTTTGTGCCAGGAGCTGGAAACACAAAGTGTAGTCGGACTTGTCTTGACCTCAACTAGCTCATGGTGCGGTGCAGAAGAACGATATAATAAGAGATACTGTACTTATAACTCAAGGTGTTAACTGCATACATCTGGATTCTACCACTTCTGTTTATTCTTTCCGAGTCTCGGTTCTTATCTGTGAAAGGGAGTAATAACACTTCCCTTACAGTATGTGCACAGTTGTTTGTATAGATCCTGGCTTCCTGATATGTGCTTCTGCCCCTCCCCCACGTGGAGAATGGCTTGGCTATGGGAGAAGGCTGTACTCTCTCTCTCTTTTTTATAATTTTTTAAGATTTATCTATTTATTTAACTGAGAGAGAGGTAACACAAGCAGGGTGAGTGGGAGAGGGAGAAGCAGGCTCCCCGCTGAGCAGGGAGTCCAATGTGGGGCTCAATACCAGGACCCTTAATTTCATCTGTACCCTTAATTCCCCCTTCCTGTGAAGACACACTCTCTAATTTCCACTCATTCATAAGAGAAGCACCTCACCTAGGTTTAGGGAATTAGGGAGGGTGCTCAGGAGAAAGTGATGTCAAAGCTGACAAGATTCAGATGAGCAGAAGCTAGCCCAGTTGAGAGTAGGTGGTTTAAGAAGAGTGTTCCAAACACAGGGCATAAAACACTCCAGAGTCTCCCTGAAGAGAGAGTATGGGTCATCTGGGGGGGCAGAGAAGAGATCTTGTTGACTTAGAAAACAGACAAAATGGAGAGAGGAAGATAGTAATGATGCTTTGTAGGGTAGGACTGTTGAGTTTGGACTTTATCCGGGAGACAAGGGAACATTATTTAAATGAGGGAATGACATGATCAGACACATGGAGTAGAACCATTCCTCAGACTGTTGTGCAGAGGAGGCATTGATAGGAACAGATGGCTCAGAGACCCCAACAGGGGAGAGGCAGTGAAGATGGAGAAGATGAGTGGGTTTGGGAGATCTGAGGAGACAGAATCATGAGAGTTGGTGAACAGAGTTAAAGGTAATGCTTAGGCTTCTTGTGAGCAACAGGTACTTCTGTTTATGCTTTTTATTGGGCAAAAGTGCAGAATTAGGTCATGTTTTGGGGAAGTGTTATAATAAGATGCTTTTTGGACATGTTAAATTTGAGATGCCTGTAACCATCCTAGAGTGGGTTCTAGTAGATAAATATGTGAAGTTAGAGGCTCACAAGAGAAATAGAATAGAGAATCATATTTTGTTGTGATCATCAAATAGATGAACACCATGAGAGGGGGTGATTTCATCTAGGGAGAGGTGGTGGAGAGAAAAGAGAAGAGGTCATAGGGCAAGCAGCACAAATGCTGGAGGGGTTGGAAAGGCAGGGTAGGCCTCTGGTAACCAGAGAGGCCAGCTTCCTTTCCCTTCCTGCCAACCCCATGACTCCTTTTCTTTTCTTCTTTGCTTCTTTCTTTTCCCTTTCCTCCTTCCCTTCCCTGCATTCTAATTCAATTTAGGCTTGACAAGACCAAATGAGGTTGTCATGGTGGTCTGTCTGAGGACAGCATGAGAGTGGGGTGGCAGGGACAGCCCAGTGGTGTCCAGTGGTGGCTCCATGAAAGGGATTGAGCTCACAGAGACATGGATATATTAGGGACACTGGGAACCATGTTTCTTACTTTTGAAGATTGGTACAGATATGAAAAGGGGGAACTAGACTGAGCCCTGTGTTGTTGGCTTGGAATTGGAAGTGTTGGTGCAAATTCATGCTTTATGATGTAGAGAGAGATGTAAGTATAGACATAAAAGTGTGTGTCAGGGAGTGGTAGACATACAGTTATATCCTGTGCTGTCCCAAGAAGGCCTGGGAGCAGTGACACCTAACAGCAATGAGCATGCCTATTGCCCAGATCAGCTTCTAAATACTACTCTCCACAAAAAGTAAAACAGAGGTCCTTGAAAACTGATGAATTCGACAAGGCTTGGGCAGAGAATGTATAAGACGGAGCTGGAAAATTTTGTTGTGAAGAAAATGTTCAAATAATGATGGGAACATGTCAAAAGACACAGAAGGGAGGGTGCCGGCATGGCTCCGGTGGTTATGCATATGACTCCTGATTTTGGCTCAGGTCATGGTCTCAGGGTTATGAAATCAAGCCCCATGTAAGGTTTCTCACTCCGTGAGGAGTTGTTTGAGATTCTCTCTCTCCCTCTCCCTCTGTCTATCCCCCCCAACTTGCACTTACTTTCCTGCTCTCTCTATAGATAAAATAAATAAATAAATCTTTTTAAAAAATGACACAGAAGGTAATTTGAAGGAGCTCGCACTTGCCAGATCTGGGACAATTTGACTATCAAAGTAAATGATGATAATAACTCGTTAAAACCAATTGAAAAATATAGACATTCATGATATAAATAGTGAACAAATAAACTCTTCTTCACATAATGAGGTGTAGATTACCAAACACAGAGAAAAACAAGAGGGGCTAGAGATAGGAGAGAGTCAAACAAGTATAGTGGAAACCAAAAGAAAGCATTGTATTGGGAGAGCAAGGGTGGTCAAGTGCGTTGACTGTTCCTGACAGAACAAGCCAGGTAAATTCTAGAAAGGGTCGGGCAGATCTGGGCCTATGGAGGTCACTGGCGAGAACTGACTGGGTGGGTTGAAGAAGGAATGGGACGTGAGAGAGCAGAGACAGGAACACAGACAACTCAATGAAGAAATCTGGCTCTGAAGTGCAGGGAAGAGGGGGCATAACTACATAGGAACAAACTGAGTTTAGGGAGGGCTTTTTGAATGGAAGAAACTTGAGTAGCTTAAATGTGAATGGAAGGAACTGAGAAAGAGGCATGGATTAAAGATACAGGAAAGTGGGAAAACATTTGACGTAAGGTTCCAGAAGGTGAGACGGGGTCCACCACAAGGGGTATTAAGGCTTGCTTTATAGCCTAAGTGAAAAAGATGAAATAATGGATAGTAGGTAGATTTAGGGACGAAAAGTTGAGGAAATTTCTGTCTGATGGTTTCCAAATTTTTGTGAAATAGAAGATGGAGTCATTGTCTGCAAGTGAGGGGCAGACTCCTGGGGCTAGGGACATGAAGAACACAGAGAAGCAACCGGAGGAATAGGGGAGATGAAAAATTGGCTAAAGGAGTGCCTGGCTGACTCAGCCATTAAGTGTCTGACTTCAGCTCAGGTCATGATTCCAGGTGCTAGGATGGAGCCCCACATTGGGCTCCCTGCTCTGCAGGAAGCCTGCTTCTCCCTCTCCTACTCCCCCTGCTTGGGCTGCCTCTCTCACTGTGTCTCTCTGTTGAATAAATAAATAAGATTTTTAAAAAATTTTTATTTATTTGACAGACAGAGATCACAAATAGGTAGAGAGGCAGGCGGAGAGAGAGAGAGGAGGAAGCAGGTTCCCCACTGAGCAGAGAGCCCGATGTGGGACTCGGGTCCCACAACCCTGAGATCATGACCTGAGCTGAAGGCAGAGGCTTAACCCACTGAGCCACCCAGGCGCCCAAGATCTTTTTTTAAAAAAAGAAAGAAAAGCTGGTTCAAGACATGCAGACCACTTCTTGGAAGCATCAAGGGTCCAGTGGAGGGTGGCAGTCTTGAAGTTATGTTGGCTTCAACCTGTGTGGTTATGATGGTCTTTCTCCCGTCCCCCTCAGACTGAGTCTGCAAGCCTGGAGGACCCAACTTCCACTCTCTTCCTTCCACTCTGCTTTTCTTCCTTCTTTCCTTGGCAGGTGGAGATGATGTATCATGTACCGGTTACCAACTGATTGCCTCTAAGTTCCAAATTCACCCTTCGAGGCCTGCTCTGTGAACATGGAGGTGCATCCTTCCTTTGCCAGCTGACGCAATATGAAACGCTGTCAGTAGAGGATGCTAGAGAAACAGTGCAAGAGCAAGGGACCTTTTCTTTCTTTCTTTCTTTCTTTTTTTTTTTTTTTGGTCTGGTTCTGGTGTACTAATGTCCACAGGTAGAGAGCTTCCCAGCACCCGGTCCCAGCAGGCACAGTGGTTAGCGGCACCTAACGGTCAGCACGTTTCCCCAGTACTCCAGTACCCCAGTACTTGAGTGGTTTTCTAGTGGAGCACCTCCAGTAAGATATCTCTTAACAGTTTAACGTAGGACCCTGAAGGATAGGGACACATGTGTGGCTCAGTCAGGAGTCCGCCTTCTGTTCAGGTCATGATCCCAGGGTCCTGAGATCAAGCCCCACATCGGGCTTCTTGCTCAGTGGGACCCTGCTTCTCCCTCTGCTTGTGCTCTCTCTCTCCAACAAATACACAAATAAAATCTTAAAAAAAAAAAAAAAAAAGACCCTGAAAGATAGATTTCCAGCAAATTCCAAAGGGCAAATTTCTAGCAACTCCACTACAATGACTTCTCTGCCTTCAATAATGCACAACTGTGCCTCCTCCAAAAGGTCTGGATCTCAGCCCTGGGGGGCAGGGGATCCCTCCCTTGGGCACTGTATATCAACACAGGAACAGAAGCTACTCCTGATATCTGCTACACTTGCATTCTTTAAAGTTCTTTTTACTTTTTGCTAGCGAGTCTCTCATTACTCTGATCCTGTTACAATACTTTTTTATATTAAACTTTACCTGTTCAACTTCTGTGTGGTTTATGTCTCCTGATTAGACCCTGACAGACACAGAACTGGTTCAGGAGTCGGACCGGGTGATAGACCCACAAAGAGGGGATTTGATGACGGGTTTGGTCATGCTTTCACTCTTGGGCAGTGCTGTTCTTTGTCAGTGGAAATTGGGATACAGGTAATTTACGACATGAAGTGACATCACAATTAATCAAGCTATCACTTGTTGTTTATTGTGGCGAAATGCCAACTGAAGCAAACGCCTTGGAGGCTAAGCGACTGTGGCACTTGACCTTTACGACAGTAATGACGACTAGGGAGACCATGGTGTGGAATGGATGCACTTGAGCACTTCCAGAGTGAAAAACAACAATCTCAAGTCTTTAACACTCAGCTTAAGTCATGGTCTTCGAACCCAAGAGTTGCCATGACAGCCTTGAAAGAATTCCTTATTTCTTGTATCTCTGGGGCTATTTTTGAAAATTGAATACAAATTTAAGTATGTGGGTTGCTGAATTACAACAAGAATTTACAGTCTCACCAAATGAAAGCAAAAAATTCCCATGGGAATAAAAGTTGGGGCATCATTTGGTTAAAAATGGGATCCTAAAACTTGGAATAGGAACATATATTTGGACCCAGATGAAACTGCAAATCTTTCAAGGAACCTGAGAAGCCAAAGGTGAATTATACATTATTACTAATTTATTGTCTCTCAACTCAAAGTCGTTCCTCATTGCCTGGTCTGTAGAAATAAAGACGGGCCCTTTCAATAGGTTTTCTTGGCCAGCTGTTATGATGTTCAGCTTTGTCAGTAGAGGGTGAAAGAAAAGACATTGCAAGAAGTTTTCCTTCTTGCTTCTGATCTGTTCCCATGGGCAGACTTCTATGACATGGGCAGTTTCTCTAGTATCCAGCTCCTGCCTCATGACTTCCATACCCTGGATGCTGATTCCACTCGGTCACAGAGGCTAGAAACCTGAGAGTCATGTGAAACTTCTCTCTTTCCCTTGCTGTCCTATATATTGATCATCAGGTCAGGTTGATTCTGTCTGCTGAATATTTCTCATCCTCTAATCCCTTTGTCCCGGTCCTCAGCCCCTCTCAATTCCCATTTCCACTGCTTCAGTTGGAACCTCACTTGGAGGATCTGGATATCTCCTAACCTAGAGCCTCTGCCTGTATTTTCTCCTCAGTTAATTCACTCTCCACAATTCAGAAGGGTGATTTTACTACAATAAAATCTGATCTCAGCATCCCTTGGCTTAAATTCTTCAAATAGGGGCACCTGGGTGGCTCAGTGGGTTAAGCCGCTGCCTTCTGCTCAGGTCACGATCTCAGGGTCCTGGGATCGAGTCCCGCATTGGGCTCTCTGCTCAGCAGAGAGCCTGCTTCCCTCTCTATCTCTGCCTGCCTCTCTGTCTACTTGTGATCTCTCTCTGTCAAATAAATAAATGAAATCTTTAAAAAAAATTCTTCAAATAGTTTCCCATTTTTCATAGCTGTGGTCTCTGTACTTCGTTCCCGCACCTGCATCAGGAAAATGCTTTTGGCCATGCAACCACAATACACAAAATAAAAATTATTATAAATAGAGTTTCTTATATTTTATTTTTATGCCCAATAGTTATTTTTGGAATCTTTCGGGGAGTGTTTGCCTACTTCAAATACAACTAATTAATTAGACAAAAGAACTGCTTAGCTTAAAATACAAAGCCCTCATGATGACTCTTCTTTGACTAGGCTAAAGACTTAAGCCATCTTATTTACTTTTCTGTTGAAGTTGGAGACTTCTGTTTATGGTCCCATAGTCCTTTTTTCATATTTTTTCCATAGTGGTTTTCATTTCTGGCAGCTTCAGAGTCTCCATCTCAGAAGATTTAGAGGCAGAAATTAGGTGGAGGTGGTTGGATTTGGAGGGAGTTGTGACTATCTGACTTGTCCCAAGTCCTGACTTAAATTATAGTGATTTATCCAGCATGACTTTAGTGAAGGAATATTGAAGACAATGAGGGTATTGAAGTTTCCTGACACCCACCCCTTGGCAAATCCCAAAGACTGGTTGCAGGGCTGTCAGGGTCTGTTAAAAGAAGACTCACCAGAAAGGAAGAAAACCACAGCACACATGTGTGGTTCAAGAGTAATGGGCCAAAATCAAGGGAAAAGTAATTCTAAGAGGCCTGCTCAGTCTGTTCCTCTCATCACCATCATCCTCCAGCCCACATTCATGTTAGACTTGTTGGAGAGTCAGACAGGACCAGACCCTGCCACGAGAGCCATTTAGGATGTGTGGTGGGATGCCTCTCTAGGGTTTGGAACCAGGGAATTACCTGGTCTGCTTCACATTTCATAGGCCCCACTCTGGCTAGCTTCTGGTAACTAGATTTAGAGGGACAGGTGGTTAGCTTTGTGTGAATATTGTGGCAGCAGTGCGGCCTCAGGTGGGCCATAACCCTGGCAGTCATTGCTACAGGGGGCCCCAGCAATGCCACAAGATATAATTAAATTTGTGCCACATTGGAGGAAGATCCATTGGATTAGCCAAGAACACATGTGACACATGCCCTGAGCAGATCAGGATTTTATAGCGGAGTTTTGTAGAGTTCCCACAAAACGAGTGGGCAGGACAAAACCAATGACATTCTCCTAGGACCATGGCTGTAGCCTCATTTTTCATCTCCAGGCTAGCATTAACATGGCCTGGGAAGCATGGGTTGCACCTTTATTGCTATTTGCATTAGGAATTCACTTTTTGATTTGTATATATGTGAATGAATACACAAGGAAAATGTGAGTATATTATACGTATATATCATCACACAAACGTTCAATGTGAAAGAGATACTTAAATACCAAGAAATTGATAAACTTCCTTGGACTTTTGAAACCATTCTTAGAAAAAACACTAAAGAAGAAGAAAGTATCATCAGTAATGAAAATGGACAAAGAGGACCATGAGTCAATAGTACTTTGCACTTCAACCACCTGCCAACAGAGCATCTCAAAGGGCTGGATATATCAGCATATCACACACTTCCACATAGATCAGAAGGCTGTGTCATTACTCCCTCTCTTAAGACTTAAGAATGACCCTTGTCAGGGTGAATTCAGCAGCAGCTCTTTCCCAAATCACGGAGATATTGAGATATTGGTCAGGAAATGGGTATTGCATTTGACGTCTCTTGACAAGTTCCTGGTCTGGGCAGATGGAATACTGCAGAAATATGCGTGTGTGTGAACACTCGTGTGCGCACAAGAGGGGGTGGGGGTAGGAAGTTGAGCTTGATAAAACCTGCAGAAGGCAGGCCAAGTAGGAAGACATTGGCTTTGGCATCAGGCAAGGTTCTGACTCTGTCTTTACTAACAGTGCGACTCTAGAAAATTCACAAATACTCATAGACCTCAGTCTCCTCTTCCGGGTAATGAATTTATAATTCCTACTTGATGAGTTATATGTGGATTATATTAACCAATATGTGTAAAATATCTAGTATGTAATAGGAGATGAGCAAATATTATTGTCTGTAACTTTCTTAATGATTCCTTAATTTTTTTTTTTAAAGATTTTATTTATTTATCTGACAGAGAGAAACCACAAGTACACTGAGAGGCAGGCAGAGAGAGAGAGAGAGAAGGAAGCAGGCTCCCTGCTCAGCAGGGAGCCCGATGCGGGACTCGATCCCAGGACCCTGAGATCATGACCTGAGCCGAAGGCAGCGGCTTAACCCACTGAGCCACCCAGGCGCCCCAACGATTCCTTAATTTAAAAAATTTTAGAATGACTATTATTTTTGTAAAAATAATTTGTATCTATATAAAATTCAAGCCACATTCAAAGGTACAAAGAAGAAAGTAAGAAATCATGAAATTTCCTACCACCATTAAAAAAAAAAAAAAAAAAAAAAAA
>NC_081567.1:14961299-15015195 GCF_022355385.1 Mustela nigripes | reverse complement strand
TTTTTTTTTTTTTTTTTTTTTTTTAATGGTGGTAGGAAATTTCATGATTTCTTACTTTCTTCTTTGTACCTTTGAATGTGGCTTGAATTTTATATAGATACAAATTATTTTTACAAAAATAATAGTCATTCTAAAATTTTTTAAATTAAGGAATCGTTGGGGCGCCTGGGTGGCTCAGTGGGTTAAGCCGCTGCCTTCGGCTCGGGTCATGATCCCAGAGTCCTGGGATCGAGTCCCACATCGGGCTCTCTGCTCGGCGGAGAGCCTGCTTCCTCCTCTCTCTCTCTCTGCCTGTCTCTCTGCCTACATGTAATCTCTCTCTGTCAAATAAATAAATAAATAAAATCTTAAAAAAAAAAAAACAAAACCTGTTTTAGCATTATGTGATAATCATTTCATACCTTTTTCTGTGCAAATATGTAACTTAACAGGGAGATAGACAAAGAGATTAAAAATAACTTTATAGAGACTGAGCCTGGGTGGTTCAGTCATTTGAGCCTCAAGCCTTGCTTTCAGCTCAGTCATGATCTCAGGGTCATGAGATTAAGCCCAGCATCAGGCTCTAAGCTGATGCCTCTGATCCCTACCCCCAGCTCTCTCTCTCTCTCAAATAAATAAATAAATAAAATCTTAAAAAAATAACTTTACATATTTTACATGTACTTTATTTTATTAAAATTTTATTTATTTATTTGACAGACGAAATCACAAGCAGGCAGAGAGGAGGAAGCAGGCTCCCCGCCGAGCAGAGAGCCTGATGCGGGGCTGGATCCCAGGACCCTGAGATCATGACCTGAGCCCAAGGCAGAGACTTTAACCCACTGAGCCACCCAGGTGCCCCCACATATTTTACATGTGTTTTAAATATATATGTTAACTTTAACTGCTTAACAGAAGCAAATGAAACTAATGATGGGGGATTTTCTGAATTTCAGATAAATGCTTATGCACAAATGAGATTTGTTTCTTCAAGATTCATTATATAAAAAAGATAATGAAAGTATGATGATTCTTTTTAATGTGCAGTTTCCATTTTAGCTCATATGTGCTTTATTTCCTGAGTTGGTGCATGTTTGAGAGCTTCTGCTTAACGATTTTATACTTGGATGACATCTTTATGAGTGGAATATTCTAGATTCCCTTCCTTTGAGCTATGACTCTAGTCTTCCTTCCAGCTATAACTTTAGTATCACCTGGAACTGGCTGTAGCTATGCATAGTTCTGGGGCTGGCTGAAGATTTTTCTCATGTGAAGGTCATGCTTTTCTGCCCAAAAGCCTGTGGAATGCTTTCTTTATCCTTGAAGTTCAATAGATTAGCCAGGATTGGCTCTGGTCCAGTCATTCTATATTAATTTTTCCAGGTACATGGTGTGCCCTTTGACTGCTGATTACATTCTTTTGTATCTCTGCAAACTTTTCCTGTTTCATTTTTTCATGTTCTCTACCTCGGGGCCACCAGTTAACAACCTGGATTCATTCTTTCTTTCTCTCAAGATTGATTTTATTTATTTATTTGTTTGTTTATTTATGTGAAACAGAGAGAGAGTGAGCACAAGCAGGGTGAGCAGCAGGCAGAGGGGAGGGGGAAGCAGCCTCCCGGCTGAGCAGGAAGCTGAGCCTGATAAGGGACTCAGATTCCAGGATCTTGGGATCATGACCTGAGCCAAAGGCAGATGCTTAACTGACTGAGCCACTCAGGCACCCTGGATTGTCTCTCTAATTTCTATAAATAAAAATCAATTTTTATTTTTATTTTCATTATTTTTAAGGATTTTACTTATTTATTTGACAGAGAGAGACAGCGAGAGAGGAAAACAAGCAGGGGGAGGGGGAGAGGGAGAAGCGGGCTCCTTACAGAGCAGGGAGCCCGATGCGGGGCTCTATCCTGGGACCCTGGGATCACAACCTGAGCCAAAGGCAGACGTTTAATGACTGAGCCACCCAGGTACCCCTGATTTTTACTTTTATTTTTATTAAAGATTTTACTTATCTGTTTGACAGAAAGAGAAATCACAAGTAGGCAGAGAGGCAGGCAGAGAGAGAGGAGGAAGCAGGCTCCCTGTTGAACAGAGAGCCCGATGCGGGGCTCAATCCAGGACCCTGAGATCATGACCTGAGCCAAAGGCAGCGGCTTAACCCACTGAGCCACCCAGGCGCCCGCCCTGATTTTTATTTTTGACCATTTTGATTCTCTTCCTTGTCACTGATCGATTAGATCGTTAATGGGTGGCATTTGTCCTCTCTTTGTTTCCTTGGTTCCATGATCTTCCTTTCATCTCATTCTGTGCTGCTGTTTTCTTGTTCTTGCTCTTATTTTCCAGTTCACCTGTAGCACGAAGCACTTGTAGGGACGTTTTCTTCTAATTTTGGACTGTGTTTTCTTTCCAAAGAAAACTGTGTTTTCTTTCTAACATTGTCCTAAATGTTGTAGCCTCTCTAAGATTAGTCCTCTTGTCTGTCTACGTCCTTTGGCTGGATGATTTCTTCTAACCTTTGACTTTGGATGCTGTGTATATGTTAACAACGGGCATACTTATACCTCAAGAGTACACCTACCTCTTGAACTCAAATTAAATTTAAATAGATTCCTTGCTATTGCCTCTTGTATATTGAGAATGCATCTTAAAGCCAAATGTCTTATAGAGAACCTTGGTTTTCATCTCCTGCCTCCCATTCACTTGTTCCTCCCTCAGTGTTCTCCACCACAGTAAATGGCACCACCAATACTCATCCTGTTGTTCAAACTAAAGTCCATCCTTCTCATGACCCACATCCAACCCACTACCCAATCCTGATATTTCTACCTTTCAAATGTGACCTAGCATTCTGCATGTCTTTCATCTCCACCCCATTGTCATTTTTCCCCGGACACCACACTGACAGTGCCTGGTCTCCCTTCCTCCACCGTTGCTCCCATACAATTTATTTTTCCACTCAGGAACCAGGATGTACTGGTTTTAAGCATGTCTGCAAATTCTTTGACACTCTGTCATCAAAAGGTGAAACCTAGTTCTTTTTCCCTTGAAAAAGAACATACCACTTCCAAGCTCAGGTCATAAAAGATGATATAGCTTCCGCCTGGCTCTCCTGGGACTGTTTGTCCTGCAACCCACTTGCCACTCCTTAAGAGAGCCCAGACCACATGGACAGATTGCATAGACATGTTCTATCAGGCAGCCCCAGCTAAGGTCCCAGCCAAAAGCCCACCAGATACTTGAGCCAGGAAACCTTGAGATGACTCCGTCCACAGTCAATATTTACAGACAACTATATAAGAGACCTTGAGCAAGAGCCACCTAGTTGAGTCCAGTCAGCCCCCAGAATTGTGAGAATAATAATGAGTACTGCTGTTATTTTACACTACTAAGCTTAAAGTTGTTTGTTATAAAGCAATAGATAACCGATACACAGAGTGATTTTCAAATATAAATGATATTATGTCAGTCCTCCACTTGACAGCATTTAGTGGTTTAGAATCGAGTTTAAAATAAATAAAGTAAATATAAAATAAAATAGCAAATCCTAGATCTGGTTCTGCTTGCCATCTCCTAACCCTTCCCTCTCGCTCTTTGTGCTCTGGCCACATGGGTTTCTTTTCTGCTCCTGTAAATACCAAGTGCTTTCTCTCCACAGGACCTTTGCACATGCTCTTCTTTGCATGAAATTAACATCCCATGCCATGGTTACATCTTTCTCCTCTCTCATGCCTCAGCTCAAGCACAAGCTCTATGGAGTCTTTCTCATCCTGTCTAAAGAAGGAACTTATCCTCTTTCCCATCAATCACTCTCTTATTTCCCTCAGAACAGAGGGAACTAATCTCATTAAATCACATTAAAAAAATTAGTTTGTTATTTATTTTCTAAACTTCATGTTCCCCAGATTAGAACATAAGCACCATATGACAAGAGTTTCATCTTATTCCTTCTCAGAACCGAGCATAGTGGTTGGCATATAGTAAACATACAATAAATGTCTTTAGAATGAGTGAGTACTGGGGGAAGGAGATTTGGGGATCTGCCACCTTTATGAATCTTACCTACCATTGAAACATTTCATCTGGTGTCATTTCCTACTATTGAATTTAAACTAATTAAAAGGGAATAATAACCTTTTCCCTTTTTGATAATTGATAACTTTTCCTGGTTGTTATCAATTTCTTTCTTTCTTTATCAAGTGCAAGATTCCTTCTCCCAGAAGGTAGGGTAAATAAACAATAAGCACTAAAGATATAACGTGGGGTTAGGATACGATAAGTCTATGAAGAAAAATAAAGCAGGGCAAGGGAATAGAGAGTGAGGGGCCCTGTATAAACGGAAGGATTAGGAAAGATCTCTCAGGAGGTGAACTGAGCAAAGACTTGAATGAAGCGAGAAACGGAGTCACGTGAAGATCTGGGTCTTCCAGCACGGAGAGCCGCAAGAGCCCAGTCCCTGAGAAAGGAGCCTGCCTGGCGTGTTTGAGGAATAGCAGGAAGACTAATGTGACCAGAGTTGGAGATATTGGCAGGATATGAGGACTGAGGGATAATGGGGGCCTGTCAGGAAGACTTTCTGGACCCCTAATAAGATCTTTGGTTTTTATTCTAAGAATATTGGAGATTGTTGGAGGGTTGAGTAACTAGTCATTGTTTTAAGAACATTCTACCTGCTTGTTGAGAAATTGGACATGGCGGGACGATAGAGGGAGAAGAACAATGGTGAAGAGCCACCCCATCAATTTCCTTTGATCATTCCAGGCCAAGTTTTGAGCAGGGCCTAAGAAAATATGACCCATCCCAAATCCTCTCATCTTCACATTCAGTGCCTGTGAAGGCCCAGTGGGGTCAGGCTCTGGAGGCTTCTTGGGAAATCATTGGCTTCTCAAATGAATATATATATATATTTTTTTCCATTCAGATGATTTTTATTTAGTCTTTTTAAAAAAATTTTATTTCATTTTCTGAGTGTTCCAAGGTTCATCATTTATGCACGACACCCAGTGCTCCATGCAATACGTGCCGACCTTAATGCCCACCACCAGGCTCACCCATCCCTTCACTCCCCTCCCTTCCAAAACCCCCAGTTTGTTTCTCAGAGTCCACAGTCTGTCACGCTTCATCTCCCCCTCTAATTTCCTCCAATTTCATTTTTCTTTTCCTTCTCCCAATATCCTCCATGTTATTCCTGATGCTCCACAAGTCAGTGGAACCATATGGTAATTGACTATCTCTGCTTGACTTATTTCACTCAGCATAATCTCCTCCAGTCCTGTCCATGTTGATGCAAAAGTTGGGTATTCATCCTTTCTGATGGAGGCATAATACTCCATAGGTATAAGGACCACATCTTCCTTATCCATTCGTCCGTGGAAGGGCATCTTGGTTCTTTCTACAGTCTGGTGACTGTGGACATTGCTCCTATGAACATTGGGGTACAGATGGCCCTTCTTTTCACTGCATTTGAATCTTTGGGGTAAATACCCAGTAGCACAATCACAGGGTCATAGGGAAGCTCTATTTTCAATTTCTTCAGGAATCTCCACACTGTTTTCCAAAGCCGCTGCACCAACTTGCATTCCCACCAACAGTGTAAGAAGGTTCCCCTTTCTCCACATCCTCTCCAACACATGCTGTTTACTGTGTTGTTGATTTTGGCCATTCTAACTGGTGTAAGGTGGTATCTCAATGTGGTTTTGATTTGAATCTCCCTGATGGCTAGTGATGATGAACATTTTTTCATGTGTCTATTAGCCATTTGTATGTCTTCTTTGGAAAAGTGTCTCTTCATGTCTTTTGCCCATTTTTTAACATGATTATCTGTTTTTTGGTTGTTGAGTTTGAGGAGTTCTTTATAGATTTTGAATACCAGCCCTTTCTCTGTAGTGTCATTTGCTAATATCTTCTCCCATTCTGTGGGTTGCCTCTTTGTTTCGTGGACTGTTTCCTTTGCTGTGCAGAAGTTTTGATCTTGATGAAGTCCCAAAAGTTCATTTTTGCTTTTGTTTCCTTTGCCTTTGGAGACATGTCTTGAAAGAAGTTGCATGGCTGATGTCAAAGAGATTACTGCCTATGTCCTCCTCTAGGATTTTGATAGATTCCTGCCTCACGTGGAGGTCTTTTATCCATTTCGAGTTTATCTTTGTGTATAGTGTAAGAGAATGGTCGAGTTTCATTCTCCCACATATAGCTGTCCAATTTTCCCAGCACTGTTTATAGATGAGATTGTCTTTTTTCCACAGGATATTTTTCCTGCTTTGTCAAAGATTATTTGACGATAGAATTGCAGGTCCATATCTGGGCTCTACTCTGTTCTACTGCTCTATGTGTCTGTTTTTGTGCCAGTACCACGCTGTCTTGGTGATCACAGCTTTGTAGTAAAGCTTGAAATCAGGCAACATGATGTCCCCAGGTCTGTTTTTCTTTTTCAGCATTTCCTTAGCAATTCTTTTCTGGTTGCATACGAATTTTAGGACTGTTTGTTCCAGCACTTTGAAAAATGTCAGTGGAATTTTGATTGGGATGGCATTGAAAGTGTAGATTGCTCTAGGCAGTATAGACATTTTAACAATGTTTATCCTTCCGATCCAGGAGCATGGAATGGTCTTCCATCTTTTTGTGTCTTCTTTAGTTTCTTTCATGAGTGTTCTGTAGTTCCTTGAGTACAGATCCTTTACCTCTTTGGTTAGGGTTATTCCAAGGTATCTTATGGTTCTTGGTGTTATAGTAAATGGGATCAATTCTCTAATTTGCCTTTCTATATTTTCACTGTTCATGTATAAGAAAGCAACTGGGGGCGCCTGGGTGGCTCAGTGGGTTAAAGCCTCTGCCTTTGGCTCAGGTCATGATCTCAGGGTCCTGGGATCGAGCCCCGCATCAGGCTCTCTGCTCAGAGAGGAGCCTGCTTCCCCCTTTCTCTCTGCCTGCCTCTCTGCCTACTTGTGATCTCTGTCTGTCAAACAAGTAAAATTTATTAAAAATTAAAAAAAAGAAAGAGAGCAACTGATTTCTGTACATTGATTTTGTATCCTGCCACATTGCTGAATTGCTATATGAGTTCTAGTAGTTTGGGGGTGGAGTCTTTCAAACAAGACTATCTTCATTCATTCCTTTGATGCTGGAAACAATGGCCTGTCCTCAACACACATCCAATTGCAAACTGAGTAGAATGTGTTTTAGCTCAGGAGTGTATGTTGCTCAAGAGTTCACACAAAGAGAAATCATTGTTACAGGCTCCCAGGTGAAGTACATCAATTATGACTCAGAACTCCCCTTGGGCAGCTGTGGGTTTCTAAATAATGAGTGTTCCCCCAACACCTCTTTTCCCAAGTTTGTCAATGAAACCCACACTTTGAGAGGGAGAAAGAAATTGGAAAGTAGGAAGGACAAGAAACCGATCAGACTGATTTGTATGAACACTGAGTTCCTTAAAATTGTTTTCTTACTTTCTCTAACAACTTTTGATTGGACTTTTTCTCAGTTTCTTGGTTATGTGTTTTTTAGAAGTTTCCAAATGAAAAAAGTTTCCAATTAAAGTTTCCACTTTAATTGCCATTACTCTCAGTAGATTTGAACATTGAGTGTCTATTCTGTCAGTGAATGAAGCGAATATTGTACACGTGGGAAACCATTTTTAAATTACTGGATTATAGAAAGGGAGGTACAAAGACTGGAGACAACGCAGAGGAGGGTGTCTCTCTGGCTGCATCCCTCTGTTCCTGACACCTCCTTAGGCTCCTATCCTCCGTGTCATCCCCCCCACCCCACCAAGGACCGCTCTCCCAGCATGCTTGTTACGTGGCCTAGTATGTACGGTAAGGGATTACCAAATGGGATACCCAAAAGGCATAATTCTTGGTTTCACAGAGTTCATTTTATGTAACTGGTCTACTCATAAAATCCACTAAGTGTGTGCATCATCTGAGGGCTTCTGAATATCGACACTAACTGCTAAACACAATGATGTTACGAGAATATTAAAACAAGCGTCATTTTGTAACTGTGAAGATAGGCAGCCAGGGTGAGTGAGTTGTCCGTACTCTGGCAGGAGTCTGTCACCCATCTGGAGAACACACAGCCCTCTGCAGGTGCGTGGTTAGAGCACCTAACCAGGGTGTCAGTCCACCTAACCGACTAGGTGCACGGTGGACCAGCTGCACGGTGGCATGAATTCCTCCTCTGTCGCCTGCAAGCTCAGCGACTGATGCCGCGTGTCACACTGGCCATCTAACCTGGGGACCTGGGCCTGCTTTGGCTCTCCTTTCATGCTCCCCACGAGGTCTGCTTGCTCTCCAAGTCCTATTTGATGTACCCCAAGATCACCTCTCCCGTCTGCCTCCCCTCTCCTTCAGCCCATGGCCACTGTATCAATCTCGCTATCATTTCTGGGCTAGAGCTCTCCTACTTAGTGTCTTTTAAACTCCTTCTGATCAAAGAGAGCTCTTTACAAAATAGCTACATTTAGACACTTAGTATTACCATGCTCTGCCTCGAAAGTGATCCACATAGCATTTCTGTATGTTTAGAATGTTTAAGCTTTCTAATTACCACATGATCCCAAAAGGACATGAGCTGACTCCTAAACTCATTGAGTGGTATGCATTAAATATGCACAGCTTTTTATATGTCATTCACACCTCAACAAAGTGGGGCTAAAAAAAAGACACACTTTAAAGAAAACAAACTATGTAGGCACCTTTTTCATTAACTTTAATCATCATTAATGTACTTCAACAGTGATCTCATCAGGCCATCATGAAACTGATCACTTGTAACTCATTGGGTTTTCTTAGACCCCAAAGCTATTGCTAACGTATTTCACTATATCTAGAAGTGGAAAACCATTTTCTCTTTTCACTTCGCTTAAGTTGCTCCCCAGCTTATTTGGTTAAGCTTCATTCTGGTTCACCAGAACAGAGGCATCCCTGGAGTGAATGCTTGCATTGTCTGACTTTATTGTGTCCTATTTCTGTGGGGAAAATTCCAGAGGTGGTGGGGGACCAGATTTTACTAGCTCACAGCTCTCCTTCCTAACTAAATACTTGAGGAACAGGCATGGATTTAAAGATATAAGAGATAAGCCAAAGTGGGCCTTGGAATCCTTTCCTGTGCTAATTATAGAATTGGAAGGGAGAGCAGAGAACCAAAAGCACGGGCTTTCCCCCCAGCTTTCTTGGGGATTTCTCCAGTTCTCACCCAAGTCCATTTTCCTCTCCTTCATCTCCTTTCTTCCTTTCCCCTCCTTTTTTGGTGTTCTGTGAACCAAAGAGACAAAATGTTGGTCTTACTTCCATAGACAATATTTTAATGGATGGGAGTCCAATAAACACTATTTATGATTAAAAAAAAAAAAAAACCTGCTCAGCTTTCAGCATGTTGCTTTCTTCACACTCCGTGTTTTCCTTTCTTTATCTCTTAGCATCCAACTTCATGGAACACCTCTGGATACACCTTTCCTCCTTTGACTCTTGGGTCTTTTTAATGTGCTGTCTTGCATTTCTATGTTGTTTATTTTGCATTTGGAATGAAAAACTAAGTTTCAGGGACACCCGGGTAACTCTGCTAGATGAACATCCAAGTGTTGGTTTTAGCTTAGGTCATGATCTTGAGGGTCCTGGGACCAAGGCTCGAGTCAGGCTCCACACCCAGTGCAGAGTCTGCTTGAGATTTTCTCTTTCCCTTTTCCTCTGCCCTTCCCCAGTGCTTTCTCTCTCTAAAACAGACAAATCTTTTTAAAAAGAGAGTAAAGCATCTTGGGAAAATGCAGGATGCTTACTCTGAAATAAATAAATAAATAAATAAATAAAAGGTAAATTTGATTTGGGCTGAGAGAAAGCAGATAGAAAAGCAGATGTTGCAACTGATGAATCACTAAACACTACCTCTGAAACTTAAAAAAAGAAAGGAAGAAAAGAAAAGAAAAGAAAGAAAAGCAGTTGAATTACTTCCATCTCCGCTAGCATAGACATGAAATACGTTTCCAGGTTTCTCCTTTGTCCCACCTGTTCCCTGACAGTCTGCCAGTTGTAAAGTCTCACCCACACGGAACCGTGGATGCTCTCCTCCAGTGTGAGTGCTTTCTTTACTTCATAAAGTAACTTTCACTCTTACTTGATGAGCCTGGTCTTTATTCACCTAACTGGGAAAAATACATGTGTTTTTCTGTCCCCTCAGGCCTCTGTGGAAGGAGTTTGGAGCAGCGCCAAGCCTTCCCAGCCTTTGCCCTCAATTGCACACCGAGTGGAGAGTCTCTTAGTCCAGGAGTCTGTGCGGCTCAAGAGTTTGCATAAGCACAACGTTGAGAAATAACTCTTGCTGGAGTGACTGCACAAGGCAAAGGACGAACTGTTCCTTCGGGATGGAGACATTACCAAGTTGGCTGTAGCTGTTCCACTGGAGTCCTAGTGGGAATAGCTTGTCTAAGTGTCAGTCTTCTCCCACTACTTGGTGTGTTACTCAGCCTCTTTGGGACCTAACTTCCTCATCTTCAAAATTAGGGGTGAGACCACATGTTCCCTAAAATCTTTTCATCTTGGCTGTTTTATGAGTTAATTACTGAGATTTGTTTTGCAATAAACACTCACCCAAAATAGTTCTGTGGTCCTCAATGTAGGCCTTATGTATGTTCCCATAATCTTGCAATCCCCCAGAATAAGAGGGGTTATTCGAAGCAAAGTTCTTCCTTCTTTCCTCCCTCCCACCTCCTTTCCAACCTGACTTTATTGCTTTCTGATAAGCTTAACTGTCTTTTGAGACTAGAGTTGACATTTACAAATAGCCATTTGAGGTAGGTCTTGTAGATAAGTGAGTGGTCAAGCCTGATGTCCCCACCTTGGCTACAGTAGTTTCCCAAAACCCACGCCGTGAACTCTGAAGTGCTCCCTGCCAGTCATGGGGCCACAGTTCACACTTCTTGCCAAATTCAAAATTCCATATGAAAAACTCTTCCTAATGTCAAAGGATTAAAGCACTAGGGCCTTCTCTTTTGTTTGATCTGTTTATTTTCTTGGTTCTGGAATTTTTAACTGCTGACTTTGGTTTTGGTAATACTAGATACTCCCACTACTTTTTTCTTTAAAACATGCTGATTCATTCAGTTTCTTAGAGAGATCTTTTGTGTTTCATATGTCAAATTATGTAAACTAATGGTTGCAGAAACATTCTATGTTCCAGGTTACTTTAAAAATTAGACCAAAAAAAATTTTTTTTTCACAGTAAGGATCCATGCCCTGTATAGAGCCCAATGCAGGGCTTGAACTCACAATCCTCAGATCAAGACCTGAGCTGGACCAAGAGTGGACGCCTCACTGTGGCCATCCAGGCACCCTGAGAACCAATCTTTACTTACAATTCACTTTTTAGCTTTCATCCAAGCAGTTGGCCATCACTGAAAGAGAATAAACACTTCTGAGCTTTCTACCATTCTCCCCGGTTACAGGATGCCTTCATAGGCATGAATGAATGTTACAGGCAGGTGGTTCCTAGCCAGGTATAACAAGGGTACCACTTCTAACCACATCATTGTACAGATGTAGAATAAAAAGCTACTTGGCATGGAGCTGTATTAGGAATTCAGGCAGCACATGGATGGCTAGATCTAAAGGGCCTTCTCATTTCAGTCAGAAAATTCTACATTTCTATGATGCTGATCCCTTTCTTACCTTCTAGATATGTCTGTTGCAGGCAGCTACCGATAAGGCTCCCAATAATCTTGCCTCTGAGTATTCACTCCTTCATATAATGCCTTCCTCTTAAGTGTGGGTTGGACCGGGTGACCTGCTTCTAAGAAATGGAATACATGAAGCGAATGGGATATCATTTCCATGACTCGGTTACAAAAGATTGGGACTTCCGTCTCACCAGCATGCTGTCACTCTTTCTGCTTCTCACTCTGATAAAACAAGTTGCCATATGGATGGCAAGGAACAGAGGGTAGCCTCTGGGCCGTCAGAGAATGGAGGCCCTTAGTCCAACAACCAATGAGCTTTGAGGCAGATCCTTCCGCAGTCAAGCCTTCGGATAAGACTGCAGCCTTGGCTGACAACTAGATGCAGTCTTTTAAGAACCTGGAGAAAGAGGACTTAGCCAGGCTGTGGATTCCTGGAAGCCTGACTACTGGCTGAGAGAAAGTGTGAGATGATAAGTATTGTCATTTTAAGACACTGAAGAGTCTAAGGATGGGGGGTAATTTGTGCGGCAGTAAATAATCAACACATCACCCAAGATGGTCAAGAATCCTCACTCTCTTAACACTGTTTCCTCTTCCAGAACTCCTTCACATGTGTCAAGTGTTTCGTTTACAGATTTAATTTTACTGAATTTGCTATTAAATGGGTTGGACTCAGTCCTTTCAAAGTCCCCCTCAACTGTAAATCTCAGAGTCAAATTCTTTGCTCCTCCCACCAAAAAATCACTCACCTTTTCACCCTCATGAAATAAGAAGGGTGAACTGGCCACAGTTGCAGGTATGAGACCATCTGGCTGTGCAGGGGCTGCTGCTGCGAGCTGATTCAAGAGCAGGGTGTGCCACCTGATCCCTGCAAGCTCCTTTCCCCTCTCCACTCTGGAGAAGCTCGGGGTCCGCACTGCCAGCCTCCCATCTGGGAGGGCTCTGACTCAAACACTTACTATTTGTTCCTATTGTGGCTCCTGTCTTGTAGCATTAGTTTATATATATCTGTGATGCCTTTCTTGCTTCTTTTGAAAGAGCGTTTGAACTTATAGTAAAAGAGTGCCTGAATTCTCCCTTCTGTTCTTCTTTTGAGGGCATTGAGACAAAGACACGTTAAGTGGTGGCCAAACCCTGGACTTCCTTCCTTCAAATGGTAGGGCGTCCTTAACCCTGAACTAGCTTCATTGGCAAAAGAACTTTAGGCCTCCTAAGCTTAGGAAGGTGGCGCTCAGACAGACCCCATGCTAAGCATGGAGCCTGACTTGGGGCTTGAGGCTGGACCCCAAGACCCTGAGATCATGACCTGAGCTGAAATCAAGAGTTGGCCACTTAACTGATTGTGCCACCCAGGCACTCCAACTTGGGCTAATTTAAAAAGGAAAGGAACTTCTTATTAAAATGATATTAGATATTGGATAGTTTTCAATATTCCGGAATGGCCAGGGAAAACATAATGGGAAGCTCTGTAGATAGCAACAAATGTCCAGGTCCTATCTGGGAGCTATTATAATGAAGAAACTGCTCTCCAGGATGGCCTGGCAGAACACCTGGCCTGTCCCCACTGACGCTAGAACCCTGTCACTGTCACCTCCAGGAGAAACTAGATGGAGATGCTGCCACGCATCTACCCTCCCTGACACGAGGCCTGTGGGTCTCCCTATACCTCACCCCCAGCAACGCTGGGGAAAGCAAGTGTCTGATGTTTTCAGCTCTTTCAGTGGGAGGTGAGCTCTGCCTCCTTAGGTGGGAGATTGCCCACTGTAGGAGCAGTTTAGATCCTGGGTACCTGCGAGAGAACCAGCCGTCCATGCAGTGAGACCAGACCTCCTGCCCCACTGGACACCCCAGCCTTCTCTGAGCCACGCGACACTTGGGCACCCAAGTGCATGGCGTGGACCCCAGGGCCCATAGGATCATGGGTGAGAACTGCCCCTTCAGCCTGAGCTGTGGCCCCTCATTCGCCAGGACAAAGTCGGACTCCTGTTGCTGTCTTCATGCCTCCTTACCTCCTCCAAAACACCTGCTGAAAATCTGCTCCTGGAGCAGCCATCTCAGCCACCCAAGCAACAACTCCTCCACCATCCTGGAAGTCAAGGAAAGCATGAAAACTTTTTCCTACCTGGAGCATTTCCCCTGTTTTCTGAACAAGCAAGTGGACGAGGGGGTCCTCGCAGGTGTGACAGAGGGTAGAGGGAGGCAGAGCTTGTACTGAAATGTGTTCTGGGTCTGGGTCGAAATGGCTCTCTTCCTCCCAAGTTTCCATCTGCATCTACTGACGTATACAGGGGGACTCCGGGGAAAAATCAACTTCAGTTTTGTTCACAACTTAGACTATATAAATCTGTAGGAAGGGCTTGTTGGGACCAGTAGAAGCAGACTATGGAAACTATCAAATTCTTAATGACACCGGTATGATAACCAGATGTTTAAATGGGTTCACGCTAAAGAGGAAAGAGCAGGTGGCCATGGGAAACAGACTTGCCTCTGATGTAAGAAACCATCGTAGGACTGTTTCTGCTCCAGGGGAACAATCATGTCTGTCAGTTAAGAAGACAGTTTTACTACTACCCATCAGTTTGGGGCCCAAATAATAGTGTCCCAGCCTCCACAAGTGAGCATGGTATCAAGGGAGAGTTGTTTGCTTATTTGCTTCTGTGACTTGCTTTTCCTGAGCATTTGTGGCTGGGGGAATCAGCAGGTACCCTCAGGGATGGGGTGACAGCAGGAGACAGGCAGCAGGTCAACTCAGAGGTGACTCCTCTGTTGGGCTGCCTGCTAGAATTTGGGATTGGTGGCAATAATTATGCTGAGGCAGCAGCAAGCTGCAGCCAGTCGGTGTGGGGTCTGCGCACGGGCATCTCTGCGAAGGTGTGGGGACCAGTGGCTGCAGGGTCTTAGCTCAGCCAGCATGCCACTAGCAATGGTGGAAGAGTTACAGACAGCGAAGGTGACTCAGGGAAAGAGGGGCCAGAGGCAGTTGTGTACTTGGCCTCAGAGAGGCACTTCTGAGGACCCATGGGGATCACGACCGCATGGTTCCTTGTTCAGTGCGTGATGACAGTAACGGTGATGATAACAGCACACCAGAGTCTACTCTAAGCGCCTTCCACGGGTTTATTCACGTTGTTCTCACAACCCTATTTTTTAAAAAGATTTTATTTATTTATTTGAGAGAGAGAGAACATGTACAAGAGTGAGGGGGAGGGGGAGAGGGAGAGGGAGAGGGAGAAGCAAGCGGAGAGTCTGGCTGGGACTCCACCCCAGGACCCAGATCAGGACTGGAGCTGAAATCAAGAGTTGGTGGCTTAGCTGACTGAGCCACCCAGGTGCCCCCTCACAACCCTACTAAGTAGGTATTATTATCATCTTCCTTCTACGGCTCGGCCTCGGACAGGACATGTGGCAGATTGTGTTTTCCAAAGATGGCCACAACCACACGTCCTAACCCACATGTTATTCTGCAGTGTGACTGAAAGATGGGGTCTGGGCCCCTCCACTGGCATTGGAGCAGACTTCTCAATCTCTTGTAGTCTAGAGAATGCCGCAGAAATGAGGCAATGTGACTTCCAAGGCTAGGTCAGAAAGGGGATGAACTTTCCACCTTGCTAAAGAAATACTTGTCCTGCAGCCTTGAGCTGCCATGAGGCCACCATGCTGTGAGGAAGCTCAAACTAATCCACATGCAGTGACCACATGGAGAGGTCCCCAAACCACAGGAAGAAGGAGGAAGAGGTACCCAGCGAACCCAGCTGCTCCATTCCAAGCCCTGTCTGACTGCAACCACATGAAGGACACTGAGCCAACCAAGCCCTTCTGAAAGTCGCAACCACAGAAACCATGAGAAATAATACACTGATCATTGTTGCTTTAAACCACCAAGTTTGGGGATAATTTATAATGCAGCAACAGATAAGTAACAACTTGCCCAAGGCTTGTAGGTGGTAAGGCTGAAATTTGAACCATCAGTCTGGCAAACAAAAAGGTAACACATACATACACGAAAGCACTTTTTTTTTTTGAGATCTCCAGATACACCTGGGAAGGGAAACTGATTCTTGCATAACCATCTGGTGTTCAAAATTCACAAGACCCAGTTATAATTTTATTGTGACCTTATTTGTACCTACAAGTTGATGAGGCCTGAGATATTCAAATTACATGGGAAAGTCAGACCTTTTTCAGAAAAAAAAAGTATGCCTGGCTTCTCTCTAGCATGTGAACAGCAAGAGTCAAAACTGCTTCTCTGGGGCACCTGAGTGGCTCAGTTCGCTGGACACTGACTCTTAAGCTCAGGTCCTGTCTTGGGGTCATGGGATCTGTGCTCAGCAAACGAGTCTGGGGATTTTCTCTTTTCCTCTCCCTCTGCCCCTCCACTCACCCCTTCCTCTGCGTACTCGCTCACACCCGTGCTCATGACCTCTGTCTCTCAAAGAAATAAATACACCTTTAAAAAAGTGCTTCTCAAGGACTCACCCTAGAGGGGAAGGGCTGGTTGAAAATTGCAGATTCCCAAGTGTCACTTGAATCTCTGAATCTGCATCTCTTAGAGGTCGGACCTGGAATCTGGATTTTTAGCAACTCTCTTAAGCACCATTAGAATTTGAAAACAACTGCTCTGTGACCATTATTATTTAACCTAGAGAATATTCAAGGTAGGGCTTGTTAAACTGAGCTCCCCAGGGAAATCGTGCACTCACCAGCCCTTCCATCCATGTTGCTGTCTGAATTTGCCTGATCAGAAGGATCCCCTGGAGGCTTGACAAAAGTTTACCTTCCTAATAAAAATGCACCTTCCTGGGCTCCTGCTCTGCTGGGAATCAGGTATGAAGCAAAGCCCAGGAATCTGCATTTTACATTAGGTTGTTAAATGTTCTTTAAGGAACTACACAATCTGATGTGTTTCATGTAGTTACTGGAACACAGATCAGTTCAATTTGGGATAGCATTTACTCAATATGATAATCTTCGCCTTCAAATAGCAGCTTATTTTAGGCCATTGCTTTTGGAAAAACTTAAGTTCACAGAATGCTGCATTTTTCTTTTCTCTGTAGAGGCCAAGATTAAGGTAACAGTAGTCCACATTTGCTGAGCACATACTATATGCCTGGCATGGTGTATTTAACCCTCCTCCAACCTTCCGAGGCAGGTGCTATCCCCATTTGACAGATGCAGATTCTGAGGCGGAGGGAGGCCGACCACCTTCCCGGGTGAACGCAAGTAGTGAAGAGGTAGAGGCGCAACCTGTGCTCTTCACCGCCACAACCGGCCTCTCCGCCCTGCTCCAGACCGACGCCTCTGATGCCAGCCTGTGCCTTCGTTCATCGTGCTTTCGGGCAGTGCGTTTCTAGTATCGAAGAGGTTTATCTCGTGCTGTGTGCAACTCACGACCAAAAGGTTACGAGGAGGGGCCTCATTCCTTCTAAAACATATGTTCTATACCAGCAAGGGAAGATCACCAACAAAATTGCTAAAGACAATAAAGCCTTTTGTTAATGATTTTTGAATTATTTATTCTGGGGCTTCCTGTGAATTACGGAGAAGTTCATCGAGTAACAAATAAACAAAATGATAAAATTGCACAGGAGTTGGGTTTGCAGACAACTGCTTTCAACACATGGCCCCACTAGGAAGTCAGCATTGTGCAGGGGGTTGTTTATTTCGTGTTTTGCTTTAAACAGAAAGTACACACATTGATTAGCTCGAAAGTGTCCTTGTCTTCACAGAGTGAGGAAAGTGCACGCAGGAAAAGAAAGTGACAAGCAGGGACAGCCGGTGCGGCCGGCATATGGCTTCCTGCTGGCTGGGATATATGGACTGTGGGCAAACTACCTCACCTCTTTGGGAGGCGTATGAGCCGCCTCCGTCTCAGAAATCCTCAGGGAGAAAACCCTCTAAAAACAGGGCTTGTGCACCGCATCACCGTGCAGCCACACAGATTGAATATTCTTGGTGGTAGAATGCGGGAGAAGAGACATTTAGGTAGCCAAGCAGGATGAAAAATGGTCTGGAAATGGCCGGGAAGAGCAAAAAGATGCCCCAACCTACCTCCTGCTGGGACTGTGGGGGAAACATTGATTAGGTCACAGCAGGTCTCCAGCGAGAGACCGGTCTGGCGAGAGTGAGAACCGGGGAACTGGACGCAGGAGTGTGTCTCAGTTACTGTTGTGGCACAGTGTATAACCCCAAGCCTCAGAGGCTTAAAAAACAATTTTTTTCCCCCATGGTTCTGGGAGTTGACTGGATTCAGCACAGTGGTTTTCATTTGGGTTCCTCAGGCTGTTGCTATGGCTGGGGCTGGAGTTACCTCAAAGCTTTCTTCAGTCCCTGTCTGGTGACTGATGTTGGCTCTCGGCGAGACCTGGGGCTGTTGGCTGAGGGATCTAAACACAGCCTCTCTGTGCTGGCTTCCTCACGGCCCGGTGGCTGGGTTCGGACAGCTAACGTCCCAAGACCATGAGGAAGGAGTATCACCTTTTATGATCTAGCTTCAGAAGGTACAGAGGGTCACTTCTGCCACGGTCACATGGCAGAAGTAACCCTCTTGGACTCACGGACCCTCTTGGACTCAAAGGCACACAGACACCCCTCTTACCCCGACAGGAGCAGGGTCAGCACCGCAGTGTAGAAGAGCCCATGGCCTGGGGGATCTCGTCGCCCCCATCTTAGAAAATGCAATGTGCCATAGAGGGTGAGTACAAAATGCAGAGTATTGGATCGTAAGAATTCAGAGATCTGGCCATTCAAGAGGATTACAAGGGCCGCCCCCATGGGCAACTCCAGTGGAATGAAAGTAAAGGTCACCAGACATGAGGAAGATATGGGGCAATGAGTCAGGGACATTGCACGGCCGTCACGTGGACGCTGACATCCTCAGTAAAGCTGAGGACTTGAGAGAGGTGTGGGGAAGGCAGAGAGAGCAAACACGATTGTAAAAGCTGCAAGTTTTGCCTTTGGTTCTGGGGTGGTAAAAAAAGGAATCCCTGCGGGGAGGGCTTCTCTTTTATTTAGGAAAAGATATTGCTGTAGGCTATTGTTTGTGCAAAGATACTAATATTTAACATTTTTTAGAGTGCTCATTCATTCGTTCAAAATGTATTTGCTAGGTGCCTGCTCTGGCCAGGTCTGTTCTATTTTTTAATTTAATCAATTAATTTATTATTATTATTATTTTTAAAGATTGTGTTTATTTATTTGCCAGAGAGAGAGCGAACACAAGAGGGGGAGCAGCAGGCAGAGGGAGAGCGAGAGGGAGAAGCAGGCTGCTTGCTAAGTTGGGAGCCTGACGGGCTCGATCCCAGGACCCAGGGTAATTTATTTATTTATTATTTTTTTAAAAGATTTTATTTACTTATTTTGAGAAAGAGTGATAGAGCAGGAGCAGGGCCGAGGGGCCAAGGGTGAGGGAGAAGCAGACTCCCCACTGAGCAGGGACCCTGATCTCACAACCCTGAGATCTTGACCTGAGCCAAAATCAAGTGTCGGAAGGTTAGCCGGGGCCTCCCAGGGGCCCCTGGGCAGGTTTGGCCTAGATGCTGATCTAGATGTTGATACAGTAGTGAACAAAGCAGACAAGTATCTCTATCCCTGGGAGGTGCATATTTTAATGGAAGAGACACACATAAAAGAGGTGTTTTTTTTTCAAGTATAATGCCTATTGTGTTATATGATGGTAAATACTAAGGGAAAAAATCCAGATTCTCTCTGCATTTTAGATCACAGCCCGGGAGCTGAGAGCATGGGAGCCAGACGGCTAGAGCTCGCGTCTCCGTTCTGCAGCTTCATAGCTGTGCGGTGTTTGGCGTCTCTGAGCCTCAGTTTGCTAATCTGTAAACCATAGAAAACAATAGTTCTTACATCACCAGTTGTTGTCTGGATTAAATGAGTTAATACAGGTAAAGAATTTACAACAGGATGACAGGGACATGAGGCCTGGTGGGGGACGTCACAGGCTTTGGAGTTCCTACTGCCCCTTTGGGATCAAGCTTAGGCTATCCGTTAGGATTCCTGTGCAGGGGTTCATGGGTCTTGGGAGGAAAGGCTCTCTGTGAAGACATATCAAAGGGTCCTCAGGCTGCCTCAGGCTAGTATTTGGGATGGCAGTGTGCAGATGAATTCTCAGCAGACTTCGGGGTTTAACCCTGGGTTCAGCCTACTGCAAACCACACGAAAAGTATCTGCTTTTACCTTGACACAGGAACAGGACCTTGATACTCACCTTATGCAGATCTTAGGAAGTTTAAGTACACCATATCAAGAGACTGACACCGTGCCTAGCATTTAGATGTGTGCTCAGTGGATGGCCTCTTCTCCTGGTGGGTCCGCGGGTTGTGAACGTAGGACGTATACTGGCCCACTCCTCATCAGTATTTATAAACGAGCATTTCCTCTGTACTGGTAGTTATGAAATGATATCAGACTCCACTATCCCTTGAATGAGAAAATGATATGTCATTTACCTTGAGTGGTATTTTACTGAAGGGCCCTGGGAGACCTGGGCTTTCACAGAGTCTGCTGTAGAGAGATCTGGCCAGCTGCTTCCCAGACTGTCCTGCTGTATCCTTGCTGTGACCTTTCCCCAATCAAAAAATGTAGAGGATAGCATTCTAACTCAGCAAAGGAAGTCTGGGGTCATGAACAAGCTTATGGAAACATTTTTGGATTTCTGGTTCCGGCATGGTAGATTAAGCCAACACAGAAAATAAAAAAATACGAATATAGAAATCTGGGATAAAATGTTTTTGGGAAGAAAAAAAGAAACTTTGCCTTAGAGCCAAGCTTGGCAGAAGAAAGGCACCTCTCCAGGTGTTGATGAAAGATAGACCTTAAAGCCAGCACAGGGAACGGATAGAGTTGTAGCTGCAGGGGCCCAGGGGGACGTGGCCATGGCTGCCGGCCCCGGAAACCAAGGCGATGGGCTAGAGCAGAGATCCCTGCCAGAGTGAACCTGGCCCTCCAATGAATGGGAGTGTGTGTGTGTGGGGGGGTGTCTTGGGGAGCACAGAGTGGGGGGTTTCCTGAATGAGGTGGCATTCAAGCTGGTCTCATGCATCCATTCTCCCATTCACTCAGTGCTGTGCCAGGCACTGCACCAGCCACTGGGAATACAAAAGACCCAGCCGCTGGCCTCACGCAGACAGACATTAAGTGAGCAATTACAATGCAGAAGCTCTCTGTGCACATTTTTTAAACAGCTTTATTGAGATACGATTCAAATATGGTAAAATACTTTTTAAAGTGGTTTCAGTATATTCATATAGTTGTGCTTCTACACCACTATTAAGTTCCAGAACATTAAATGACCTCCAAAAGAAAGTCCATACCCATTAGCAGTCACTCCACATTTCCCGTCACCCCAGCCCCTGGTTACCACTAACTTGTTTCTCTCTCTAGCGGTCTGCCTATTCTGGACATCTCATGTAGAGGGACTCATACAACAGGTAGCCTTTTATGTCTACTCTCACCATGTTTTCAAGGTTCTTCTATGTGGTGAAGCATGTCAGTATTTAGCTCCTCCCTACGGCTGACCAGTAACATTCCTCTGTATACATACACCACATCTTCTTTATCCATTTGTCAGTTAATGGACATTTTTGGCCATTAGGAATAATGCTCCTGTGAACACTCATGTGTAAATTTTTGTGTGGACACATGTTTTCAATTCTTTTAGATGCAAACCTAGAAGTGGAATTGCTGGGTCATATGGTAATTCTGTGTTTAACATTTTGAGGAATTGCCAAATTGTTTTCCAAGTGACTGCACCATTTTACATTCCCCACCAGCAATGTATGAAGTTTCCATCTGTGCATAAATTTTGATGTTTACATTCTTGAATTGGAAATCAACCTCCCAGAGTTGTGACCACTAGCAGAAGACCTTGGTTCCCTGTTGAGAGGAAGAAAGGCTGATGAGCGGCTCTGTCCGTCTGGGAGCAGAGTGGCTTCTCTACAACAGGGGTTCTCCTCTGTGAGCCCCCGGCAGGGACAGCCTCCCCTAGCTTCTCCCACAATGTGAGCTCTGTGAGGCAAGGGCTGTTCTTTGTCTTCTCCACTATGGCTCCAACTTTTAAAGTTGTTCCTGCACATAGTAGGTGCTCAATAAATATTTGTGGAATAAATAAATGGATGAGCCTCCTGCTTTGTCTGCACAATCACCTCTTCCTCCTTCTGGGAATTTTTTTCTTTAGGAGGACTGCTCCTTTGTAGACTCTCCTATGCGTGTGTGAGGCTGCCATCCCTAGCACTCTTTCTAGCTACAGGGCCCATAAGTGACCTAAGGCTGGTCAACCTGGAATTCTTCATCAGGACTTTAAAAAAATTGGATTGAAGGGACGATAGGCAGTTCCTTTCTGGTAGGAGAAAATGGAGATGCAAGATGGAGGAATTATAGCGGTTACTTTTGCTTCTGAATACACAAAGCTGTCCTGAGAGGACAAAATGAACACACAGAGGTGGGAGATGGGCAGAGAGAGTCCTGATGGGTTTGAGTCCCTGGCCTGGTGAATAGGGTGTGTGTTACCAGAGTCCTCAGTACCACAGATTTTATCTATTTATTTGACGGAGAGATAGAACCAGAGAGCACAAGGTGGGAGGGATGACAGAGGAAGAGAGAGAAGCAGGCTCCTCACTGACCAGGGAACCCCATGCAGGGCTCAGTTCCAGGCCCCTTGGATCATGACCTGAGCAGAAGGCAGATGCCCAACTGACTGAGCCACCCAGGCGACCCAGAATCCTCACTAGTACAACAGAGGTGGGAAAGCCTTCTAGAAGAATTGGACAGGTAAGCTGTGGATAAGGAGGAGGTTGAAGTCTCCAAGTTGAGAGGTAGTGGAATGAATGTGCAGAATTCAAAGTCTCTTCTGTTGTTCAGCAAAAAACATCAGCAAGAGAGGGAAAAGGCAAGACACAGTGTGGGAGAAGATGTCTGCAATACATGTATTGACAAAGGGTTTGTATCCAGAATATATAAAGAACTTCTATAATCCAATAAGACAGACAATCTGTACCACAAAGCATTGTTGAGGATTTAGAGTATGAGGAAATCTCATACATTGCTAGTGGGAGTTTAAATCGGTATAAGCACTTTGGAAAGCTGCTTGGTAGTATGGTGGACCTGGTGGTACACCACTCAGATCTCCCTTCAAGACAGCCAGCTGCAAGGGGCTGCCAGTCAGCCAGTAGCCTCCAGCTGCCATACCTTTGGGCCCACTCCAGTGTTCATGCTGAGGCCATGCCATTTCCAGGCTGCTCCCAGTCATAACTGTGCATGGCAGACCTACTAGTTCCAGGCTGTCGTGCAGACAGCTCCTGTGACAGACAACTGTAGCCTGGGCTCCCTGTCAGCCTGGCTGAAATCGCAGAGCTTTCACAGTGGTCAGACCTGCACTGTGGTCTGGAGGTTCCCCATGTCCCCATGCTCCCTCTCTCCTTTATCCTTCCCAGACGTCGCCCCCTGTAAAGCTCTTGCCCATCCAGTTCCATCTGCTTTGTGGAAGACCTGAACCCACAGAGGGAATATCTGTCTATTCCCATTCCTGAATATGTTTCCCAATAGAAATGAGTGCTTATGTCCACCAAAAGACATTTATAGGATGTTCATAGCAACGTCATTCATAATAGCTAAAACGGATCAATGTCTGCCAAAAGTGAAGAGAACGGAGAGATAAAATTGTGGTTATGGCCGGGAATGAGACAGGGATATCCACCATTGTTATTTAACATAGTACTGGCAGTCTTAGCCTAAGCAATCAGACAACAAAAAGAAACAAAAGGCATCTAAATCAGCAAAGGAGAAGTCACACTTTCACTATCTGCAGATGACATGATGCTCTATGTAGAAAACCTAAAAGACTCCACCCAAAAATTGCTAGAACTAATACATGAATTCAGCAAATTCGCAGGATACAAAATCAACATACAGAAATCTGCTGCATTTCTGTACACTAATAATGAAGCAGCAAAAAAAGGAATGAAGGAATCAGGATCAGTTCCATTTACAGTTGCACCAAAATAATAACATACCTAGGAATAAACCTAACCAAAGATGGTAAAAGAACTGTACCCTGAAAAGTTAGGAATGAAATTGAAGAAAACACAAAGAAATGGAAAAACGTTCATGCTAATGGATTGGAAGAATAAACATTGGTAAAGTGTCTATACTACCCAAAGCAATCTATACATTTGATGCAGTTCCTGTTAAAATACCACCAGCATTTTTCACAGAGCTAGAACAAACAATCTAAAAATTTGTATGGAACCAAAAAAGACCCCAAATAGAGCAATCCTGAAAATGAAAAGAAAAGTAAGAAGCATCGCAGTTTCAGGCTTCAAGCTTTACTACAAAGCTGTAGTCATCAAGACAGTATGGTACTGGCATAAAAACAGACACATAGGTCAATGGAACAAAATAGAGAACCAGAAATGGACCCACGGCTATGTGGTGAATTAATCTTTGACAAAGCAGGGAGGAATATCCTATAGAAAAAAGACAGTCTCTTCAACAAATGGTTCTGGGAAAACTGGACAGCAACATACAGAAGAGTAAAACTGGGCCACTTTCTTACACCACACACAAAAATAAATTCAAAATGGATTAAATACCTAGATGTAAGGCCTGAATCTATAAAAATCCTAGAGGAAAACACAGATGGCAACCTCTTTGACCTCAGCTGTAGCAACTTTTTACTAGACACATCTCTAGAGGCGAAGGAAACAAAAGCAAAAATGAACTATGGGGGGGCACCTGGGTGGCTCAGTGGTTTAAAGCCTCTGCCTTTGGCTCAGGAGGGTCCTGGGATCGAGCCCCGCATCAGGCTCTCTGCTTGGCAGTGAGCCTCCTTCCTCCTCTCTCTGCCTGCTTGTCTGCCTACTTGTGATCTCTGTCAAATAAATAAATAAAACCTTTTTAAAAAAATGAACTATGGGCACTTCATCAAGAAAGAAAACTCCTGCACAATGAAAGAAACAAACAAGACTAAAAGGCAGCCTCTGGGATGGGAGAAGGTATTCGCAAATGACACATCTGATAAAGGGTTAATATCCAAAATGTATAAAGAGTTTCTTAAACTCAACACCCCCAAAACAAATAATCCAGTCAAGAAATGGGCAGAAGACATGAATAGTTATTTTTTTCAAAGAAGACATCCAGATGGCCAACAGACACATGAAAAAATGCTCCATATCACTCGGCATCAGGGAAATACAAATCAAAACCACAATGAGATATCACCTCACACCAGTCAGAATGGCTAAAATTAACAAGTCAGGAAACGAGAGATGCTGGCGAGGATGCGGAGAAAGGGGAGCCTCCTACACTGTTGGTGGGAATGCAAGCTGGTGCAGCCACTCTGGAAAACAGCATGGAGGTTCCTCAAAAAGTTGAAAATAGAGCTACCCTATGACCCAGCAACCCTATTACTAGATATTTATTCAAAGGATACAAAAATACTGATTCAAAGGGACCCATGCACCATGACGTTTACAGCCGTATTATCCCAACAGCCAAATTATGGGAAAAGCCCAAATGTTCATCAACTGATGAATGGATGAAGAAGGTGTGGTACACACACACACACACACACACACACACAGAATGGAATATTATTCAATGATTAAGAGGAATGAAATCTTGCCATTTGCAATGATGTGGATGGAATTAGAGTGTGTTATACTGAGCGAAATAAGTTAGTCAGAGAAAGACACCATGTGATTTCACTCATTATGTGGAATTTAAGAAACAAAACAGATAAACATATGGGAAGGGGTAAGAAAAAAAAGGAGAGAAGGAAGCAAACCATATAAAACTCTTAACTACAGAGAACAAACTGAGGGTTGATGGAGGGAGGTGGGTGGGGGATGGGCTGGGTGGGTGATGAGTATTGATGAGGACACTTGTTATCATGGGCGCTGGGTGTTATACAAGTGATGAATCACTACATTCTATTCTTGAAACTCTATGTCAACTAACTCGAATTTAATAAAAATTGAAACAAAAAAATAAAAGATAAAAGTATAATAGTGGTTATGCATATAATGGATTATAACACAGCAATGAAAAGTAACAACTGCTGTGTAAAATAGCATGGATCAACCTTACAGACATAGTGATAAGTGCAAGAAGCCAGATGATCAATGGCTCTGTCAATATGGAAGGAGGGGGGTTGCAGGAGAATGACTTCACTCGGATTTATGGAAACCACTAGAGAATTAGAGTGATCTTTCGAGGACTGTGATTGGCAACCTTTAAGATGACTCTGGGTGACCCCTCTCCTGGTTTCCATGCTTTTGTGTAATCCCTTCCCTTTCAGTACAAACTGGACCCAGAGACTAGCTTCTTTTTTCCCCTCTGGCTTTATTGAGAAATAATTCTTATGGAGAGGTCCCAGTGGCCGGAACTAATGAAGGACCTGAGGGCTTGCAGTGGTGTTTGAGTGAGCCTGGAAGAGGCCTCCTGCCTTGAGATGCCTGGCCTGGCTGAGTTGAATGCAGCTTTGTAAGAGACCCTGAGCCAGAGGACCCAGCAGAATGACACCCACATCCCTGACCCACGGAAACTGTGAGAAAATAAGGGATTTTTGTTTTAAGCTGCTGAAGTTGGGGTAATCTGTTACCCAACAATAGATAATGCAAGGACATTGCTTCTTACTCAGAATCACTATATAAAGCTCCTGAAATCTCTCTGAGAGCTGCAACCAGGGAAAAGCTGGCCATCTCCAAGAATGGTGTGTTTCTTTCTTCTCAGAGATGGTGACAATCACACGTTTTGTTGTTGTTGTTGTTGTTTTTAAATCGTGACCATCAGGAAACTCAGAGCCAAATTTATGGTTGAATTTTAATAATTATGCAAGACCTTATGACCTGCTTATCTGTATTCTTACTCCCGGTGTTTCCTTTTATTCTGACTTGTCTTTTTCTTTGTCCTGGTTTTTCAGTTCATTTTTACATTTTTCTGTATCACATTAATTATGTTAAGCCATCTCAAGTTCACCTTACAGAGAAGCAAGGCATTATAAATATTTTTTTGTCTTCTCATAAATAATTTTTAAGAATATTTAAGTTTGGGGGCGCCTGGGTGGCTCGTGGATTAAAGCCTCTGCCTTCAGCTCGGGTCATGATCTCAGGGTCGTAGGATCGAGCCCTGCATCGGGCTCTCTGCTCAGCAGGGAGCCTGCTTCCTCCTCTCTCTCTCTGCCTGCCTCTCTCCCTACTTGTGATCTGTCAAATAAATAAATAAAAATCTTAAAAAAAAAAAAAAGAATATTTAAGTTTGCACCTGTTGAACGCGGAGGTGTTGGGAGGTCGTGGTGGGGCGTATCCGGTAATGAGCTCTGGCGTTGCCAGGGTTAATTTGGATTGGGTCAAAAATATCAAATGATAATGACAAAAAAGGAAAATACGGTGGCAATTGATCACCATGCCCAGGGGAAGGGCCCAAGGGCTCACTTAGTCACACAGGGTGGTATTTTGGAAATTTATTATTCATCGCACCCAGGCCCCTAAGGCCCTCAGGCGCCGCCCCCCCCCCCCCCTCCCCTCCCCCCCCCCCTCCCCCCCCCCCCCCGCCCCGCCCCCGGCCCCGCCCCTCCTCTCGGTGCCGCCCGCTGCGTGCGCCGCGCCGCCTCCGTCTCCGCCTGCCGGCCCCGCCTGCCGGCCCCGCCTCCCGGCCCCGCCTGCCGGCCCCGCCTCCCGACGGTTGCGCGCTCCGCCCCCTCCCTCCGCGCCCGCGCGCGCCTTCCCCGCCCCGCCGGGCGCTCTCCTTTCGGGGCGGTTGGGCCGCGCGCCCGTGGGGGCGGGGCCCGGAGCAGGCGGGGGAACCAATGGGGCGCGGCGGCGGCGGCGGCGGTGGCGGCGGCGGCGGAGGCGGCGGCGGCGGCGGCGGCGGCGGCTGGGTCGGGCCCCGACGGGCGGCGGCGGCTGAGGTGGAGGCGGAGGGCGGCGGCGGCGGCGGCGAAGGCGGCGGCGGCGGGGGGAAGATGGCGGCGCCCGTCCTGCTGAGAGTGTCGGTGCCGCGGTGGGAGCGGGCGGCCCGGTATGCAGTGTGCGCCGCCGGGATCCTGCTCTCCATCTACGCCTACCACGTGGAGCGGGAGAAGGAGCGGGACCCCGAGCACCGGGCCCTCTGCGACCTGGGGCCCTGGGTGAAGTGCTCCGCCGCCCTTGCCTCCAGGTAGCCCGGCGCGGGGGAGCGGGGCCGGGAGCGGCCGCGCTGGCCGAGGGCGGAGGCTGGGGGCGGGGAGCGCGCGGCGGGAGCTCGGGCCTGGGGGCCGGCGGGGACCGGGCCGCGGAGGGACCGACGGCGCCGCGAGCGCGGCCGGGCGGGGGGAGGCGGCCGGCGGCCCCGGCCCGAGGGGCGGCCCGAGCGCAGGCCGGCGGGGCGGGGGCGGCGGGGCCGCGAGGCCGGCGGGGAGGGATGAGGTGGCAGAGCGCCGCGGGGAGGCCGGCGCGGACCGGGAGCGGCGGGCGGGCTGCGGCCGGGCGGGCGGGGGGTTCCTGGTGGGCGCCGGGGGCGGGACGGGGTGCGGGACCCGCGCGGGGCGCCGCGAGGGCACCGGGCTCGGCGGGCGCCGGGGGCGGTGCGGCCCGCGCGGACTCGGGGCGCGCAGCCCCGGGCTCCCCGGCCCGGACAGGTGCTCCGCGGTCGGGCGCCTTTGTGCTCCTGGACCCGGCCCTGGGCGCCGGCGGACGTCGCGTCCCGTGGGAGCCCCGGGAGCCCGAGACGGGTGCGGGGACGGTGCGGGGCGCGGGGCCGCCTCGCGCCGGTCGCCGGTGGCCGCGGCGCCCCGAGGAGACCGAGAGCGCGCGGCTCCCGCAGCGGGGTGGTTCGGGGCTCGCGGGCCGGGGCGCGTCTGCTGGACTCCGCTGCCCCGGCCGTCCTGGGCGAGGTACTTTGGGGAAAGAGGAATTCGCGTCCTAAAGCGGCTCCTCTTAAAGATGGGGGGGGGGGGGGCGTTGACAGGGCCGGAGCGGGGACGCGGCTTCGGAGCCGGAGGGCGACGGTTCTCACGCGCTGCTCGCCCGCTGTGCCGCGTTTCTCGGCTGGAGCTGCTTCGGCCGCTCGCCCCCGACCTGCGGCTCGCTGCGTAGACCGTTTGTTTGGACCCGCACGTTGGGGACCGCGGGAGCGGGCCGGGCCTGGGCTGGTCGGGTGACGCTCTCCACAGTCTGTCCCTCGGCCCCAAGGCCGGACCCTGTTGCTGCCGCGCGAGGGGAGGCGGCGATCCTGCTGCAGGCGGCCCGGGTTTCAGTGCGGTGATCCCGAGCAGCGGTGCGCGCCGGTGTCAGCCGCGTCCTGGGCTGTGTCCGAGCCTCGCCGTAGACCTCCCAGCCCAGCCTCCCTGCGAGACGCGCGGAGCCACTGCTGTGGACACCTGCGTGCTGTGCACGTCCGGCTGCACTTGGAAGCGCCGGTACCCGAAGTTAGTTGTGCGGACGCGCGGTGAGAAGTGCAAGGTGAAAAGACTGTCCAGCACTTGGGTTCAAGTAATCCTTTAAAAAGGGAAATAGAAATAACTTGGAGACTAGATGAGTAAGGAATGTAGGCAGAATCATTACCAGTGCTAGAGTCGCCAACTCTGGTCCATAATAGACTTCACTGGACCTCTTACCTTGGAGGCGTGCAAGAGTGCTTTCTGTTACCCAGACTGTCGGGCTCCGTTTAAAGTCGATTTGCCTTTAAAAAGGAGTGTTTTTGAACCGTGCGATAAGTATAGACTATAAATATTTTCAGTTGCATATCCTCTAAGATCCAGGTTTTTGTGCTCTTTTAAACATTTCTAATAAAGTACCAGAAAATAATATAAATAACATCACGTAGAATATTAAAAGTGTATATAAGTATGTAAGACTAAGAGTACCTGGATGTCTTTATAGTTTTAAATGTGAATTTAGTATGTTGTGACAGGAACTAATGTTTAAGTCTGTAGCTGTGTACATAAAATATTTTAAAATCGATGCTCTCTAAAGGAGAATAGGTAAGAAGACAAACATGGGTAACGAGGAGTAAATAGCTTATTTGCTGTAAACACAATAACATTATTTTCAAGAAACTTACTCAGTTTGATCAGCCTGTTTATAAACTACTTGCCTAGCTCCATGTATGTATATACCATATACATGTTTATGTGTGTGTATATATACGAATATATTTACTGGAGCTACAGAAATTTGGAAATTAACATGGCTTGAGTCTGATTTATAGACCAATTTTTTCCTCTAAGTTGATAGGATAAACATCATTAAAAGTTTTTATTTTGTCAGACTGGCTTTAAATAAAATCAGATTAGTGGAGACCTCAAGTAATTCTTTTTATTTGACTTAAGTATTGATTGCTACTTAGCACAAGTATTAAAAAATGTGACTATCATAAGAAAAGAAAGCCTGAGCCCAGGTTAGAGTGAGTACAATTGCAGAGGAAGGACCAGGAAAGTTACACAATAAACAGAATCCTGAGGAAAGTCCACTACCAGAACCCGTTGTTGACTCATGTGACTTTGGGTTGCTAAAACGCACTTTATTCTCATTTCTCAATCCTTAAGTATCTTGATCCAAATAGAATAGAGATGAAAAAGAGAATTTTGAGGGTGGTGCGTGTGCATGCGTGTGCGTGTGTGTGTGTGTGTGAAGTCCTCTAGTATTTTGGGAGGCATCATTGTCTAAGGGAGCAGTTCCCAGACTTTGGATTTCTTTTTTCTTTTTTTTAGATAATTTATTTAATCTCTGCACCCAGTGTGGCTCTTGAACTCACAACCCTGAGATCAGGAGTTGCATGCTTCACTGACTGAACCAGCCATGTGCACCCCCCCTCCCCCAGACTTTGGATTTCAAAAGAAATGATTACCCCCACCCCATATTGGGAGGGTGTGATGGAGTTGCCAAATTTATTTATTTTTATTTATTTATTTTTGCCAGGTATAGCCAATGAAAACAGCAACAGTAACCCACATCACTAGCTGCTTTCATTTATAAAAAGGATATTTTAACTCAAATGATTTGAGAGACCAGAATTTCAAAATAAAAGACTTTAAATCGAATCATTTAGCTTTATTAAAAGGTTTGCTTTCTTCTCGTTATTTTTCCTCCTTTTTATATAAATCAGTAAATAGTCTGTTGCAAACCTTCACCCGCCTCCCAGCCAACATTAACCCCTGTTCCGTGCAGCACTCAGAACCATGGATTCTGGATGGGCGCCTAATCTGCTACTTTTAGACTGTGGCCTCAAGCTAGTCACTTATCTTTGTGGATCTTCGGTTGTTTCTTGGGTTAAACTGGGCTCTTAAAACCTGCTTTGCCAGGTGAGTGGTGGGATTAATGATGATGTAAGGATGGACCTGGATGATACCTGGAATAAATTATATACTCAGAGCTGTTATCATTGATCGGAGGTGTTACCTTTTTTTGTGGTGTCTGATAATAAACATCCTTAAGTAGTATGTTTTTTTTGGTATAGTCATTTATGTATTTTAGATGTAAATTGTTTTAGTGTACTTTATTGCTCCTCCAAGCTGTAGTATACAGACTTAAAGTGCATTTAAAACAATCTCAGAAGTGTGGCGAGAGAAACAATATAATATGCAGAATATTCTTTTTTTTCCCCTAGAATATTCTTTATAGGTATTTTCTGCAAGTTATGTTAGACCCCTTTCTACAAGGGTTCTTATGTTAAGAATAGTACAAGTGACCTTTAAAGATGAATGTAGGCTTAGGGGGCACCTGGGGTGGCTCGGACATTAAGCATCCTCCTTCTGCTCAAGTCATGATCCCAGGGTCCTGGGATTGAGTGAACCATTGGGCTCCCAGCTCAGCGGGAAACCTGCTTCTCCCTCTCCCACTCCTCCTGCTTGTATTCCCTCTTTCGCTGTGTCTCTCTGTGTCAAATAAATAAATGAAATCTTTAAAAAAAAAAGATGAATAGGCTTGACAGTTCTACAGTTTTAAAAACTGTAAAATGGTATTCGAAAACCATCAGTTCCTCAAAAAATTGCGTTCTTTTGCAAAATGTTGAACTAATACCTCTCTCACATCTTAAAAAAAGTAATAGTGCTGTCTACTTACTACTTTTGTTGAGGTGTTTTTTTTTTTTTTTTTTTTTTTTGAAGTAAGCTCTGCTGCTCAACATGGGGCTTGTACTCATGACCCTGAGATCAAGAGTCACATGCTGTATGGACTGAGCCGTCCAGGGACCCTGGAATCTTCCATTTTTAAAGTAGAACTAGAAATCTGTGCTACTCCTTTCTTTGTCCACCCAGACTCGGAGGTTAAACAGCTTGTCCATGGTAACACAATTAGTAGCAGACTGGAAACCTGGCTTCTCGAGAACTTGTTTGGGGACCACCCCTGGACATTTCTTTCAGTTGAATTCTAGAGATAATGCATGGGTGTTTCACATTTGAAGATACTAAAGTGTACATGGTGAGTAATCTCTTTCATACCCTTCACCCAGACACGCACTTCTCCCTCTCCATAGCAGCTGTGAAACTTTGCAGAGCCATTTTATGTACAAGCATAAATATGACCATATTATTCTTCCCATTTTTAAACATAAAATTATCATATTATGTATTCTGATCTATATCCTACTTTTTGCTAGCATTCGTTCCATCACATATTTTTAAGTGCTTATATTCGTATTTCATGCTATGTTAATACCTGTGAAAGAAAATTTGTTCTAGTAGTTAGTTTTGACTAATACGTAAAATAAAATATTGGTTCTTATGTTCTGTTGTTTCTTGGTATGGAAATTTCAGAAGCAGTAGGAACTTAGAGTATGAAAGAAGATATCACAATTGTAACTGGACTGCTGTGGTGTTAGAGAAAACTCTTAATACTTAAGATAATGCTTACTGTGTGCAAAGCAGTGTTTTATTTATTTATTTAATTTTAAAGATTTTATTTATTTATTAGACTGAGATCACAAGAAGGTAGAGAGGCAGGCTGAGAGAGGAGAGGAAGCAGGCTCCCCACTGAGCAGAGAGTCCGATGTGGGGCTCGATTCCAGGACGCTGGGATCATGACCTGAGCCGAAGGCAAAGGCTTTAACCCACTGAGCCACCCAGGTACCCCCAAAGCAGTGTTTTAAATGCTTACTTACTTAATTCTCTTAACAGTCCTATGAGGTGCTTTTATCACCATTTTACAGATGAGAAAACTGAGGCACATGGAATGTAAGTGAAACTTGATATAGATAATACAGGGACAGAGGCTTGGTTCTAACCCAGGCTCTTTACTACTTTGAATTCCATTTAGATCTACTATTGATCGAGTGATGCCCATATCGGCCGAGTTTTTTAAAACTATGCAAACATTGGTGCCATTTTTTTAAGACCTCTGTTTGCCAAAAATTTTTAGAGTTTGCATTATAGCTTTTTCTTGTTTAGAGCAATTTGGCGGGGGAAGGCAAGGACACTACTATGAAGGCTTGGTATTCAAGAAATAAGTTTTTGGAGTGTTTGCCTTCTAAGCCTAAACTTGTGAAGATAAGGGATTTGTCACACCTAGTTAGTGAACAGGTATGCAGTGGGGTGAGCTATCAGGAAATTGCCAAGGGAAGGAAGATAAAGGGTATCTAGGCACCTGGGGTAGGGAGGAGAAAAAGTTAGTTTGAATTTGTACGAGGGTGGGGAAGCTCTTTCCGAGAGAGGTGTTGAGTCATGGATCTACTGTGCAAAGAATCTGGAGAATTGGGCCTGGGGTGTGGTGCCGGCTAAATCACCACCCGGAAGGAGGAATTTAAGAGGGATTCATTTCCTTGATGATTCCGAAGACTCCAGGGAACAGCATGAGGAAAGGCAGAAGTTGGTGGCCGTTTGGGGGGAATAACAAGTGATCATATTTGAATGTAACTCAGACCCACCTAGGTTGTAAAAGGACTGGAATCTAGAGCTTGTCCAGAAAAATGCAAAAGCAGGCATTCTTGTAAACCACATGTTCTTGTAACTATGGACAAGCACTGAGCTTTGGGTTTCTCTTCTATGTAGTATTTGTACTCAGTTGCACTGCACTGGTATTAGATTATCAGTTTTCAGAATTTGTTCCCCCAACTCCTAGTTGTGTGGCAGGGATTTCACAAGCATTTGACTCACATTTTAACGTGTTAAACTTTAAAACATTTATAAACATTTGTATATACTCAAATGCATATCATGATAAATTTTAACGCAGTAGAGACCACTGATTTATACTGCCAGGTTGTCTCAAAGGAGTTATGCCAGGTGGAAAAAAGTGCCAGTCTTAAGTTGACATCCTGTATGATTGCATTTATATAGCATTTTTGAAATAACAAGATTATAGTAATTTATAGCCACCCAGGTACCTCCATAGGATGTTACCTTTGAGGAGGTTTGGTGAAGTGTGCTAGGGGCCATCCTGTGCATTTTTTTACAAATTCCTGTGATTTATAGTTATTTTAAGATTAAAAAGTAAAAAAGAGGGGTGCCGGGGTTGTTCAGTGGGTTAGGCCTCTGCTTTCGCCTCAGGGCATGACCCCAGGGTCCTGAGATTGAGCCCCGCCCCCAATTGGGCTCTCTGCTCAGCGGGGAGCCTGCTTCCCAGGACCCTCACACCGCCCCCCCCACCCCCGCTGCTCTGCCTACTTGTGATCTCTTTCTGTCAAATAAATAAATAAAATCTTAAAAAAAAAGATTAAAAAGACAAAAAGGAAAAAAATCACTATATTTAGAGTATTTGAGGGAAAATAAACAAAAGGAAAAAATTAAAATCACCCATAATGCCAATACTCAGGATAAAAATCCTTATAATAGAGTTTCTTTCTTTCTTTGTGTTTATACTTGAATTTTTAATTGATTAGGATTACAGCTTTATATTGGTATTTTAAAAATTCAGGTCAGTGCTTGTTTGTTTATCTAAAATGATAATCAGCAAATTCACTACTGTAGAACTCTCATTGTATTACGCTATATGTGACTGCCTTGTGCATCATGTTCTGATGTCATGATTATTATATATTTTAAGATTTATTATTAGGGATTTAACTTAGAAATGTGCTTCTACATAGACTTGGGACAGGTATAATAAAGTCCTTAAATAGCATTAATGTGCTATTGAAAAAAACAACAAAACTCATCATTTGCAACTCTGTATCCGGTTGTTCTTGATGCTGCGCAATCAAAACAGAATAAGTCTGACTGCCCCAATCATCAGTAGTTTATAAAGTTTGTGTTGATCAGAAGACCTTTGTTGTAAATGTCATTGAGCTTTTAAAATATACTGATAGAGTGAAATATAGCTTAAATCTGTTTTTCATTATAGATCCACATACAGTTTCATTTGGAAAAAAATTTTTTGCTAAAAAATTTTTTTAAACCATTGGATTATAAGCTATACAGTTTCTTTGGCTACTAGCATCTGTAATTTAGGGGAATTTCAAGGATGCTATTATCCTGTTGTAGGACTATTGACCTTTTTAAAAACAATCATTGTTTTTGAGAAGTAAAATGGTGGAAGATTCGTGACAAAATAAGAAAAGGGAGTATAATCAACTCCACTGTTCTTTAAAAGTTTGATTTATTTCCGCTTGCATGTTGTGCTGATAGTTAAGGTGACGTAGTATAGACCAAAGGGTACCTGCTTTGAAATTTTGGCTGCATAACTTGATCTCTCCTTTATCTGTTTCCTCCTCATAAAGGGAGGGTAACAGTAGTGTCTAGCTCGGGGTTATCTGAAGATGAATACACCAGTGCACTCGTGTCTGTACACAGCTGGAGCACAGCACCTGGCACAACAGCAAGTGCTCATAAAATGTACCTATTATTTTAAAACATGGTTGGGATAATACTGTATGTATTTTATATCTTTTTTCCTCATTTAACATGTCACAACTATTTTCTCTTGTTCTTAGAAATTCCACCAGTAATGTAAGAGAATGTCAGGAGTCCTGTACCCTTCTTGTTGAATGTTATGTCATTATTTAGACCTTTATGAATTTGTTTTATGAAAAATGTCACATCATTGTTTTGATGTGCATTTCCCCCAAGCGTAAACAAATTTTAGTGGGTTTTCACATTTTTAGTAATTGTTTGCATTTCTTCTTTTTTTTGAAAAAAAATTTTTAAAAGATTTTTATTTATTTATTTGAGAAAGAATGAGTGAGAGAGAGCATCAGAGAGGAGAAGGTCACAGGGAGAAGCAGGCTCCCCAAGGAGCTGGGAGCCTGATGCGGGACTCGAACCCGGAAGTCCGGGATCATGACCTGAGCCGAAGGCAGTCGCTCAACCCACTGAGCCACCCAGGCGCCCCTGCATTTCTTCTCTTGAGTCTTGCCTGTATTACATCTTAGGTTTTGTTTTTTGTTTTTTTTAGATTTTATTTATTTATTTGACAGAAATCACAAGTAGGCAGAGAGGCAGGCAGGGGGGGGGGAAGCAGGCTCCCTGCTGAGCAGAGAGCCCGATGCGGGGCTCCATCCCAGGACCCTAAGATCATGACCTGAGCTGAAGGCAGAGGCTTTAATCCACTGAGCCACCCAGGCACCCCTGTTTTTTTGTTTTTTTAAGATTTTATTTATTTGACAGAGACACAGCAAGAGAGAGAACAAGCAGGGGAAGTGGGAGAGGGAGAAGCAAGCTTCCTGCCAAACAGGGAGCCCGATGCAGGGGCTCAATCCCAGGACCCTGGGATCATGACCTGAGTTGGAGGCAGATGCTTAATGACAGCCATCCAAGTGTCCCTACATCTTAGGATTTTTTATGTTGATTAGGTAAATGCCTTATATATTTAAAGGATATGGATGTTTTATCATTTGTTAATATTTTTGCCATTTTCTATTTCATTAGTTTTTATAATACATTGCTTTTTTTGAAAGTGTATGAAAAATTAATTATTTTTCTTTGTATTTTTTTTCTATAGGTTTGAATTTAGAAGGGCATATCTCATTCTGATATCAGATGAATGGGTATTTATGGTTTCTTTCAGTTTTGAAAAAAAATTATTTATCAAGTAGAATGTAGCTTATAGGTTGGATGAATCTGTAACCTAATTTTTATATAGACGTATGTCGAATGTTCGCTTAAATTTCTTCTGGAGATTACCTTTTTATACGTTTGCCCATTTATTTCTCTTCTAGGTGTCTTTTTTTTTTTCTTACTGGTTAGTGGGAGTTCTTCAGGTATCACAGAAATTTTTTGTTATATGTATTACAGGTCTTTTCTCTTTGTTTGTCTTTTAATCTTATTAATGGTATCTTTATTCAGTAGAAGTTCAAACTTTTTTTTTTTAATATTTTATTTATTTATTTGACAGAGAGCACAAGCAGGCAGAGAGGCAGGCAGAGAGAGAGGAGGAAGCAGGCTCCCTGCTGAACAGAGAGCGCCCGATGCGGGGTTTGATCCCAGGACCCTGAGATCATGACCTGAGCCGAAGGCAGAGGCTTTAACCCACTGAGCCACCCAGGTGCCCCAAACTTTTTTATGTGGTCCCATCTTTGACTTCTTGGTAGCTTTTGGGCTTGGGGTTTTTTTTCTTTCTTTAATCTTGTTTAACAAAATCTCTAGCATCCCAAGACTTTTTTTTTTTAACTTCCATGTATTTTGTTTGAATTTTTTTCATATTTAGCTCCTTTAGTTTGAGTGGAATTTACTTTCATGTATGGTGTGAGGTAGGGATCAAACCTCCTTCTTAGTTGGTAGGTTTTGCCTAACCTCATGTATTGACTTGACCGTGTTTGAAATGCAACAAGAATTTCCTTGTATACCAAGGGCCTCTTTCTGGATTCTCCATTCTGTTCCAGTAGTATGTTGTTTGTTTCCATTCATTTCCATTACTACAGTTCTCTCTCCCCTGTGGCTTTAAATAGCACATTTGATATCTGATAGGGCAGATACGATCATTTTAAGACATTTCTTGGCTATTCTCATGCATTTACTGTTTCAGGTGAATTTTAGAATTTATTTTGAAACAATTGTTAAAAAAACAATCCCATTGAGATCTTGATTGGAATTGTACTCAATTTATAGGTGAATTTGGGAAAGAGTCAATCTTTACTCAAACTTTCCCATCAAGAAACAAACATATCTATTGATCCTGGAGTTGCTGTTGTTATGAATTTAACCTAGATGCCCACTGTAGTTTTGTTTTATATGTGATTAATGTGGTCCTGGAAATTGAGAAATCTTGTGATAGTATCCTGGACAGGGATCCCAGTAACAGAATTCTCTCCAGTCTACAGCCACTATAGGGCCCCGAGGAGGAAATCTGTATTAAATATTTGGACTTGCAAATGAAAAAAAAACTAAGGTACTTTGCATTTTATTCATAACTAGGACTTGGGCATCAAACTCCCAAGGCAGAAGACTGGAATGAACCCAGCTGGGTTCACAAGGGAATGCTTCCCCCCACCATCCCAGTCCAGTTAAGCTTAAATTGTTTCAAACTAAAACAGGCTCTGAGTTGGACCCCTTTCATCTCCTCATTTCTCAAATGTGACTAGATTTTCCCCATATGATGTGAGCAAAGTCTGCCCTATCTAACTCCTTCCCATCAGTGCTTCGGGCCATGTAACCAGAGAGCACATTTGCTTTGGCTGACTGCTGATCTGGCCTGGCCACATGCCTTAGGCCTTCTCTCCCCAGGTAGTAGGTTTGTCCCTGGCTCTCACTTAGAGGAGAGAAGGCCCTCTTGAGGTCACATGGAAGAGGCGGGAGAGTGAACCTGTACTCGTGTACTGACCTTTTAATGGTGTAGACTCAATCAGTGCTTTGAAATCTGTCTTCTTCCTTCCTGAGAGGGAGAAAGAACAGTGAAGGGGGCCTTAATTCCTCATTTCTAAAGATAATACAAAAGCTTTTTAGCCATTCTCAGAAGTATTGGTTTTTCCTTTGGGTTTTTGCTTGTCTCAAGTCAGCCAGAAAGAGGTGGAGTGAAACTGGCTTGCTGGGTATTGCGCATAACCCGGAACCTTTCCTAACTGCATCAGCCTGCAGCGGTGAAGTTTCTCAGGAGACGTTCTCTTCCCCTGCTTAATGGCTCATGACACATTCTTGATTTTCCTCCTTCCGCTGGGTTCCCTGCAGTTTTCTTGACTGCCTTCATCTTCCTGCACCTTCCCATTAAGTGTGGACATACCAGGCATCAGCCCTACACCCTCTTGTCAGTCTTCTTTCCCTAAACAGTCACATCCATGTCCATGGCTTCACTCACGGATAAACCTAACACTTCTATCTCTAACCAGGAAATGTGTGTCGCCAGCCTCAAAATTTCTCTCTCTCCTTCGATCCTCCAGATGTGCCTATCTAATCCCTGCTGGACATCTCTACTTGGATGTCTCCAAAGTACTATAAATATAATATGTCCAAGATTTAATTAATGTTCCTCCCCTGAAAATGCTCTCTCTGATCCCAGTGAAAGGCATCGCCACCCAAGCGGTTGTGCAAGTCAGAAACCTAGGAGTTGTCCGCTTTGGTGGTTTCCCCACCCGCCTCTCTCCCCACCAAATCCAGTCAGCCACCAGGCCCCGTTGCTTTTTTCAGCCTTTTTTGTTCTGATTTGTAACCTAGATATGGAAGAGTCATTGAGCTGTGCATCTTTTTTGATGTAATAATCACAAAGCATAACCCTTGTGACCAACATTCAGGTCATTAAATAGACTGTTGCCAGCACTGCGGAAAGCCTTTCGTTAACTCCCTCCTTGTAAAATACACTCTTCTTCCTTCTCGAGATTAACTAAAGTCTGTCCTTCCTTTTTCCTGCTGCTTTCATTCAACATTATCTTGTGAGATTCATCCGTGTTTTATGGAGCTGAAGTTTGTCATATTACTGAGTACTCTGTTACACAAGTATGTCACAGTTAACTCCCTCTTTTTTTGAATGGGCATTTAAATTGTTTTCATTTGGGGCGCCTGGGTCGCTCAGTGGGTTAAAGCCTCTGCCTTGGGCTCAGGTCATGATCTCAGGGTCCTGGGATCAAGCCCCGCATCAGGCTCTCTGTTTGGCAGGGAGCCTGCTTCCTCCTCTCTACCTACTTGTGATCTGTCTCTGCCAAAAAATAAATAAAATCTTTAAAAAAAAGTTGTTTTCACTCTGTAGCAATTATGAATAATGCTGCTATGAACATTTTTGTGTATTTCAATTTTAATATATATATATATATTTTAAAGATTTTATTTATTTGAGAGAGACAGAGTGAGAGAGAGAGAGCATGAGCAGGAGGGAGAGGGAGAAGCAGGCTCTCCACTAGCCGGGAGCCGGACGTGGGGCTTGATCCCAGGACCCTGGGTTTATGACCTGAGCCCAAGGCAGACACTTAACTGACTGAGTCATGCAGGTGTCCCTGTGTCTTTTCAAAATTAGTTGGTAATGCCAGACTGTTTTCCAAAGTGATGGCAATAACTTCGATTCCTACCAACAATGTGTGAGATTTCCTGTTCTTCCACCTGTTTGCCTTGGAGTTGTCAGTCTGTTACGTGTTACTAACCGTTCGAGTATGTGCAGTGGATTTTTATGGGTAGTTGAGGTGTGTTTCATATATAATAAAATACGTAAAATTTTTTAAATGTACAGCTTGGACATTTTTTCGCATTTGCATGTGCCACTCCTCAGATGAACATTCCCATTACCCCAGAAAGCTCACCTGTACTCATTTTCAGTCAGAAGCTGTTACTCTGACAACCTGGTGTTGACTTCTAGCACTATAAATTTGCTTTGCTTGTTCTCGAACTTGGTGTGAGTGGACTGATGACAGTGTGCACTCCCTTGTGTCTGGCTTCTTTTGCCCAGCATAATAATGTTTTTTGCAGTTCATCCAAGTTGTTGGTTTTATCAATTAATTCTTTTTGTATTGCTTATTGCCGTTGTATGATTTTATACACACGCACACACATACAGTCATTTCTCTGGGGTGTATATTGAAGAGTGGATTTTTGGGTCCTCGGGTTGGTGTTTAATTTTATTAGAAACCATAGAACAGTTTCCCAAAGTGGTGGTTCTAGTTAGTATTCCTGTTTGGTTTTAATTTTTAATTTGCATTTTCCTGATTACTAATGGGATTAAGCAGCCTTTTACCATGTTTATTGGCCATTTGGATTATCTTCTCTTTGAGAGGCTCATTAAACTCTCATTGAAATCTTTTGCCCATTTTTCTGCCTGGTGTTCATCTTCATCTTACTTGCTTTAAGATATTTTAAGATATATTTGTGTATGCGTATATATGTATGTGTGTATGTATGTATATATAAGATACGTATATACCTGTATATTTTCAGATAATCTGTATCACATATATCCCCTTCCACTCTGGCGTGCCTTGCCTTTTCATTCTTTTAAAGGTGTGTTTTGATTAACAAATTATTAATTAAAAAAAGAAATGATTAATTTTAACATAGTTAACCTTTATAATGAGAGCTTTTTGTATTTGGGTGTTGAAGAGCTGTTCTGCATGAAAATATTTTCTATTTTGCTTTTCACATCTAGATGAACAGTCTTAAGTGGAATTTTTTTAATGCTCTGAGTTGGGGTCAATTTAATATTTTCCTGTGTGACTGTCCAATTATTATTGTGGCACCAATTTAAGATCATTTTCCCTTGCTCTGTAGAGTTATTTTTTCGTAAATCAGCTGATTGTGTACAAAAGGATTTTTCTGGGCTCTTCTATACCATTCTTTTATTTGTTTGTCCTTGTGCTAGGGCGTCGCTATCTTTACTGCTGTATTTCAGCAGTTCTCCAGGGACCAGGTGGGTCCAGACCTTTTCAGAGGGTCTTTGAGGTCAAAAATATTTTCATAGTAATAATAAGATGTTATTAGCCTTATTTACTCTTACTCCCTCACAGTGGTACAGTAGGTTTTCTAGAGGCTGCATGACATGTGGTACTGAAATAGATTGAATACAGATGCAGGTATGAGAATCCAGGTGTCTCCTAATACCTGCCAGATATTAAGGAGATGTACAGAAACGTAAAACACTGCCTTTCTTGGGGCGCCTGGGTGACTCGGTCATTAAGTCTGCCTTCGGCTCAGGTCATGATCCCAGGGTCTTGGGATCAAGTCCCACATCAGGCTCCCTGCTCTGCAGGAACCCTGTTTCTCCTCCCACTTCCCCTGCTTGTGTTCCCTCTCTCGCTGTGTCTCTCTGTCAAATAAGTAAATAAAATCTTTAAAAACAAAAACACTGCCTTTCTTTTCACTAAATTTTTATGTTTTGAAGAATAGTTATTTTTCATAAAGAATTTATTTCTGTTAATATATAATTGGTTTCTTGTTATTTTTATTACTTATTTTTTCAAATTTTTATTTGAACTCTAGCTAACATACAATGTTATTTTTAAGTGAACAAATATTTCACAGTTTTATTTTAATTTCAAATGCAATAAATAGACAAAATCACATAAACCAGAGCTCTTTAGTCTCGTGTGAGAATTACTGAATAGTTTTATAAACCCTTATAACCAGTAGGTAATAAGTCTTGGTTACTTTTGTCCCCTTCCACTTAGTGTGTAAGGTTCTTAAGGAATACTCATTAGGGTTTTTTTTTTGTTTTTTTTTTGTTTTTTAGATTTTATTTATTTATTTGACAGAAAGAGATCACAAGTAGGCAGAGAGGCAGGCAGAGAGAGAGGAGGAAGCAGGCTCCCCGCGGAGCAGAGAGCCCGACGCGGGGCTCGACCCCAGGACCCTGGGATCATGACCTGAGCCGAAGGCAGAGGCTTTAACCCACTGAGTCACCCAGGCGCCCCTACTTATTAGGGTTTTGATTGGAATTAGCACTGAATAAGTTTAGGGAGAGGTTTTGCACATCTTCCTAATAGAATTTTTAAGGGGGAAAAAAAGGGCACATAGAATTACATTAAAAAAAATTTAACAAAAAAACAAAGGGTATCTCTGAAAAACGTGAAACTTTAATGCTGAAACATAACTTGTTCTTGGATAGGGTAACTCACATTGGAAAGGTGTTAGTATCCCCGCTAAATTGTTGTATTGCATATTGCTAGATACACTTTTGCATTTTGTCATTTCTAAAATTGAGATACACCTTAAAATTGAGGATATCTTCCAGGGGTGTCTGGGTGGCTTAGTTAAATGTCTGACTCTTGATTTTGGCTCAGGTCATGATCTCATGGTCTTGGGAGGGAGTCCCAGAGTCCGGCTTCATGCTCAGCAGGGAGTCCGCTGGGGATTCTCTCTGCCCCTTGCCCAGCTTGCACGAGTGCATGCTCTTTTGGTCTCTCTCTCTCTCAAGTAAATAAATAAATCTTTAAAACAAAACAAATTTAAGATACCTTCCAGTCACTTCTAGCCTTGTAGTAGTGGTGAAGGAGTTTTATTTATGAACATCTTAGCAAATTTATTGTATTTCTTTTCCTTACTGTCATTATAAGCACAACTCACATGTGATATAAAGACAAAACAGTATGTAAGTCTGAAAGATCTATTTTAATAAGCCTAAAAGAATAACCCTCAATCTCCAGGCAGCATTCTGTCAGTGTGGCAATGTCCTTTTTTAAGTGCTACACAAAATTGTACATCTTACATTGGAGCTATTTTGGAGTTGATAAAATATAATTTGTAAATTCAGTGTGAAATCCCAGTTAATATTTCCATAGGCTTCTCAAACTGTGATTCTAAAGTTTATATGAAAGAATAAAAATGGATTTTTTCATAAAAAATGAGAAAATATTCATGAGGAGGGAATTACTGCTGTTAAAGTCAGTTTTAAAGCTAAAGTAACTAAGAGCATCAGAGCAAAAAGGTTATGCCTGGAACAGAGTTGAGAGTAGTGACATAACCTCATTTATAGAAATGTTATAGGTAATAAAAATGAAAGCAGTGAATTCTTCAGTAAGTAGTATTGGGTCAACTGAGTTAGCCATTTGAGAAGAAGAGAAAGCTGGCTTGTCGTCTCACACACAGAAGAAAGAAAAACTTCTATTGAGATACGATTCACAGATAGGAAAGTACACATTTTAAGGAACCAGTAATACATATCACCTAGATGAAGATATAGACGATCTCGGCACCCCCCCAAATTTCCTTTATATGCCTCCCAGTCAGTACCAAGCCCCCTTATTGGTAGCCCCTTTTCTGACTTCTGTCCATAGTTTTGCCTGTTTTTTAACTTCAAATCAAATCAAATCATACAGTAAGTCTTCTTTTGTGTTGAGCTTTGTTTGCTTAACATTGTGTCTATGAGATTTATCTATGCTACATGTAGCAGTTCTTTGTTTTATTGTTGTGTAGTATTGTGTTAATATGCCACGCTTTATTCTACTGTTAGAAATCTTGGTTGTTTACATTTTCTTTTTCTTTCTTTCTTTTTTTTTTTTTTTTTTGGCTAACATGAATAAAACTGCTTAGAACATTTTTGTATGTGTTTGATGGGTGTTACGTACTCATTTGTTATTGGAATTGGATTGAACTACTGGGTGCTAGGAGATAATATATGTATATGTATATACATATATATATTTAATTTTATTTTTTTAAATATTTTTATTTATTTATTTGAGAGATCACAAGTAGGCAGAGAGGCACAGAGAGGGGGAAAGCAGGCTCCCTGGTGAGCTGAGAGCCTGATGCGGGGCTCAGTCCCAGGACCCTGAGGTCATGCATTACCTGAGCTGAAGGCAGAGGCTTAACCCACTGAACCACCCAGGCACCCTATATATTTAATTTTAGTATATATTGCAAACAGTTTTTTAGAGTAAGTGTACCGGGTTACACTCCCACCAGCAACATATGAGAGTTCCATTTGCTCTAAGTTTTATAAAATCCCAGAAACCATAAAGAGATATGAATTTGCATAAAAACAGACAAAATCTATCCATGGAAAAACTAGCATAAACAGAGTTGGCACTCCAAAGATAAACTGGGAAAAAAATATTTGTCATGCATCATGTTCAAGGAGCTAATTTCCTTAAAAAACACAAAAAACCGGGAATCCTTTTAAGTAAATAGAGGAAAGAGCAACAACTCAGTAGATAAGTGGGCACAGGACATTCAAAGACCGTTGAAAATAAACACAAATATCTGTAAACAGGACCTTACAGTCATAATAAGAGAAGAGCAAATTGAAACTATAATGAAAGTGTTTTTAATATATTAGATTGGCAAAGATCAAAAATTTTGCATTGATTGATTTGACCTTGGCTAAGATGTAGAGAAATGGTGACTTCCATAAAGTAACAGTCAGGTTCTCAACTCTGGAGAGCAGTTTGATGATATCCATTAAAACTAAGAATGTGTGTACCTCAGGAATAGTAAGGATAAATAATTTGTGTGTTTGCACAACAGTATATTATAGAGAAAAAGAATGAATGAGTTAGAATTTACACACAAAATAAATAAAATCTTTAAAAAGATGGGGAGGGTGGCTCAGTTGGTTAAGCATCCAACTCTTGGTTTCACCTCAGGTCATGATCTCAGGATCATGAGATCGAGCCACATGGGCTCAATAAATCAATAAAATCTTATAAAAAAATTTATGCAAAAGAATAGTGATTTCTTATAACCATAGTGTGAGTGAAAGAGCTGGCACAAAAATACAAAGTTTGAAAACACACAAAATTGTTCTGTTCTGTTAGAAGTCGGGATAGTGTTACCTCACTGAAAAGGAACACAAGAAGAACTTTTGGGGAATTGTGATGTTCTGTATCTTAATGTGGGTCCTGGTTACACATTGTGTTTATATTGGGAAAATTCATTAAGCTATAAACTGAGGATCTGTGTACTTCTCTGAAAATATGCTATAATTCAATAACATTTTAAATAAAAATAGCAGTCATAAGGAATGCACATATGCTTTGTTTAGCAATTCTTTGCTGTGCTTGTAAACACACACATACATATACTTACTCACTCTTACATGTGGGGGTTACATTGTATGAAGACATTTCTGTGCTTGTCATAACAAAAGTTTGGACAAAACCTAGTTACCTGTCTGTGGGAAACTGATAAAATAATGGTATTGTTATATAGTGAATTATTAGTATCTCTTAAAAGGAGGGTGTTCTTTGTGAACTAATTAGAAACATCTCTTAAGATGTTTTAAATAAGAACGCCAAGCAAGGTGCATGAGTTGTGCATGCAGTGTGCTAATAGAGTTGACCCTGAACAACATGGGGGTTAGGGGCACTGACTACCTGTGTAGGCCTGTCTCCGTACAGTTGACATGCAGAGTCGTACTTAAGTCCGACGTTGTGGATCCGCGACCTGTCACCACGCATTTCTGCAGTATTACTGACTATATCCCTTTTGCTGTATTTTTCATCCCTGTCTTACTTTATAACTGAAAGTTTGTACCTCTTAATTCCCTTTGCCTACTTCACCCATCCCCCCCACCAGCGACCACAAGTTTGTTCTCTGTATTTGTGGGAACTTTTCTGCTTTTGTTTGTTCATTTGTTTGCTTTTTTAGATTCTACATATAAATGAAATCATGTGGTGTTTGCTTTTTCTGACTTATTTCACTTGGCATGATAACGTCTAGGTATGTCCATGTTGTTGCAAATGGCAAGATTTCATTCGTTTCTATGGCCACGTCATGCTGCAGTGTGTAGGTGAACCACATCTTTTTGATCCACCCATCGCTGGGCACTTAACGGTGCTTCCATTTCTTGGCCCGCCGTGGTAAATCACTGCAGTAAACGGGGGTGCATACATCTTTTCAAATTACTGTTTTCATTTGGGTAGATAACTAGCAGTGGAAGGGAATTACTGGATCCCTTAATATTTATAGTCTTTTGAGGAACTCCACACTTTTCCACAGTGGCTGCGCTAGTGCATGTTGTTCCCCCCATCGGTGCACGGGGTTCCGTTTTCCCCACATCCTCGCCAGCACTTGTTACTCCTTGTCTTTTTGATACTAGCCATTCTGACTCGTATCAGGTCATTGTGGTTTTGATTTGCATTTCCCCATGTGTAACTTTGATTCCCCAAAACTTAGCTGCTAATAGCCATGTTGACTGGAAGCCTTACCGATAACATAAAGCCATTTAACACATATTTTGTGTGTTATATGTGTTCTATACTGTATTCTTAGAATAAAGTAAGCTAGAGAAAAGACGTTAAAAAGGAAGAGAAGACACATTTACAATACTGTACTATTTTTGTAAAAAAAAAATTGCATATAACTAGACCTACGAAGTTCAAGCCTTTGTTCAAGGATCAACTGTATTTCCATGTTTGTGTGTTTTTTAAGTCATTTATTTAAAAAAATATAAATAGAATATTTTGGGAAAGATGGAAAAACATATTAAGAGGTGCCTGGGTGGCTCAGTCCATTAAGCATCTGCCTTTGGTTCAGGTCATGATCCCAATATCCTGGGAAAGAGCCCCATTTAGACCTCTCTGCTCAGTGGGGAGTCTGCTTCGCCCTCTCCCTCTGCCCCTTCCCCTCCTTGCACTCACTATCTTGCTCTCATAAATAAATAAAATCTTTAAAAAATATATATAAATGCTGGCTCTCTCTGAGGAGAAGTTGGTGGCTGGGGGACAAAATGATGCCCATTAAACAACTCTTAAACTTTTTTTTTTTTTTTAAGATTTATTTACTTGACGGAGGGAGAGAGATCACAAGCAGACAGAGGAGCAGACAGAGGGAGAAGGAGAAGCAGACTCCTCACCAAGCAGAGAGCCCCATGTGGGACTCGATCCCAGGACTCTGGGGTCATGACCTGAGTCAAAGGCAGACACCCAACTGACTGAGCCACCCAGGCACCCCACCGACTCTTAAACTTAAAAAAATTTTTTTTCAGAGTGACAAAAAGTACATAACAAAATTTACCATATTAAGCACTTTAAGTTTATAATTCAGTCCTGTTAAGTTTATTCACATCATTGTGTAAACCAGTGTCCAAAACTTTTTCATTCCCATGAAACAACTCCTTATTTCCTCCTCCCCTTTACCCCTGGCAGTCAGCGTTCTACTTGTGTTTCTGTGAATCTGACTACTCTAGATGCCTCGTAAAAGTGGAGTCATACAGGGCGCCTGGGTGGATCAGTCCATTACGAGTTTGCCTTCGGCTCAGGTCATGATCTCAGGGTCCTGGGATTGAACCCTGAATTGAGCCTCTGCTCAGAGGCGAGACTGTTTCTCCCTCTGTGATCTCTCTCACTCTTTCTCAAATAAATAAAATCTTTTTTAAAAAAGTAGAGTCATACAATATTCATACGTATCCTATGTATTTTTGTGACTGACTTAATTTAATTTAGCATAATGTCCTCAAGGCTCATCCATAGTATTTTGTGATCTTTGACTCCTGTTCCTTGTTCATTTATTACTTATTTTTAAAAGAGCATTAAAATGAAACCTTTATGACCTTATTCAGAGCTGGTTAATTATACAGTAAAAAGTTAGTAGTGTGTATTAGTCACGTCAGCCACCGTTTTGCCAGTTTTAGCAACAAAACATCTTTATGCCAAAGAGCAATTTGAGGCTTTATTTTACTATGTGTTTCTCCTTGTTTTCTTGTAAAGGTGCCAGTCAGAATGGAGGGTCATTAAGTCCCCAGCTTCTTTTTTTTTTTTTTTTTTAAAGATTTTATTTATTTATTTGACAGACAGAGATCACAGGTAGGCAGAGAGGCAGGCAGAGAGAGAGTAGGAAGCAGGCTCCCCACTGAGCAGAGAGCCCAATGCGGGGCTCCATTCCAGGACTCTGAGATCATGACCTGAGCTGAGGGCAGAGGCTTTAGCCCACTGAGCCACCCAGGCGCCGCAAGTCCCCAGCTTCTTGACCCTCAGTCTGCTCACTAGTTTTTTCCCTGCGCTTACTGTCTGACTTTGGCCCTCCTCAAAGTCCGCCTCTGGTTCTAAGCCAAGGGCATTGCTTCCTCTTTGCAGATTTCTCCTGTATCTCTGACCTGGGGGAAGGAAAAAAAGGTTTTTCATTCTCTAGCTATTCACTGCTGCTTGAGATCATTATTCTGTAGCTTTCTGCATTAATATTGTTTCCCACAAATGGAAACTCATTGTTTCCATTAGGATTGTTGACTGGACGTGGGGACAGAGGAGTAAGCTGCAATGACTTAGAAATTTAGGAGTGGACTTTGTGCCATTAAATAGAATGGAACAGAGAGGGACAGCAGACTCTAGGCTGAAGATATGTGACTGGTCTTTGAATATATTGGCTTGAGATGCTGGCCTATGAAATAGCTGAAACAATGAGCTGGAAGTGGGGATTTAGAAAATAATTTCTTATTGTAAATTTAATGTATGACTTTGTTTGTGTAGAACATACAGAAAAGTATATAGGGGGCACCTGGGTGGCTCAGTGGTTTGGGCTGCTGCCTTTGGCTCGGGTCATGATCTCAGGGTCCTGGGATGGAGCCCCGCATCGGGCTCTCTGCTCCGCAGGAAGCCTTCTTCCCTCTCTCTCTCTGCCTGCCTCTCTGCCTACTTGTGATCTCTGTCTGTCAAATAAATAAATAAAATCTTTAAAAAAAAAAAAAGAAAAGTATATAGAAGAGAAAAAATTCTAAAACAATAATTCTTTTTTTTTTTAACGATTTTATTTATTTATTTGACAGAGATCACAAGTATGCAGAGAGGAAAGCAGAGTGGGGCGGAGAGGAGCAGTCTCCCTGCTGAGCAGAGAGCCCAATGCGGGCTCGATCCCAGGACCTTGAGATCATGACCTGAGCCAAAGGCAGAGACTTAACCCACTGAGCCACCCAGACGCCCCTAAAACAATAATTCTTAACATTTTATTTGAATTAACTTGTGGGTTTGTCCATTTTGGTTACATGCTATGAAAGTACATATATAAACTATTTATTTATTTATTTTGAAGATTTAGAGTGTGCAAGTGAGGGGAGGGTTTGGGGGAAGGAAGCAGACTGCTGAGCACGGACCCTGATGTGCGCTTGATCTCATGACCCTGAGATCATGACCTGAGCCAAAATAAAGAGTTGGCCACTTAACCAACTGAACCACCCAAGTTCCCCTAAACTCTCACATTTTAAAATGGAGTTGAGATTTCACATTTTGTATTCTTTTCTTCTTTGTATTCTATTCATGAATGAAAAAGTCCAAGAACCAGTTACGTATGATGCTTCTGTTGTGTTCAGAGTCAGTAGCAAAAGGGTCATAAATGACATTGTAGGGCTTATTGAAATCACACATGGTGAGACCCTGCACAGATGGAGAAGAAAATGTGGCAAGAACAGTCCTTTGGAAACGTGCCTATATTTGAGGATTCAAGAATAAGGATTCGTAGAGAATTTAGAGAGGAGAATTTAGAGTTTAGTGTTGGGGCTGGCTGGCCCCTGGATGGCTCATTGGGTTAAGCCTCTGCCTTTGGTTCAGGTCAAGAACTCAGGGTCCTGGGATTGAGCCCCGCATCAGGCTCTCTGCTCAGTGGGGATCCTGCCCCCCGCCCTGCTGCTGGCCTCTCTGCCTACATGTGATCTCTCTGTCAAATAAATAAATAAAATTTTTAAAAAAGAGTTTAGTGTCAAACTAAGAGTGTAGCAAATTCCAAGAGAGAAAGAAGTAGTTAGTATTGTTACATAGAGTGAGATGAGTACTTTGGATAGGAAATTGTGAAGTCGCTGGTTGACTTACAAAATATATTCTGTGGAACAATGACGGAATAACAGGGACTGAATTTTCCTTGCTACCTTAAACTAGAAAATTAGTATATGAGATAACAATTGAGAGACATTGGGTAATGGGCAACACAGGACTGTGACAATGAAAGAAGAGAAATGAACCTACAGGATTCAATGGTTACCCCCAATTTCTTGTCTGGAGGTATTTTTTAGGCTGCAGAGAAAAGCAGGGAACCCAAATAGAGCCCAGTGGTTCCATTAAGAAGACAGAGATGGGGGCTTGAAGGGGCAAAGGCAGCTATAATTTGTGGGGTACAACATAAGAGAGAAGTTGCACAGACAGAGAACTCAGAGATATGCAGGTGTGTACTCTTGAGGCTGAGAGGAAGAAACCACCTGAAGCCAGAGAAAGAGCTCCACGAGAAAATAGGCTGGAGCTTACACAATGTTAGAAATAATCTGTGTTCTCCCTTGCCAGGGTAGAGACAGGACATCAAAAAAATATTGCCTTGATAATAGGGCTAACTTAGCCCTAATGTAAACGCTGTTCTGGACCTGCCCTAAGAAAACATAAAAGTAAGCCTTGGAGGATCCAGGTGATTCCAAGAAACTTAATTGTATGCCAGAACAAAATGATACATTATTTAAGGGAATATAGCAAAATCCAGCACCCCAAACATAAAATTCACAATGTCTCTGGCATCCAGTTAAAAAATCACTGGGCATGCAAAGAACCAGGAAAATATGGCCTGTAATTAGAAAGTAATCTGAAAAATAAAAAATGGAAATAGACCCAGAGATGATGGAATTAACCAATAAGTTCATTAAAGCAGGTCTTTTAAATATGCTTTATATGTTCAGGCAGGTAGAGGAAATGGTTAACATAAAGGAAAGAGAAACGGAAGATACAAAAAGGACCCCAGGGTTCTTTTAAGCATCTGTCTGCCTTTGGCGAGGTCATGATCTCTGGGTCTTGGGATTGAGCCCTGCATCTGGCTCCCTGCCCAGTGGGGAGTCTGCTTCTCCTTCTCTCTCTGCCTCTCTGCTCATGCTCACTCTCTCTCAAATAAATAAATAAAATCTTAAAAAAAAAAAAAAAAGATCTCAATATAACTTCCAGAGATGGAAATGAAGTGGAAATATATACTCAAGGTATTAGCAGGTGAGGCATAGCAGATCAGTGAACTTGAAGATATGACAATAGAAACTGTTCAAAATGTGGGAGATGTGAGGAAAATAAATCATCAATGTCTAGAACAGGGACCATAGTCAGAAACAAGAACAGTCTAACATATGTGTATTGGAGCCCAGAAAAGAGAGAGGAGAACAAAAGACATTTTTAAGAATAATGACCAGAAAATTTCCAAATCCGATGAAAATTGCAAACCCAGAGATTCAAGAAGCACAACAGATCCAAGGAGAATATATATATATAACTACATCAAGATACATCATAATCAGAGTGCTGACCACCAGTGATAGAGCAAAATCTCAAAAGCAGGCAGAGAAAAAAGACAAATGATGTAGAGTAACAAGAATGTCAGCAGATTTATCAGAAATACAACAAATCAAAAGACAATGGAGAGACATCTTTAAAGTGCTTAAAAAAAATAAAACTGTCAGCCTAGTATTATCTTGGAATATGCTTTCCAGAAATGAGAGTAAGATAGACTTTTTTTTTTTAAAGATTTTTATTTATTTATTTGACAGAGAGAGATCACAAGTAGGCAGAGAGGAGGAAGCAGACTCCCTGCTGAGCAGAGAGCCCGATGCGGGACTCGATCCCAGGACCCGAGATCATGAACTGAGCCGAAGGCAGAGGCTTTAACACACTGAGCCACCCAGGTGCCCCTGAAATAGACTTTTTGTACAAACTCATGCTGAGAGGATGAGTTGCCAGCAGACGTATACAAGAATTGGTAAAGGAAGTTATTCCGGCAAAAGGAAGATTGTTTAAGATGGCTATCTGGATCTTTATAAAGGATTGAAAAGTGCTGAAAGTGGTAAATGTGGGGGTAAATATTCAGGACATTCTTATTTCTTAATTCCTTTACAAGAGAGTTGAATTTGATGACTATTAACAGGTATGGTGTTTCTTTTTGGAGTGATGGAAATGTTCTGGAATTAGTAGCTTAAGAAGATACTTGATTTTTAAAACAAATAATAATGTATTGTGGGTCTTATTTATTTATTTATTAAAGATTTTATTTATTTATTTGACAGACAGAGATCACAAGCAGGCAGAGAGGCAGGCAGAGAGAGAGGAAGGGAAGCAGGCTCCCCGCTGAGCAAAGAGCCCTCCCAGGACCCTGGGATTGTGACCTGAGCCAAAGGCAGAGGCTTTAACCCACTGAGCCACCCAGGTGCCCCATAAGATTTATTTATTTGAGGGTGGGGAAAGGGAGAATCTCAAGCAGATGCTGCACTGAGCATGGTGCCTGTCACAGGCTCAATCTCATAACCCTGAGATTATAGCCTGAATGGAAACCCAAGAGTTGGCTGCTTAAGTAACTGTGCTCCCCCAATCTGTATAATTTAACATTTTTTTCATCTTATTAATATGTTTTGTCCTTTTTATCATAATTGTGGTATCACTTATCCATTTATTGTTTTACATCACTTTTTGTTTGGTAATATTTCATCTGCTACACACTATTTTTTAAGATTTATTTAGAGAGAGAGTGTGTGAGTGGGGGGAGGGGCAGAGGGAGAGGGAGAGCATCTCGGGCAGACTCCGTGCTGAGTAGGGAGTACTGATCTGATTACGGAGCCCACTGCAGGGCTCTCTCTCATGACCCTGAGATCATGACTTGAAATCAAGAGTCGGTCGCTTAACCAACTGAGCCATCCAGGCACCCCTCTTTTCAAATATTTTATTACATGTCAAAATGCTTCCATTGTTGTTTTAAATTTGGCAAATCAGGGGTGCCTGGATAGCTTGGTCATTAAGTGTCTGCCTTTGACTCAGGTCATGATCCCAGGGTCCTGGGATCCAGCCCTGTGTCAGGCTCCTGCTCATGGGAAGCCTGCTTCTCCCTCTTCCACTCCTCTTGCTTATGTTCCCTTTCTCTCTCTCCCTCTCTCTGTCAAATAAGTAAATAAAATCTTAAAAAATTTTTTTTGGTAAATCATATTTTCATCTCTGAAAATCTTTTCATCTCTGTTACTCCTTTCCTTATATGCAGAATTCTCTGAGATTCTTTTAAAACATTAAATACGGCGCACCTGGGTGGCTCAGTGGGTTAAGCCGCTGCCTTCGGCTCAGGTCATGATCCCAGGGTCCTGGGATCGAGTCCCACATCTGACTCTCTGCTCAGCGGGGAGCCTGCTTCCTCCTCTCTCTCTGCCTGCCTCTCTGCCTACTTGTGATCTCTGTCTGTCAAAAAAAAAAACTTAAAAAAAAATAAAACATTAAATACTATGCATTTTATTATTTTTATGTATTTATTTATTTTATTTTTATTTAATATTTTTATTCAATATTTTATTATTTTCCCCTCAACTTATACTAGCTATTTAAGGCTATCATATTTTTATATCTGTTTTCCAGCTCTAGGGTATTTAAACCTAACTACGTGGGCGCCTGGGTGGCTCAGTGGGTTAAGCCACTGCCTTCGGCTCAGGTCATGATCTCAGGATCCTGGGATCGAGTCCCGCATCGGGATCTCTGCTCAGCAGGGAGCCTGTTTCCCTCTCTCTCTCTCTGTCTGCCTCTCTGTCTACTGTGAACTCTCTCTGTCAAATAAATAAATAAAATCTTAAAAAA
>NC_081567.1:14917826-14961199 GCF_022355385.1 Mustela nigripes | reverse complement strand
AAAAAAAAAAAAAAAAAAAAAAACAAATAAACCTAACTACGTAATACATTTTGAAACACATTAGGACCAAATAAGAAAAAATGGGATGTTCATTTGTTTATTAGTATTGACATATGTTTCCTTACTTCACTTTGACAAAAAATGTGGTATCACAGAGTTTTTGTAGTACAAAGTTAATTTTTATTCACAAAGATTGTTATGTGGGAGTATTATAAACATCATCTACTTCTTGACCTATTTTTTTGAGACCTCCCCCAAAGGTAGAGAACTGGATCAAGAAACAAGTATCAGGGGCGCCTGGGTGGCTCTGTGGGTTAAGCCGCTGCCTTCGGCTCAGGTCATGATCTCAGGGTCCCGCATCGGGCTCTCTGCTCATCGGGGAGCCTGCTTCCTGCTCTCTCCCTGCCTGCCTCTCTGCCAACTTGTGATCTCTGTCAAATAAATGAATAAAATCTTTTTTTTTTTTTTATTTTATTTGTCGGAGAGAGAGTGAGCACAGGCAGACAGAATGGCAGGCAGAGACAGAGGGAGAAGCAGGCCCCCTGCCGAGCAAGGAGCCCGATGTGGGGCTCCATCCCAGGGCCCTGGGATCATGACCTGTGCCAAAGGCAGCTGCTTAACCGACTGAGCCACCCAGGCATCCCAATGAATAAAATCTTAAAAAAAAAAAAAAATTAACAAGTAATCAAAGAAAGTTTGAATAGAAAATACCTATTCTTTTTTTTTTAATTCAATTAGCCAATATATAGTACTTCATTGGTTTTACCATAATCCAATATATAGTACTTCATTAGTTTTTAACATAATGTTTAATGATCCTTTAGGTGCATATAGCACCCAGTGCTCATCTCATCCTTAAGTTAAAATGGAGATTTAAAATTTTTTGAGAACCCTTTATGGTAGCAGTAATTGTGATGGCCTCAGGCATCATCTTCCCGTCACTGACGACTGTCGTGAAAGAGTGCTTAGGTTTGCTTTCACGAGTGACCCACAGTACACCTCCCAGGCTTCTGTCTTGATTATTGGCAATATATGCCACTATTAATGCTACCGTTATTTTACTTTTAATTTTTTATTTAAATTCAATTTAGTTAACATTTAAATTTTAATTTAAATTCAATTTAGTTAACATAGAGTATACTATTAGTTTCAGGGGTAGAATTTAGTGATTTATCAATTGCTTATAACACCCAGTGTTCACTACCTCACATGCCCTCCTTAGTACCCGTTACCCAGTTACCCCATCTCCCCACTCCAGGAACCTCAGTTTGTTTCCTAGAATTAAGAGTCTCTCATGGTTTGCCTCCCTCTCTTATTTCATCTCATTTTATTTTTCCTTCCCTAATTTTTTTTTTTAAAGACTTTATTTATTTATTTATTTGACAGACAGAGATCACAAGTAGGCAGAGAGGCAGGCAGAGAGAGAGAGGGGGAAGCACGCTTCCCTGCCGAGCAGAGAGCTCGATGCGGGACTCGATCCCAGGACCCTGGGATCATGACCTGAGCCGAAGGCAAAGTCTTAACCACTGAGCCACCCAGGCGCCCCTCCTTCCCTAATTTTTTTAAAAAAGATTTTATTTACCCTTTTTGATAGAGACACAGTGAGAGAGGGAACACAAGCAGGGGTAGTGGGAGAGGGAGAACAGGCTCCTGTGGAGCAGGGAGCCCGATGTGGGGCTCCATCCCAGGACCCTGGAATCAGGACCTGAGCCAAAGGCAGATGCCTAACAACTGAGCCACCCAGGCACCCCTTTCCTTCCCTTGTTTCAAAATCATGGGGGGATGGTCTAACATTTTCATTGATATTAGCTAGTATAATGATGTACAGATCTCTGAGCCAGGTGCTTAATTTTTTTTCAAGTTCAAATTTACTTGAGCTTCAGGGAGTCTGAGATTACATCAGAACATTTTGATATTTCCAAAGACAATTTTCAGTTTATTACTCTCAGCTGGATAGGTTTGTTGTTAAGAGGATCTTCATCAGTTTCTTTTTTCCATCAAAGACAATAGTTTGAATGGCTAAAATGCTGGGTTAAATATGAAAATATGTTCTAGTCCAGCTTCTCTTTATTTACTGTGAAAACAAGCAAGTAGTGGACCAGACCTGTGAACTCCTTTGATAAACGGAGTTCTGCTTTGCATATGAATACCAGCAACTGGTTAAGACCTTTTTATCCACCCTTCAAATTTGCAAATACTTAAAAATTTAAGTTTACTCCAAGTGTTCACAATATCTCAATTAATAGAGATTTATTCAGGATTCATGTGGATTTACTCTTCCCAAATTCTCAAGATACAAGTAGCTACTTAAGGTACCCAGTGTTTTTCAAATTGTAGTAAAAGATGAATTTTTAAAATTTCCAATCCATTATGGACTGATGGGTTTACAAAATGAATAAAATAAATAAAATAAATAAAAACACAAGCTAAATACAAGCTCAAGTAGTTTACTCAAATGACAAAAATCACATTTTAATATAATCAGTAAAATAATACGAAGAATTGTAAAAACTATGCATGTATAGTCGATTATTATGGTAAATTTCTCTATTACACTCTTTTTATATGTTTTGTAATCGTAATCTTAAGCTATGAAATAGTGGGGCACCTCAGTCAGTGGAGCATGTGACTCTTGATCTTGGGGTTTGTGAATTCAAGCCTCACGTTGGATGTAGAGATTACTTTTTAAATAATAAAGTTATGGGGCACCTGGGAGGCTTAGTGGGTTAAGCCTCTGCCTTTGGCTCAGGTCATGATCTCAGGGTCCTGGGATGGAGCCCCGCATCGGGCGCTCTGCTCAGGGGAGCCTTCTTCCCTCTCTCTCTCTCTCTCTGACTCTCTGCCTACTGGTGATCTCTCTGTCAAATAAAATCTTAAAAAAAAAAAAAGTTATGAAATAGCAATTGAGTATTTTAAATACCTAACTTACACCTTGAAAAAACATTGTCTTAATATTTAAAGTTTTAATGTGACAGATGAGCTTACATCTTGGTTATTAATTTATCTAGGTTGGGTTGAAGACAGCACTACTTTCAGATGATGACATTATAGTTAAACTCGTTATGCTTTGATTCAGTAATACTGTAGAGAAAATGTTGAGTTATATTGGTGGGACTCTAGAAGAAGAAATCTTTTTTTTTTTTTTTTTTTTTTTTTTAAAGATTTTATTTATTTATTTGACAGAGAGAAATCACAAGTAGATGGAGAGGCAGGCAGAGAGAGAGAGGGAAGCAGGCTCTCTGCTCAGCAGGGAGCCCAATGCGGGACTCGATCCCAGGACCCTGAGATCATGACCTGAGCCGAAGGCAGCGGCTTAACCCACTGAGCCACCCAGGCGCCCTAGAAGAAGAAATCTTAAAGGCAGTTTCATCAAGCTCAGGATATTTGTTTAGAATTTAACCAAAAACAAGTGGTGCTGGAGTCCCAAACGTGTCCTTTATCTTTCCGCAGTGGCCATTTCCAACAGTTTAAGCTGTAAATGGTTAAATTATCTTCAAATGAAAGAAATGGATTCAGTTCTTTTACATTTCCTATCTGTAGTTCTCATTTGGATGGAAAATTAAATTGGAAGGAGTTCTATTATATTTATGAATTGTATGGTGATAACTGTAGAAACTGTTCTTCCAAGCAAAGTTTTGTTTTTCCCTTTAATCTTACTCGCCTTTGAAAAACATGTTGCATTTCTTCCTTGTAAGGAAACCTTAAGAACATTAAGGTACTGAAGATATTATAGAACCTGGTTATCCAGTTAACATCTTTGAAAAGTTGGACCAAACTTGTTTTTTATCTCACAGAAGCGCTAAGAGTTTGTAATTTCGACTTCCCCTCAGGAGCCATTGTTTTAACATTAACCCACTAATAATCATTTATAAGATACGGCTTTATTATTACATAATAAAGAGAACAAACTTTACTTTTTTTTTTTAAGATTTTATTGTTTTATTTGACAGACAGAGATTACAAGTAGGCAGAGAGGCAGGCAGAGAGAGAGAGAGGGAAGCAGGCTCCCCGCTGAGCAGAGAGCCCGATGCGGGACTCGATCCCAGGACCCTGGGACCATGACCTGAGCCAAAGGCAGAGGCTTTAACCCACTGAGCCACCCAGGCGCCCCACAAACTTTACTTTTTAAACGTTTATATTTTCATGATTTTTATTGGGATACTAAACATGCTCTTGAGTTCAGCTGACTCTTCTAACAAGAGTTTGTTAACAGCAGGAGCTGCATGTTGATTTACTTTCGGACGCTCCTTCATCTGGGAAATTTGGTCCAGAGTATTTTCTTGTCCTGTCAGTTGTGCTGTCGGAATAGTTTTCTCCGTAAAACTCCAGACCACTGTGGTTGACAGTGCAGTTCTTCATAGTTTTATCCAGTTCAAAGCTGCTTGCTTGTTAGCTCTAAAACTGAGAACAAGAACTCTTTCTTCATATCACTATCATATTCAAATAACACATTGGCAGTGTCTGTGCATTTGTCCAGGTGCGATGAAAAATATTTTGCAAGTACGGTTTTGTAAACTGGTTCTTCCAGGTCATGAGTTTCTAAATGTGGAGAGCGGTGTTAGCTTTGAAAAGTACAGGTTTACCCACTATTTCCAAGCAAGTATTTTTGATGTAGTTATTCTCTTGTTTCTTAACAGTTGTATTTACCATTTTAGTATTACCAGTACAAGATGTAAGATAGGAAGATGGATAGCTTAGCTTAGGAGGCTAAAATAGGAAGCCTGTAAAACAAATATTTAAGGGTAAAATACTGCATAGCTGTTTCTTTTAGCCTTTTAAATTCAGTGTTCTTTTTTTTTTTCTAAGTAATTCTTTTGGTTTTGAACTTATTTTTGTATATATTTTGTGTATAAATACTCCTGAAATTTAGATGGTTTCGTTGCTCCATTAACCAGTATATTCTGCAGCTGATATACTGTGACGTTAGCACTTGACCATCAGTTAATAGCTGCGAAATGAACTCATTATACAGGGATCATACTGCCAAGTGAACACAGGCCTCTGTGTCCTCATGGGTTCCAAATCAATCACACCCGCCATCCTAATCTGGTTTCCTGCTATTGTTGATTCAGAAAAGGTGTGTCTTCTCCAACAAAAAGATGCTGAAAAACCCACTGAAGCTTGTTTGTCCGCGTGTAAATTAGTTTAAGTAGCATAAATTTCACTTCTCTAATTTAGTGAATTATGTTAATTTATAAAATAATAAGTAGGCTTAAGAGGAAAATGTTCATAAAATTAACTAGTTATAAAAATGAATAAGCCTGCGCGTTTTCTCAGATTCCTGTACACCTTTACGTAGCTGACAAGATAACCGTGAAATATCACATGTAACTTGATTCTGTGCCGCATGCACGGTGCACTTTGATGTCATGTTAGTGTCAGCCTTCTGTGAAAGTTAACGAGTGCTTCCTTTCGGTCTCTGAACTGACCGCAGCATGGATCCGTGAGAGTTCGTAGACCATCACTGCTGGAGATCCATGCTATGGATGTCGGACGATCGCGCCACCCCCATTAAAGGTGTAGGCTTTATACGCACGTACTTAAGTTTGTAGGAAATAACCAGTTTCACTGCGTCTTTAAAAGATGAATTTAAAAGGATTTGATACCTATTATATGACACAACAGAGCATATTACACACTACTGAGCTATAGTTATATAATAAGTTAATACTGAGGTAAAAAAAATGCTTTGTTAGAAAAAAGAAATACCATAACCTATATTTAATTATAACTAATTTTACTTTTCAAATGTTTGACCATGCATTCATGAAATGATGTGCAGGCATTTAGTTCTAACTAAATATCAGATTATTTGAAGTGTTCTTAAATGTTTATGAGGCGTGAATTTACTAATGTAACTTATGAGTGGTTGTGGGGCTGTAGAGCACTGTTTCTTTGTCAAGAAGCCATCAAGAACCACACACCATGAGGTATGACTTGTGACTTCTTTCCAAGATCACAGTGCTTAGAGCTGATACTTTCCAATGTACAAGTATCCCCAGGTTTCTGAACTGACTCCACTTGGGGCTTGATTTGTGTAATGGGTTGATGAGAATAACCCAACATTTTATTATGAAAATTTGCAAACATACAGAAAAGTTCAAAGAATCATATAGAGTTCCTCTATATCTGCTACCTAGATTCTACCATTAACATTTTGCTATTCGGGCAATATTGCATCACTATACAAATATATCCACCTCTCTATCCAACAGTTGCTAAAAAAGCCCTAAATACTTTAACATGCGTATCAGTAACTGGAGTTCATTATGTGTTTACAGTTTGTTTTCTTTTGAGCTAAAATGCACATACACTGGCACACACAGATAGTAAGTGTATGTTCTCTGATTTTGATATGAATGCATACACCTCTGTAAGCCACAACTCTGTGAAGATGTAGGGCAGTAGTACTCAATGAGGGGCGATTTTGCCTCCCAGGGGACATTTGACTGAGATTGTTTTTGGCTATGCCAACTGGGTTTGGTAAGGGTAGGGTTGTACTGACATCTAGTGGGTAGAGTCTGGTCACAATTTTTTGTTAGTAGTGTTGTTTCCAAGAAAGTCTAATGTGGAACATTACTATAACCTCAGGAAGCTTCATCCTGCTTCTTGCCAGTCTCCCAACCTTCCAGAGCTGTCCATTGGTGGGATTTTTTTTCCTACTGTAGTTTTGCTTGTTCTAGTGTATCATATAAATGGGATCAGACATTATGTACTTCAAGGCAGTCTTACCTAAAAAAGAAACACTGCATATAACTCTCCAGGGAAGGCAAAATTTTTCTCATTAATTATCAAAGAAAAGTCTTGTAAGTTTACACGTGAAAGGACACAGATATATAGACAATGTTTTCAGCGACATTCCTGTAGCAGACAGTGTAAAGGAGCTCATATGATTGTTTCTTTTAGAAATTATCAGGTTGTGGGGCGCCTGGGTGGCTCGGTTGAGCAGCCGACTCTTTTTCTTTTTTAAGATTTTATTTATTTATTTGACAGAGAGAAAGACAGCAAGAGAGGGAACACAAGCACGGGGAACACAAAGGCAGCCACTTAACGACTGAGCCACCCAGGTGCCCAGAGCAGCTGACTCTTGATTTCAGCTCAGGCTGTGATCTCAGGGCTGTGGTACTGAGCCCCGCATCCGGCTTCCGTGCTCAGTGTGGAGTCTGCTTGAGATTCTCTCTCTTCCTCTTCCTCCACCCTACCCCCCGGCTCACACATGCTCTCTCTCTCTTAAATGAATAAATAAATAAAATCTTTTAAAAAAATTACCAAGATGTAATGCCAACATGAAACTCAGTGCAAGCAATTCTACATAGGAGAGATAGTATCCAAAGGCATAGATTTCTGATGGTCCAGGTTGATTTCCAGTTAATACCCATCAGAATGAATGGTTGGGATGATCTTCAAATACTCAACAAAGGGTACGTTTTCCCCAGGATTTCATATGATGAGTACAGCATCCATTTCATGGTGTGTATATATATATAGAGAGAGAGAGAGAGAGAGCAGGTAACAGCATCCATTTCATGGTGTATATATATATATATAGAGAGAGAGAGAGAGCAGGTAACATGGTGCCAGCTAGGAAATCTACCAATTTTGGAGAAAAATAAGAGGAAACTGAGGAAACTTGCCATCCCTTAATGTTGGCTAGCATTTTTTTTGCCCTTGGAGGTGCTCTTTGAGAAGATTCTTCTTTAAAAACTGAAACAAACATAGTTGTGGTTTCACTCCAACTAAAGTTCAGGTCCCCAGATCTCAACAACCCTTTTTCATCCATGACAGCTCGGATGGCTAGCAGTCCTATGTTTATTCGTCATTGATTAATGAATTGATGCATTTGTCAGCGGTTTCTTGGTGACACCATTCAACCTCATGATTTTAAATACCACCAATACGCTGACAACTCGCCAATTTCTATCTCTAGCTTACACGGAAAACTCAATCCAGTTGCCTACCTGACACCTCCACTTGGATACATAAAGGGCAGATGAAATGATGGGTCCCAAACTGAATTCTCCGTGAATTCTCCGCCTCCCCAGAGCCTTCTCTTTCCCAGCTCAGAAAGTAACTTGTTTTTAGCTGCTCAAGTTGAAACCTTGGTATCACCTTAGACCATCTTCTTCGTCTCACACAGCACATCCAGTTTGTGCGCAAGTCCTGCATGGCTCTACCTTCAGAATTGATGCTGGGTCTAACCACTTCTCACCACCTCCACGTCTGTCATCTGGTCCAGGCCACCATTATCTTTTTCTGGGATTACCACAGTGGCCTCATAACTGGACTCCTGGTTCCCACCTTTCGCCCTTATAGACCGTTTTCAACACTACAGCCAGAGCGATCCTTCTAGAATAGAAACCGTGGCCACACCGACAAATGAGCTTCCTATTTCATTCCGAGTAAAAGCCAAAGTCCTAATAATGGCCTAAACACCCCATATGATCTGCTGAGACCCTAGCCCTGATGTTTTCTGACTTTGTCTTCTGTTTCTCTCCCCTTCCTCGATACCCTCACTTTGCTCCATCCCTGCTTTCTGATCGTTCTTCCAACCTGCCAGGTGGGCATGGTTTGCTTTCTTACCTCAGCAAAGCCTCCCCTGACCACCTGACTTTAAATTTTAAACATATAGTTTAAGTTGCAGTTTTTCGGTTCTACACTCACTTTCCTGCTTTGTCTGCTTGTCCCCATCCGACATAGTATGTATTTTGTTTGCTGGTCTCTCCTTCCATAAGAACGTAGGCTCCACGAGGCCAGAGGATTTTGTCTGTTTTGCTTATTGTATTCTGAGCACCTAGAACAGTACCAGATACATGGTGGGCGCTCAGTATTTGTTGAGTGAGTGCTTACTGAGTCCCTGCCCTCCCACATGCTGTACATTGTGCTAGACTGTGGGTAGTGACGGAGCGATTCCTCTCCTCACGGAACAGACTCCTACTGGGAGACACAGAAGCATGTACAGAATCAGAGAAAAGCTGGCTGACGGGAGGGGTGGGGAGGCTCTTCCTGGTCAAGGGTCAAAAGCTGGGATCTGAAAAATGAATGTTAGGGTAGCTTCTTCAGTGGAGCGCCTTTTATCATTGTTGTAGTTTCTCTCTTATTTAAATTAAAGATGGGTCTGAATAGGAATTGATTCTTTTTATTAATGTCTGGTTTCTGCTGTTATGCTTGTTTCTATTTCATTATTTGTATTTGTTTATTTTACTCTGGGGAGGTTTAATTTGCTGTTATTTTTCTAACTTGAGATTGATACACAGATCACTAATGCATGTGATAATGGTTAGAAAGTACCTCCACAGAGAGTGTTAGCTAAATCCCACAAGTATTGATGGTAGAATTTTAACAGATATTTTAGTAGACCTTTCACATGGTTAGTCTAATTACTGATATATTTGGATTTAAAAATAACACCTCACAGTTTCTCTTTCTCCCACAAGTTCAGTATTCATTTTGTTTTTCTCTTCTTGCATTAATCAAACAATTACAGTTTTTGTTTTTTTAGGGTTTTTTGGCCTGGTCTATGGAATGAAACCTCCATTAAAAACCTGGGACTAGGTTAGGAGAGCTTTTGGGGCTTGCAGCTGGCCTCTGAGGCAGTCTTGTAGGACTGAGCCCTTAACCTGTGGAATCTGATGCTATCTCCAGGTAGATAGTGATGGAATTGAGTTGAATTCTCAGCTTGATGGTGTCCAAGAATTGCTTGGTTTTGTGGGGGATGGGAACCCTCTGCCCCATATTGGAATTAGGAAGACCAACATCAAAACGACCTGCCCATTCTTTTAAGTCATGTTTCATTGCTAGCCTAACTGCCAAATCTAGAAGGTACTTTCTACTTGGCACTTTACTAATCTTTTCCTCAGGATTCGATATTGCACACTGTTCTTTCCTTGAATCTTTCTCATCCACTCCTCTTCTGCTCCCTCCTTGTTCTACTGCTCTAGCCAGTTATCAGTCACCTCCGTGGATTCCTTCTCTATAATCTTTTTTCTTAAAACCCTTCTGGAGCTGGGGCGCCTGGGTGGATCAGGTCATGATCTGGAGTCCTGGGATTGAGTCCCACATCGGGCTCCCTGCTCAGCAGGGCGTCTGCTTCTCCCTCTGACCTCTCCCCTCTCATGCTCTCTCTCTCAAATAAATAAGTAAAATCTTAAAAACTTCCAGAGCCATCATATTTGTGGCTGTAGTTTTTAGAATCACACTGCTAAATCCACGTTTTAGACCCATTTATAAATTTTTAGATTTTTATTTTGGGCTGCTTATTAAACATAACTATCGTTGTGGCTCAGAGATCTGTGTAAACTCCATATGTCAGAACAACTTGGTCATCCACTCTTCTTCCTCTCAGGGGGTCTCATGAACGGTCTCACCATTTATCCCGTCCCTGTCCCTTCATAATTCAGTTACCAAATCTGTTGATTTTTCTTCCTAAATATCTTTGAGTCCGTGTTTTGTGCTCTTAGCCCTAGTTCGGACCTTCACAGTTCAGCCGAACTATTACTGAGCAGTCTCCTAACTCCTATTCCTCCAATTCTGAGCGCCTCGCGCAGTCTCGGCTGTGTGCTAATACCACTGTCACTTGCTAACCCTCTGAGAAAGAAGGAAGTTCTCCACTCAGACTCCTAGGTACTTCACACCGTTTATTACTTAGTGTTTCTGAATGTGGCTTTTCCCTGTTCTTTAAAGAGAAAGTGTCTTGGGGTCGACACTCTGACCGGTGCATTCTTAGGGCCGACTTCACAATTCCTATCTCCTGCTTCAGACACCATCAGTTTGGCACATGGGTACTTGATAAAATTTGAGAAAGTAAATTTTAGATCTCCAGATAAACATCATAGCTTTTATGCATTTGTTTATCTCTACATCCTCAGGGAACCCTAAGGAAATGAAAATAAAGGAACAAAAGAATTGTATAGAACCACAAGGACAGATAGAATAGAAAAGTAGACACAGGGACGCCTGGGTGGCTCAGTTGGTTAAGCAGCTGCCTTCGGCTCAGGTCATGATCCCAGCGTCCTGGGATCGCAGGGAGCCTGCTTTTCCCTCTGCCTCTGCCTGCCATTCTGTCTGCCTGTGCTTGCGCTCTCTCCCTCTCTCTCTCTGATAAATAAATAAAATCTTAAAAAAAAAAAAAGAAAGAAAAGTAGACACAGCTATAAGAACACTAGCTGGTGGCCTCTTCATGCCTATCCCTACCTCTAGCAGTGGGGGACTGGTGGCTTCTTTTTTTCTACCAAAATTTTATTTTCTAGATCAAATATGTACAGATACTGACATTCAGGGGCCCTTACTGATATGATTAGCTCTCTGCCTAATTATCTACCTCTGATAACATTTAGTGTTGACAAAACTACATCCAGTAATAGAACATCCATTCTGCTTTTTGAATTTAATTGATTTAAACTTGCCTATAATGAAATTCACTATTTGGTTTACAGATTGTTGAGTTTAAACAGAGGTGCCCAGTCAGGTGACCACCAGTCCTGTCAGCATGAGGAGAGTTCCCCTTTTTGATCAGCCTCCATCCTCAATGCCTGGCAGGCACTTATCTATTCTGTCTTTATACTCTTGCCTTTTCCAGAATGTCATTTAGGTGGGTTTTCTAGTATCCAGTCTTTGAGTCTGGCTTTGTTAACTTTTTCTAATGTGTGTGCAGTCTTGCCCGCGCTGCTCTGTGCTTCGGTGGTCTTTCCATTTTATTATTGAGTGAGGCTGCTTGGCAGGTACAAGTTCATTCATCCTTTGATCTGTTGAAGGACAATTGAGTTGTTTCCTATTTCCAGCAATAACAGATAAAGTTACTGTAAACACTTGCAAACAGATTTTTGAATAAGTGTAAGTGTTTATTTCTCATGGGTAAACAGGGGGATTGGATTGCTGGGTCACATAACCCATGTATTTAGTGTCATAGGAAACTGGCACTTCGTTTTCCAAACTAACTGCACCATTTTGCAGGAGCATCAACGATGTGTGTGTTCCAGTTGCTCCGCATCCTCACCAGCACTTAGATGTGCAGGTTTGGTCTTGTTCTGTTCTGCTTATTTGCCATTCTGGTAGGTATGCAGTTGTATGTCATGGATTTTTAATTTACATTTCTCTAATTACTGAACATCTTTCCATGTACTTAATGTACCATCTCTGTATGTGTTTATATAAATCATTGGCTTTGTCTTTTTTAATTGAGTTTTGTTTCTTATGCTTGAGTTTTTAGTGATCTTATATATTCTGGATAAAAGTTCTTCACCTGATATGTTTTCATTTTCTTAAAAATGTCTTCACAGAGCAAATATTTTAAGTTTTGAAGTCCACTTTGCTAATCTTCTCTGTTGTGAATCATGTTTGAGGTATGAGGTATGGGTCAAGTTCTTTCTTTCTTCCTTTCTTTCTTGCATATCCACGTTTAATTATTCCAATACCATTTTGTTGAAGATGTTTTTCTTCAGTAAGTTGTTTTTGTACTTTTGTTAAAAACATCGTTTGTGTCTGAGCTCTGTATTCTACTCAGGTGATCTATGGTCTGTCCTTTTGCCAATACTGTCTTGTGTACTGTAGCTCTAGAATAACTTTTTTCCCCTTATTTTATTGATTTTTTAGGATTTTTTTATTGATCTGAGAGAGAGAGATCAAGTGGGGAGAAGGGGCAGAGTGAGAGAGAAACTCAGGCAGACTCTGAGCTGATTGGGGAGCCCGATGCAGGGCTCCATCTCATGGTCCTGAGGTCACGACCTGAGCTAAAACCAAGAGTCAGACGCTTAACTGACTGTACCACCCCAGTACCCCATAGAATATCTTAAAATTAGTGTGTATTTTCCGACTATATGCTTTTTCAAAACTTTGGCGTTTCTAGTTCCTTTACTTTTCTATGTAAATTTTGTCATTATCTACAAAAAAATCCCACTGGTATTTTGATTAGAATTGCACTGAATGAGGGATGCCCGAATGGCTCCATTGGAATGGCTCCATTGGTTAAGCGCTGCCCTTGCCTCAGGTCATGATCCCAGGGTCCCGGGATTGAGTCCTGCATCAGGCTCCCTGTTCAGTGAGGAGCCTGCTTCTCCCTTTGCCTCCACTCCCACTGCTTGTGCTCATGCTTCCTCCCTCTCTCTCTCTCTTTCTCATCTCTCTGACAAATAAACAAATAAAATCTTAAAAAAAAAAAAAAAAAAGAGTTGAAGGAATCTGTAGATCAGTCTGAGGAGAGTTAATATTGTATCCATACTGAATCTTCCAGTCTATGAACACAGTATCTTTCTCCAAGTAGGTCTTCTTTGACTAATTTTGTCAATGTTTCATAATTTTCTGCATATAGATACTACATTATTTTGTTAGATTTATATCTGTGTATTTTCTTTTTGTCTGTATACATTATTATAAATGATGCTCCAAAAATTTTATTGCCAGTAATTCATTGCATGTATATGGGAATATAGGTGATTTTTATATATTGACCTTGTGTTGTGTGACCTCACTTACCTATTAATTCTAGCTTATTTTGTAGATTTCTTGTATGGAAATTAATGAAGACCACCTAAATGAGAATAAGTAAGGCATCAGCCACCATTACTTGGATTTGGCAAGGACTCAGAAGGGAATCTAAAAGGAGAATATAAAAGCTTTTTAATGAAAAAAGGGAAAGCTTCAGGTTGTCCTAATTGGAAGTTGTTGGCTTGGGGAAACTGGAAGCTGGCCTGACTAGAAGTGGGGCATCCTATGTGATTGGTTAAGGGAGCTTATTTAACTTCCTCCTGTTGGTCCTGAATTGGGAGTGGGGGCAAAAATTAAGGAAGCTGGCAGTCACTGATCAAGTCCTAGCTGTTTGGAACCAACGATCACTACAGAGGTTGTGGTTTGGCTTCCTGAGCTAGTTGCTACAGAGGTGGTAGGTTTTTGTGTATGAATTGGCTCTTGTCTCTTTGTGTATCTGTCCTCTCACTTAGGATTCTAGGTAGACAGTCATGTGGCCTACAGATAGAATTTTATGTCTTCCTTTCTAATCTGCATGACTTTGGTTTATTTTCTTCTTGTATTGTACTGGCTAAGACTTCTGTACTGTGTCAAATAGGGGTGAGAGCAGACATCTTTGTTAAGAACTAAGGTCTTTTGTTGAATGTGATGTTAGCTGTAGGGTTTTTGTAAATAACTTTTATCAGATCAGAGAAAATCCCTTCTCTAACTAGTCTGATGAGCATTTTCAAAATCACGAGTGAGCGGTCTGTGTTAGTACATGTGCTGTCTGCGTCTGTTGAGATCATCACTGAGTTGTTCTTCTTTAGTCTGTTAAAATGGTGAATCACACTGACAGACTTTTGAATGTTGAACTAGCCTTGCATTTTCAGAATTACTCCCACTTGGTCATGATACATTATCCCTTATATATATTGCTGGATTTTATTTATAATATTTCATTGAGGATTTCTGTGTCTCCTTTCCTGAGTGATTCTGGCCCATAGTGTTTTTCTTGTTCCTTTTTGTTTTTGTTTGTCTTGTAATGTTTTTATCTGGTTTTGATGTCCAGGTAATGCTTGCCTTAAAAATTAATTGAGTTGAGAAGTGTTCTATGTTCTTCTGTTTTCTGGAAGTGAATTGTGTAAAATGGGTATTATTCTTTCCTTCTGTATTTGGTAGAATTTGCCAGTGAAATCATGTGGACCTGGAGTTTTTGTTTTGGGGAAAGATTTTAAACTACTAGTAGGACCATTCAGATTCTCTATTTCTTCTTGAGTAAATTTTAGTATTTGTGAATTTCTGAGTATTTAACTATTTGTAGATTGTCCAAATTTATGGGCATAGAGTTGTTTGTAGTATTCTCATCCTTTTAATGTCTATGCCTGTCTGTAATAACATCCTCTCTCCCACATCTGATATTGATACTTTGTGTCTTCTCTCTCTGTGTGTGTCTCTCTCCCCCTGTCAACTGTAGCTAGTGGTTTATCAGTTTTTTTGATCAGAGAATCAGCTTTTGATTTCATTTAGTTTTTCTGTTTTAAATTTCATTGATTTTGCTCTAATCTTAGTTTTTCCCTTTCTTCTTTTAACCCTATAAATTTCCCTGTAAGCATGAGTTTAGCAGGATACCATTACATATATTTACATATGATCTCTTTCCTTTGGTCTAAAGTATTTTCTAATTTCCTTGAGACTTCTTCAATCTGCGGATTTTATGTTTTTTAGAAGTGTGTTGATTTCCAAATAATTGGCATTTTTCAGGTGTTTTTCTGTACTGATTTCTACTCTAACTCCTGCTATGGTCAGAGGATATACTTTGTATGGATTCAGTTGATTTAAATTTGTTAAGGTTTGTTTTAACATATTTGTTTATGTTTTGTTTACGATTTGGTGTATCTTGGTGGATGTTCTATGTGTATTTGAGAAGAATGTGTATTCTGTTATTGCTGGGTGGAGTGTTCTATAAATGTCAGATTAGGTTGGTTGGTTGTTCTGTTCAGATCTTCTATATCCTTTCTCATTCTCTGTTCAATGAGTTACTGAGAGATTTGTGGAAGTCTCTATTTATGGGTTATATATCTCTCATTACAGTTCTCTGCCTCATTTGTTTTGGAGTTCTCTCTCTTTAGATGCTTACACATTGAGGGTTGATTTGTCATCTTGGCTGATTGACCCTTATATCATTATATAATGTCTCTTTTTATATCCAGATAAATTCCCTTGTTCTGAAGACTACTTTTTATCAGGTTAATACAGCCACTCTAGTTTTTCTTATTTTTTCCCTCATGGTAAAATATACATAACACAAACTTCAACATTTTAACCATTTTCTAGCTTTGTTTTGATTAGTGTTTTTCTGATATATCTTTTTTCATCTCTTTAGTTTTAACCTATGTTATATTTAAATGGTTTTCTTGTAGGCAGCATATACTGCATCCTTTTCTGTTCTTCAGTTCACTTTGACATTGTCTGTCTTTTAATTTGGGAGGGATTTTTTTTCTTTTGTTTTTGTTTTCTTTTGTACTCTCTCCATTTTGCTCATCCATTCCCTGTTTCATATCTTATTTTGGATATATGGATTTAAAAAAAAATTTTTTTAAGACTTTTATTTATTTATTTGACAGGCAGAGAGAGAGATCACAAGTAGGCAGAGAGGCAGGGGGCGGGCAAGTGGGGGGGTAGCAAACTCCCTGCTGAGCAGAGAGCCTGATGCAGGGCTGGATCCCAGGACCCTGAGATCATGACCTGAGCTGAAGGCAGAGTCTTAATCCACTGTGCCACCCAGGCGCCCTGGATTTTTTTTTTTTTTTTTTGACAGACACAGTGAGAGAAGGAACGCAAGCAGGGGGGAGTGGGAGAGGAAGAAACAAGCTCCCTGCTCCCTGCTTGGGGCGCAATCCCAGGACCTTGGGATCATGACCTGAGCTGAAGGCAGCCGCTTAACAGAATGAACCACCCAGGCGCCCCTGATATCTGGATGTTTTTGTATTTCATTTTAACTTATCTATATAGACTGTTTATATCTCTGAGTTTTTAAAGATTTTTATTTATTTATTTAACAGAGATCAGGAGCAGGCAGAGAGGCAGAGAGTGAGGAGGAAGCAGGCTCCTGCTGAGCAGAGAGCCCGATGTGGGGCTCGATCCCAGGACCCTGAGATCATGACCTGAGCCAAAGGCAGAGGCTTTAACCCACTGAGCCACCCAGGCGCCCCAGTCTATATCTCTGAATTTTTAAATTTGAACTATTTTAGTGGTTCTTCTAAAGATTATGATATTCATACATAACTTTTGTTTTCTATTTAGACTTAGTATTTAATAACTTTAAGGAGAATGTGGAAATTTTACAATTACAAAGGTCCCATGTTTTAACTACGTATGTTGAAAATGTATAATATATAGTATATCTGATATATAATGCATACTTCACCGAGTCTTCCTTTGCCTGTCTGCTCTGCCGTTTGACTTCATCTGGACTTTTACCGTCAGGTGTTGTAATGTCTGGTTCTGTAATTTCCCTTTTGTTCCTTTTTCATAGTTCTTCTTTCTTTGCTGAGAACTTTCATCTGGTTACCCTCACCTTCTGGAGCGTAGATGTAAGCGTTTTCCACGTAGACTGGTAATATCGATGTCATTTTAGGATTGACATGTGTTCATTATTTTCCCCTCGAGAGTCCCTTTTTTTGGTTCTATGTATTTTGTAATTTTGGAGCGTATCTTCGATGGATTTTGAATATCAGGTTGTCAGACTCTGGGTCCGGTTAAGCGTCTCCCGGCGAATGTTCCTTTTCGTCCCGCAGTGACCTCCGTGCGACGGAGGGTTCTGTCCCCGCCGCGGGTGGTGGCTGCGGGGTCGCCCGGGTCCCGGCGCCTGGGCCGCGCCCGCAGTCGGTTCTCGGGCTCGCGGCGGGTCCTTCCCCGCATGCGCAGGGCGGGCCGACCCGGGGGCCCCTCGGATCAGGTCAGGGTCCTTCGGAGTCAGGGTCCCCTCGGGGTCAGGGCCCTTCCCGGCTCGGGCTGGGGTTTCGCGCTCATCCCCGCGCCGGCGGCCCCTTGGCAGGTGCTCCGGGGAGAGGACGGGTCCCGGGCGGGTCCGTGGGGAGCGGGGAGATGCCCGGGGGTCCTGCCCGGGGTCGCCGCGGGGTCGCCCGCTCTTCCTGCCGCGGCCGGAGCCCCCGAGGTGCGGTTCCCGCTCGCGCTCGGCCGGGCCGGGCCGGGCCGGGCAGACGTGACCCGGGAGGCCGCCGCCGAGGGGCCTCCCACGGTCTCCGCTTCCCGAGGTCGGGTCTCGGGTCGGGCTTGTCAATGCCCCCGCCCCGCCCCGGGCTCTCCCGGCTGCACCGCAGAAGCTGAAGGAGCGAAAAGCCTCAGAAAAGGCCACGGGGCTGGTTTCTGCCCCAGCTCTGGCCCCGCTCCTCTGTCCACCTGCTCTTTGTACTCCCGTAGGCCCTTCGGTGGCCGCTGTCCGGTCCGGTCCGGTCCGGTTCGGTCCGGTTCTGTGTGCGGTCGGCGGGGGAGGGACAGGCCGCGGCCGCCGTCCAGTCTGTCTGCGGCCGGAGCGGGCGTCCCAGTGTCCAGGGCCCTGGTCCTGCAGAGGAGCGGACCGGGCGCGACCCTGTCGTGGAGCGCTCGCCGGTGTGAGACACAAGCATGCAGACACCGGGGACGAGGGACGGAATGAACTGACCCTAAAATAAACACCCATAGCTGCGTCTCCTTGGGTCCGAGAAGAGAGCGGCTCTCGGTAAATGGAAGGAAGATGTACTGCTGTAGGAAGAGCAGTTTCGGAGGAGAGAATGCTTACAGACCAAACACGTGGTGGCCCCAAGCTTAACGAATGGATTTGATAGAAGCCTTGGCAGAGTACACCATGTTACTCTCCCAAGAAAATGGAACAAAAGGAGAACGAGAAGAAAAGGGTAAAAAAAAAGTTCAGTTTAAGAGTTTGAGAACTCGGGCGCCTGGGTGGCTCAGTGGGTTAAGCCGCTGCCTTCGGCTCAGGTCATGATCTCAGGGTCCTGGGATCGAGTCCCGCATCGGGCTCTCCGCTCAGCGGGGAGCCTGCTTCCCCCTCTCTCTCTGCCTGCCTCTGATCTCTGTCTGTCAAATAAATAAAATCTTTAAAAAAAAAAAAAAAAGAGTTTGAGAACTCTAACATTTGGCTAAGTTCTAGAACATGATAAATTTCTAATATTGGAAAACGTGAATTTCTACATTGAAAGGACCCACCACAGACCCTTCACAATAAATAACTTAAGACCTATACCAAGGCACATCCTTTGTGAAATTTTAGACCACCAGGATTAAAAAGAATGGGTTAAAATTAACAGCTCAGGAAATGAGGTGTTGACAAAGATGCGGAGAAAAGGGAACGCTCCTACACCTTTGGTGGGAATGCCAGCTGGTGCAGCCACTCTGGAAAACAGTATGGAGGTTCCTCAAAATGTTGAAAATTGAGCTATCCCATGACCCAGAAATTACACTCCTAGGTATTTATCCTAAGGATACACACAGTGATTGGAAGGGATACATGCATCCTAATGTAGCAGCATCCAAAACAGCCAAATTTTGGAAGGAGCCCCGATATCTGTTGATAAATGAATGGATAAAGAAGATGTGGTATGTGTGTGTGTGTGCATGTGTGTAAATACACACACATATACATACAATGGAATATTAACTCACCCATCAAAAAGAATGAACGCTTGCTGTTTGCAGCCACATGGATGGAACTGGAGGGAATTACGCTGAGTGACATAAGTCAGTCAGAGAAAGACAAATACCATGTGATCTCACTCATATGTAGAATGTAAGAAACAAAGCTCATGAACGTAAGGGAAGGAAGAAAATAAGATAAAAACAGAAAGGAAGGCAAACCATAAAAGACTCTTAACTATAGGGGACAAACTGAAGGTTGCTGGAAAGGTGGTGAGTGGGGGATGGGGTAACCGGGTGACGGGCATGAAGGAGGGCACGGGGCGGAATGAGCACTGGGTGTTCTCTCCAGCTAGCAAATCATCGAATTCTACCTCTGAAACAGTAACACACTCTATGTTAACTAACTTCAGTATAAATGAAATCTGAAAACAGTATTAAAGTTTCTTAAAGCCTCATAATGGAACGAAAACAGGTCATATTCAAGGGTCAGAGTTGTATTAGATTTTCAAGGACACTGACTTTAAAAATTCTGAGGGGAAGCTATTTTTAATTTATAATTATATACCCCCGAAACTGCCAATCCAGTGAGGGTAGAAGAAAGATGTTTAGACTCTCAGTATCTCAGAAGTGTTACCTCCAGTCTGTATTTTTTCAAGGAACCTGTTAGAAGATTGTTTCACCAAAACCAAGTGAGCCAGCAAGGGGGAAAGAAGATACTAAATCTAGGGAACAGAATGTCTGCTGGAGAGGAGAGACTGGAAATCGGGAGGGTGGCTGTGCGGCAGGCCCAGACAGCAGCCCGAGGCCAGCCATGGTACGGACTGTATTTCTCCGTGACCTGCTGCATCCAATGATCCAATCTGAAAATGATGAAGAATTTATGTCAAATAAATACCAAAAAAACCCACAAAAATGAGTTGAAAGTGCTCACCTCTGAGGAGGGTGACTCCCAAGATCAGAGAACTTCAAGGTGTTGTGCTAAGTCTTATAGTAATATCTGGCTTTGAAAAATAAGTATGTATAACTTTAACAAAATTTAGTGTCATGAAAAGAAAAAATATTATCAAGTTGAGTATACAGGTCTTAACACGAAGTTCCTCAGAAATTTTTATAGTCACAAGTATTTTTTGAACATAGAGCATTACCAGCTACCATGCTAGGCCCAACACAAGTATTACTCCACTTCTGTGCACTTTCCAGGATCCATTTTTCCTTTTAAGTGGTTATGACCCTTTTGGGTTCTTGAGCTGATGTGAAAAAATAGAACTTTCATCTTGAAAACATTTTAAGTTTTATTTAACATCTACTGTCCACAGTGGCCTGAGAATGAGGCACTTTCCTGGTATGAGCTGGTCATTTCCACAAAAGAAACTTTGAGAAAGATTTTATAGAACCAAATATTAACTTCTTTATTTCTGTGATTTTTGTGTCCGTTGTTACTTAACTTTACCATCTGGATCAATGTACATATTTATATGGTAATTTTTTTCTCCAAAAAGTTCTTACTAAATTGATGCTGTATCATAACCCTTGAGTTTAGAACGAGAGAAATATATATTACTTCTTCACCTTCGCCCAGGGCATCACCGCCTGTGAACCGGGCTGTTTGATCTCACAACAGAGTGGTAGGAGAGGACCTTCTAGCACCTCGTCTTTGACTTGTCTTGATGTTGGGTTTTATCTGAAATTTTACTGTCGAGGGTGCTTGCTCCTGTCACAGGATTGGGTAAAAAATTACCAGAACATGGCAGTTGTTTGGGGCAACAGAAAAAATATATACAGCAGACAAGCTTTATGTGCCAAAAGGTGCAAGCAACCAGTGCCAGTGAGTAGATGAACAAAACATAGTGTGTGCATAAAATGGCATATTAGCCAACTTTTTATTAAAAAGGGAGGAAATCCTGTCACGTGCCCCGACGTATATGAACCTTTCAAGGTGCTAAGTGAAAGAAGCCAGTACATAAAGAGAGATATACTGTGTGGTTCTCCTAAAGTAGAGTGGTCAGACGCATAGAAACAGAAAGAAAGTGTGGTTGCCAGGGTAGGGGTAGAGAGAAAAGCAGAGTTGTTTGATAGTGTTTCGGTTTGCAAGGTGAAGAGGTTCCGGAGATCTGTTTCCCAACAATGCAAACATATTCAACATTCCTGACCTGTACACTAAAAATGGTTAGATTGGTAAATTTTATGTTTTGTGGGTTTTTTTAGACCACATTTTTAAAAAAAAAGTTTAGTCTTGAATGCATCTTTGTTCAGGTGGATAAATCCCAAGGAAGGAATCCAGAAGGTCTTATCCACAGATGCTCAGTCCCTTGTTGGAAACTGATCAGTCGAGTAAGTTTGCTACTGGCCCAGCGAGGGATGAGTAAAGGCATGGGTCAGGAGGCAGGAGGTATTGTGTAAATTTGAGGAATGTAATTCAAATATCTGTGTGTGGGTATATAAAGAAAAATTTTAAATTACTGTTATTAAATTGTATAATGATAAAAACAGGATAATGGCACACTTACTATAAAATTTAAATACCAAAGAAAAAAGCAAATGATTTCCGATATATAAATAAGCAATTAAAAAAGGTAATCAGAAATTTAAACTTGGGAATATATTTTTCTATTTAACTTTGTAAAAGCATGTTTACCATTTGTTCTGTTGTAGCTATTATTAAAAAAGACATTTCAGCGCTGATGCTGGAGGTATAAGTTGGCATAAAATTGAATACAACCTCTTGCACCATAGTACAGTAATTTTTTTTTATAAACATATAATGTATTTTTATCCCCAGGGGTACAAGTCTGTGAATCGCCAGGTTTATACACTTCACAGCACTCACCATAGCACAGACCCTCCCCAATGTCCATAATCCCACCCCCTTCTCCCTACCCCCCCCCCCAGCAACCCTCAGTTTGTTTTGTGAGATTAAGAGTCACTTATGGTTTGTCTCCCTCCCGATTCCATCTTGTTTCATTTATTCTTCTTCTACCCACTTAAGCCCCCATGTTGCAACACCACTTCCTCATATCAGGGAGATCATATGATAGTTGTCTTTCTCCACTTGACTTATTTCACTAAGCATAATACCCTCTAGTTCTAGCCACGTCGTTGCAAATGGCAAGATTTCATTTCTTTTGATGGCTGCATAGTATTCCATTGTGTATATATACCACATCTTCTTTATCCATTCATCTGTTGATGGACATCTAGGTTCTTTCCATAGTTTGGCTATTGTGGACGTTGCTGCTATAAACATTCGGGTGCACGTGCCCCTCTGGATCACGACGTTTGTATCTTTAGGGTAAATACCCAATAGTGCAATTGCTGGGTCATAGGGCAGTTCTATTTTCAACATTTTGAGGAACCTCCATGCTGTTTTCCAGAGTGGCTGCACCAGCTTGCATTCCCACCAACAGTGTAGGAGGGTTCCCCTTTCTCCGCATCCTCGCCAGCATCTGTCATTTCCTGACTTGTTAATTTTAGCCATTCTGACTGCTGTGAGGTGGTATCTCATTGTGGTTTTGATTTGTATTTCCCTGATGCCAAGTGATGTGGAGCTCTTTTTCATGTGTCTGTTGGCCATCTGGATGTCTTCTTTGCAGAAATGTCTGTTCATGTCCTCTGCCCATTTCTTGATTGGATTATTTGTTCTTTGGGTGTTGAGTTGGATAAGTTTTTTATAGATTTTGGATACTAGCCCTTTATCTGATATGTCATTTGCAAATATCTTCTCCCATTCTGTCATTTGTCTTTTGGTTTTGTTAACTGTTTCCTTTGCTGTGCAAAAGCTTTTGATCTTGATGAAATCCCAATAGTTCATTTTTGCCCTTGCTTCCCTTGCCTTTTGTGATGTTCCTAGGAAGATGTTGCTGCAGCTGAGGTCGAAGAGGTTGCTTCCTATAATACAGTAATTTTTAAGAGGGACATCTGGGTGGCTCAGTAAGCTGAGTGCCTGCCTTTGGCTTGGGTCATGATCGAAGGGTCCTGGGATCGAGTGCCATGTCTGGCTCTCTTCTCAGCAGAGCCTGCTTTTCCCACTCCCCCCATTTGTGGTCCCTCTCTCGCTGTGTCTCTCTCTGTCAGATGAATAAAATCGTAAAAAAAAAAAAAACAGTAATTTTTAAGATGCTTATGCTACTTAAGTCACTTCTTTCTTTTTAGTTTATGTTCTGGAAATAATGTAACGTACAGACCTATGCTTTGCATGATGTATCTGTTTAATGTTGTATAATCGTGAGGAGTAAAAATAGCCTGATGTTCACCAGCAGTGATCTGCACCATTAATTACAGTATATCTATAAAATATCAAACTAAATGTTTAAGATCAAAAGTAAAATGTTTTAATAAATCATGCCAGTGTTTGTGGAAGAAAAAAAAAGCTTTATATAAAGCCATGCTATATCAAAACCATTGGGCCTAGAAGATACAATGCTAGAGAGCAGAATGTTTTGTGTATACATATCTACTTATATTTTTTGACATTAAGCCACCCTGTAATTTTTCCATTTTCTTTCTTTTTAATTTAAATTCAGTTAACCAACATATGGTACGTCATTAGTTTCAGAGGTAGAGTTCATTTAATCATCAGTTGCATAGAACACCCAGTGTTTATCACATCACATGCCCTCCTTAATGACCATCACCCAATTACCCCATCCCCCACCTCCTCCCCTCCAATAACCCTCAGTTTCCTAGAGTTGAGTCTCTCATGGTTTGTCACCCTAATTCCTTCCCATTTAGTTTTCCTCCCTTCCCTTATGATCCTCTGTGGTCCTACAGTCCACATATGAGTGAAACCATATGGTAATTATCTTTCTCTAATTGACTGACTTCACTCAGAGCAACATCCGCCATTTCCATCCACATTGATGTAAATGGTAGGACTCCATCCTTTTTTTTTTTTTTTAAGATTTTATTTATTTATTTTACAGACAGAGATCACAAGTAGGGAGAGAGGCAGGCAGAGAGAGAGGGAAGCAGGCTCCCCACTGAGCAGAGAGCCCGATGTGGGGCTTGATCCGAAGACCCGGAGAGCATGACCTGAGCCGAAGGCAAAGGCTTAACCCACTGAGCCACCCAGGCGCCCCGACTTCATCCTTTTGATGGCTGAGTAGTATTCTGCTGTGTGTGTGTATGCGTGTGTGCGCGCGCGCACGTGCGCACACACGCACACATTCTATCTTCTTTATCCATTCATCTGTTGAGGGACATCTGAAGCCACTATAGAATTATTCTTAACACACTTATTTCCCACAGCAGTACCATGAATTGAGTACCTAATCATCTCCATTTTACAAAGGAGGGGCTTCAGAGTCCAAGGTTAAGTGACTTACCCAAAGTCACACAGCCTGTTAATGACAGAATCAAGTTTGTCTGACTCCAGAGCCCACACTCCCAGCACTGGGGCTTTGGGTTATCTGACAGGAAGCTGGTCCACAGTGGGTAGACCTTTTCTTTGTAGAAATTACATCCTTAGTATTTTTCTTGAATGTATCAAACTTTTTGTCATATCTGGTGCCTAACGCATCCAAACTCTTTTGGAAACCAACTGAATTTTTATTTCTGTTTGTTGCCACTTATTTAGATTGGTTTGTTTGTTTTCAATAAAATGGACTTCTCAGGGTTTTAGAACCATCAAGCACAATGCAATTTTAAAGATTTTTATTTATTTATTTGACAGAGATCACAAGTAAGCAGATAGGCAGGCAGAGAGAGGGGAGAAACAGGCTCCCCGCTGAACAGGGGAGTCCAACTCGGGGCTCGATCCCAGGACCTTGGGGTCATGACCCGATCCGAAGGCAGAGGCTCACAATGCAATTTTAAATGTTTGAATAGAGTTTTTATGCCAGTAGGCCATTACAAAAATGCTCATACAACCTAAAATGAGAAAATTATTGAGGCGTCAGCGTGGCTCAGTTGATTAAGTGTCTGACTCTTGATTTTGGCTCAGGTCATGATCTCAGGGTCCTGAGATTGTGCACCCCTGTTGGCCTCCTTGCTCAACAGGGAGTCTAATCATCTCCCACTCCCTTTCTCCTCGCCCCCAGCTTGCATGAATGCTCTCTCCCCCCACTTCAAGTCAGTCAATCTTTAAAAAAAATTTTTAATAGAATTAGAGAATTACAGGCAAAATATATGTTATAGATATTCCTTTCACTTACACATGAATTTAAATTTTAAAAAGAAAGAAAAGGAAAAAATTGTGCATAAGCAAGTAGTCAGAGATCATAAATTTTTTTTTTAAGATTTTATTTACTTATTTGACAGACAGAGATCACAAGTAGGCAGAGAGTCAGGCAGAGGGAGAGAGGGGGAAGCAGGCTCCCTCCTGAGCAGAGCCTGATGTGGGGCTCGATCCCAGGACCCTGGGATCATGACCTGAGCTGAAGGCAGAGGCTTTAACCTGCTGAGCCACCCAGGCACCCCCATAAATATTTTTAAGTGAGAGGAATATGTATAAATGGTATGTACAAGCCAGCATCTCAACAGATTCTCCCCCAGAGCAAGGAAGATATCAGGGAGACTCATACTGTTAATTTAGTTCCTTTCTTATTAATTTTGTATTCCTGAATGTTTTAGTCATTATATTAGGGTCTTGTATTTATTCCATGAGGAAAGAAATTGCAGTAAAATTTAAATCTGGTTGAGTGGGAGAGAGTGAAGTTGGAATGACATTAAAGTTTGTCATCAATTTAAATGTGATTAATGAACTTGATATAGCATCTTTTTTGGCTGCTGTCGTAAAAGTAGTATTTGCTCATTAAAGAAAATTTAGAAAATACAACAAAGTAGATGGGGGAATAAAGTACCCTTATTAAACTCGAAAGAAACTGTTGATATTTGTGGTATTTATTTTCTTCCTGAAAATAATTTGTTCTTTTTCTTTTCTTTTTTTTTTTTTTTTTTAAGATTTTATTTATTTATTTGTCAGACAGACACAGAGAGAGCACAGGCAGGGGGAGCAGCAGGCAGAGGGAGAAGCAGGCTCCCCACTGAGCAAGGAGCCCAATACGGGACTCGATCCTAGGACCCTGGGATCATGACCTGAGCCGAAGGCGGACACCTAACCAACTGGACTACCCAGGTGCCCCCACAAAGCTTCTTTTTAACTGAGGTGAAATCTGTTTGAAATTAACCATTTTAAAGTGTACATTCAGCCCATTTAGTACACTTGCAGTGCTGTGCAGCTGTCACCTCTATCCGGTTCCAAAGAATTTTCTTTTCTTTTCTTTTTTTTAAGAGAGCATGAATTGGGGGAAGGGTAGAGGAAGAGGAGGAGAAGCCAACTCCCCACTGGGTGTAGAACCAGACACAGGGCTCAATGCCAGAACCCTGAGATCATGACCTGAGCCTAAATCAAGAGTCAGACACTTAACTGACTCAGCCACCCAGGTACCCCTCGAAGCATTTTCATCACCCGCGAGGGAGATACTGGATGCATTAAGCTGTCATACCTCACTGCTCCCTCCCTAACCCCTGGCAACCACTAGCCTATTTTCTGTCTCTGTGGCTTTGCCTGTTCTAGATTGATACAATATGTGACCTTTTGTGTTTGGCTTATTCCACTGAGCACAATGCTTTTGAGGTTCAGCCACATTATAGCATGTGTCGTGCTTCATTCCTTTTTACGAATGAGTAATGTTCCACTGTAGGCACATGCCATGTTTTGTTTGCCGTCAGTTGGTGGACTTTGAATTGTCTCCACCTTTCGGCCGTTGTGACTAATGCTGCTTTGAACAAGTACTTGTACTTGCTTGAATACCTGTTTTCAGATCTTTGGAATCTGTACCTAGGAGTGGAATTGCTAGCTTGTATAGTGATTTTGTGTTTAACTTTTTGAGGAACCGCCAAATTGCTTTCCACAGGGGCTGCATCATTTTACCCACCAGTAGTGTACAAGGGTTCCAAAGTCTCCATATCCTTACCACCATTTATTATTTGACTTTTTTCTAATGTTATGGCCATGAAATCTTTTAAAAATATAATTTACTAAAATGCACGTTATTTAATTATTTTTTTTAAGTTCCTCCTACTTTACCGTACCCCAATTTTTTAAAATTTTGTCTGAACTGTGATGTATTTTACTGGGAAATTGGTTGAAAGCAGTGAGATCAAACAATTTGATCTCAGGACTCCCTTATACTTTAATAGTTATTGAGAACCCCAAGTATGTATTTATGTGTGTTATATCTTTGGTATTTACTGTACTAGAAATTAAAAATTGCAAAATTACTTATGTTATTTAAATCATTCACTTAAAAGTTATAGTAAACTCCATTATATGTTCACAAAATAGTTTTATAAAAAATAGCTTTCCCCAAACAAGCACACGTGCACACACATACAGTAGTGAATTGAACAGCATTGTTTCTCTTGCCACAGATCTCTTTAATGTCTGTTGAAATTGAAGACGGTTGGGTTCTCATATCAGCCCTTGCATTTCAGTCTGTTGCATTATTACATGTCACACCTGTAGCCTTTGGAAAACTTCCTTGGACACTTAGGAGGGAATGGGTGAAAGAGGCAAATAATGTCTTAGATTTATCCTCAGCAACCTACGAGAATTGGAAAACTATTGACTCGTATTTGTTTCTGGCAAAAATAGAAGTGTTTAGAAACTTTTGAGTGATTTCTCATTCATACCATAGGAAAGTGGTGCTTGTTGCTTATGCCCCCAAATACAAAATATTCAAGGACGTCATTATTTGGGTCATAAATGAACCTTTCTTAGAATCAAAGATGAAAGAAATTCTCTTCTGCGTAATCATCTCATTAATGTCTGAAGCAAAATGAACATCTATATAAATATTACTTTAAGAAAATATTTCCTTACATCACCCATTCATGATATAAACCCTCAACAAAGTAGGTCTAGAGGGAACATACCTCAGAGAAGTCGAAGCCACCTCTGAAAAGCCCACAGCTATTATCAGCCTCAGTGGGGAAAAACTTGAGGCTTTACAATAAGGAACACGACAGGGATGTCCACTCTCACCACCTTTTCAGCATAGTGCTGGAAGTCCCAGCCACAGCAATCAGACAAGAAAAAGGGGGAAAAAAAGGCGTCCGTATCAGAAAGGAAGAGGTAAAACTTCCACTATTTGCAGATGACATGATACTATATAGAGAAAACCTGAAAAATTTCAACAAAATCTGCTAGAAATGATACACAAATTCAGTAAAGTTGCAGGATACAAAATCAATGTACACAAATCTGTCACATTTCTATACACCAATAATGAAGCAGCAGAAAGAGCAATGAAAGAATCAGTCCCATTTACAGTTGTACCAAAAGTCAGATACATAGGAATAAACCTAACCAAAGAGGTGAATGACCTGTACTTTGAAAACTGCAAAACACTGATGAAAGAAATGAAAGAGAACACAAAGAGATGGAAATACATTCACTGCTTACGGACTGGAAGACTAAATATTGTTACAATGTCTATACTACCCAAAGCATTCTACAGATTTAATGCAGTCCCTGCCAAGATACCCAGAAATAGAACAGACAATCCTAGGGGCACCTGGGTGGCTCAGTCAGTTTAGCGTCCCAATGCTTGGTTTCAGCTCAGGTCATGATCTCAAGGTCGTGAAATTGAGCTCCCCATTGGGTTCCACGCTCAGCAGGGAATCTGGGAGTCTTTGTCCCTTTCCCCAACTTCCCTACTCGTGCTCACTCTCTCTCAAGTAAAAAATCTTTTTTAAAAAAATCCTAAAATTTGTATGGAACCACAAAAGACCCCAAATAGCTAAAGGAATCTTGAAAAAGAAAAAACAGGAGCTATCACAATTCCAGACTTGAAGTTACAATATGAAGCTGTAGTAACCAAAACAGTATGGTACTAGATTAGACACACAGATCAACAGAACAGAATAGAAAACCCAGAAATAAACCCACAATTACACGGTCAGTCTTTGACAAAGGAAGAAAGAACATAAAATGGGGGAAAGTCTCCTCGACAAATGGTGTTGGGAAAACTGGACAGCCACCTGCAAAAGAATGGAACTGGACCGCTTTGTTTTTCATTTTTTCCCCCCAAGATTTTATTTATTTATTTTCAGAAAGAGACACAGCGAGAGAGGGAACACAAGCAGGGGGAGTGGGAGAGGGAGAAGCAGGCTTCTCCCTGAAGCAGAGAGCCTGATGTGGGACTCGATCCCAGGACCCTGGGATCATGACCTGAGCCGAAGGCAGACGCTTAACAACTGAGCCACCCAGGCGCCCCAAAAGTGGACCACTTTCTAACACCTACATTAATAAAAATCAGTTCAAAATGGTTAAAGACCCAAATGTAAGACCTGAAACCATAACCTTAGAAGAGACCACATTAGCTGTAGATTATGTCTCCTGGGGCAAGGGAAATAAAAGCAAAAAATGAACTATTTGGCCTTCATCCAAATATAAAGCAAAGCAGTCAACAAAACTAAAAGGCAACCTACAGAAGGAGAGAAGATATTGCCAATTATGTATCCAAAGAATGGTTGGTGTCCAAAATAGATAATGAACTTGTAAAATTCAACAGTCACGGAACAAATAATCCAAGTAAAAACTGGGCGGAAGACATGAAAAGACATTTCTCCAAAGAAGGCATTCAGATGGCCAACAGTCACAGAGAGGGTGCTCAACATCATGGCTCATCAGGGAGATGCAGACCAGAACTACAATGAGACCTGTCAGAACGGCTAAAAAAAAAAACACGAGAAACAACTTTTGGTGAGGATGCGGGGAAAAGGGAACCCTCTTGCACTGCTGCTGGGAATGCAAACTGGTGTAGCCTCTGTGGAAAACAGTATGGAGGTTCCTCGAAAAGTTAAAAATAGACCTACCCTGGGGCCCCTCGGTGGCTCGCTAGGTTGAGCATCCGACTCTTGGTTTCAGCTCAGGTTATGATCCTGGGGTTGTGAGATCAAGCCCTGCACCTGGCTCTGCATTCAGCACATAGTCTGCTTCCTCTGCTTCTTCCCCCACTCACGGGAGTACACACTCTTTAAAAACAAATCTTAAAAATCTTTATGTTTAAAAAGATTTTATTTATTTTGAGCAGAGGGAAGGACAGAGGGAGAAACAGTCTCCTGGCTGAGCATGGACCTTGACATGGGGCTCAATCCCAGGACCCCAGGATCATGACCTGAGCTGAAGGCAGATACTTAACTGACTGAGCCACCTAGCACCCCTAAAAATCTTAAAAAAAAAAAAAAAAAAAAAAAAAAAAACTATTCTGTGATCCAGCAATCACACTACTGGGTATTTAGCCAAAGACTATGAAAACACAGGGTCTGGGTGGCTCAGTCAGTTAAGCGTCTGTCTTCGGCTCAGGTCATGATCTCAGAGGCCTGGGATTGGGCCCCACATCAGGCTCCCTGCTCACCAGGGAGCCTGCTTCTCCCTCTCTCTCAGTCAAATAAAATCTTTTTTAAAAAAGAACACAAAACACTAATTTAAAGGGATACATGCACCTCAATGTTTATAAGAGCATTATTTACAATAACCAAATTATTGAAATAGCCCAAACCATACATGACTAGATAAAGAAGATGTGGTATATATATACAATGGACTATTGCTCAGCCATAAAAAAGAATGAAATTTTGCCATTTATAACAACATGGATGGAACTAGAGAGTACAGTCTCAGCAGAATAAGTCAGAGGAAGACAACTACCAGATGATCTCACTCAAACATGGAATTTAAGAAGCAAAACATATGGGCAAAAGGGAGAAAGAGGGAGAAAAACAAGCCAAGACTCAGACTCTTAATTCTAAGGAGCAAACCGGTGGATACCGGAGCGGGCGGGTGAGTGAAGTGTAGGAGTAAAGAGTATGCTTACAATGAGCACTGCGTGATGTACAGAATTGTCGATCCCTGTGTTGTCCACCGGAAACCCGTATCCCATTGTGTGTTAACTATACTGGAATTTTAAAAAAACAAAAACAAAACAAAAAAAAACTTTAAAAAATGATCAACAAAAATCATCATTAAAAATTTTTTTCTTTTGGCTCAATTGGTTAATATCCCATTCCTTCCATAAATTACTTGGGGCAGCTCTGGGATAAGTAATATAATAGAATTGTGAGTATAGACAGAACAAGGAAAAAATGGTTAGAAGCTAAGATAGAGCCAGGAATAAAGTTAGTGTATAAAATATGTTTCATAGAGTATAGCTTTTTAGAAGTAGGGGAAACTACAGTATTTTCAAATGTCCCATCTTGAAAAACAATTCACTAAAGTTTTTAAATTACAGCACCCATAGGAGTTTTAAAGTATAGTGTCGTTTATGAAAATCTGTTTTTCGTCCCCTTTCCAAGGAAGATAATCTTACGTAAATCCAGTCTACCTCACTTGTGACTTGGCTTGCTGACAGTTTTAACATCAAGTTTATCAAAGTTTATTAAGTGTTATTACTTGTATTCATTGAGGAATTAAGTGATTGTTCTGTGTGGTTGTAAACGTTAGGATGGTAATTGTATTTTATAACTTTGAATGTGACCTAAGGGAAATAGTGCTGTGATCCAGGACACCCAAGATGTAACTTGGGTTTTGAAGTTGGGTTCCTGTAAGCCTCGCTAGCCCAGTATTTGATGCTAAGGGTGGAGAAGAGTGTGGGTTGATGAGGATCTAACAATGTACTTGGGGAGATGGAAGCACTCTCATGGTTTTGGAGTGTTCATTCGTTCGATGTTTAGGAAAGGTACTTAAATGGTCCTGTCACACCAGTGGGTAAGTATTCCAGAATTAGTCCACCAGGACAATTCAGGTGTTCCACTCATCAGAATTACAGAAGAGTTAAGATTTGTGCATTAAATGTATGTGAATTTTGCCTTAAAGAGTAACAAATTGATCTTCGAGTGGTAAGTTGGGTAGAGGTGGAAATAAAACAGGGAAGGTGCGGTTTGGGTTTCGCAGCTAGGCGACAGCTGCATGAGGTTATTACACTGTTCTGTTAACTTTGTGTATATACATTTAAAGCTCTCCACAGTGGTGGTGTTTGTTTGTTTATTTTGGGGCAGCAAAGCAAGGTTTATTGAGCAGTAGCAAAGTGATAATACAAAGCTCCCAAGGAGGGAGGGGACCCAAAGGGTTACCCCACAATGTTTTGTTTTGTTTAAGATTTTATTTATGTGACAGAGTGAGAGAGATCACAAGTAGGCAGAGAGGCAGGCAGAGGGGGAAGCAGGCCCCCACACAGCGGACAGCCCGACTTGGGGCCGATCCCAGAACCCCAAGATCATGACCCGAGCTGAAGGCAGAGAGGTTCAACCCACTGAGCCACCCAGGTGCCCCCACAGTGTTTTTTTAAAGTGACATTCTAGTCTACCATATTAGAAAAGCATAAGATACTAGAATTTAGAAATCACCCCTGGAACTAATAATACACTATATGTTAACTAAATTGAATTAAAATTTTTAAAAAATTCAAAAATCAAGAAATAGCCATGTAAGCATATTATTTAAAAATGTGGAATTAATGGGCACCTGGGTGACTCAGGTTAAGTGTCTGTCTTCGGCTCAGATCATGATCCCAGGGTCCTGGGATTGAGCCCCGCATCAGGCTCTCCGCTGAGTGAGGAGTCTGCTTCTCCCTCTCGATCTACCCCTCTCCTCCTGGTTGTGCTCTCTTTCTCTTGCTCTCTCTCTCAAATAACAAATAAAATCTTTTAAAAATGTGGAATTAAATAGGGAAAAAGGTTTAAAGAGCATAGTGGTTGTCTCTGGGGAGTCAGAACTGTGTGTAGAGAGGGCGGAAGCGTGGGAAGTCTATTTTGTAAGACTTTCGGTATTATTTGATTTTTAAACCGTATGCATGTATTACTTTGATAAAATGATACATTCTGTGGGTTTCTGCATTTTTTCAAGGAAAATACCAACATGATCCTGTGTAAATAATTAGACACAGACCAGTACTTGGAATATATAAAAATTCTGTTTGCCCGTGATGATTTGGGCCGCATGCTCAATTATTTCCATTGCCAAAGGTGGTGATTTACATTTGAATTACTACTTCAGATGAGCAGAGCTGAGAAGTCTGATTGCATAGTTTCTTCCTGTTGCTCTGGCCCTCCTGTAGTTTGTTTCTTACACAATAGTTAAGAGTGATCATAAATAAGCCTGTATTAGTCTCCTATTTAAAAGCCACCGAATGTCTTCCCATTGCAATTAGAATAAAATTCGGACTCTTTATCATGGCCTGCAAAAGGCCATAAGTGCTGTCAGTGATGGGGTGCCTCGTGCCCTTGCCGTTCTTCCCGCATCACTGTCAGCCTTGAGGCCTTCTCCCACACTTCTTGGACACGAGCAGCTCTTCCCTGCCACAAGGCCTCTGCACTTACCATTCCTCAAGAGACTGGCTGCCTTTCATCATACAGGATTTAATTCAAAACGTGGTTCCTGAAAAAGGCCGTCTCGGATCGTCGGCTAGAGTAGCTCCCTCCACCCTTCCCTTCCAGAGTGTGGTCCTCCGCCAGAAGCCCGAGCTGGGAGCGTTGGGTTTGGTTTGGAAATGCAGTCTTGGTGCTACCACAGACCTGCTAAAGGAAAACCTGGATTTTAATGAGACCCCAAGATGATTGTGTGCGTTTCTAAATTTTTAGAATTACCACTTCTGGTCTGGAATGACTCTGCCCTCACTTTTCCTGCAGGTCTGTTAGTAGTTTCATCCGTTTCTGAAGGAGACTTTGTCATTTGTTTCTGTGCGTCTCCTCCCCCAATGGAATCAAAGCCCCACAAGGGAATCACCTTCTCCGACTTGTTCACTCCGGTATCCCAGCACCTGGCCCGGGACCTGCACCTAGAATGCGCACAAGAATGTGCAGGTGGATGACTCTGGATGATAAAAATCCTCAGGGCTCTCACTTGCTTGTAAAATCAGGGTCGCTCTTCCCTCCCAATATCATTATGAAGCAGTTTCACCCTTTCTTGGACACTATTAAGCTCGTGTGACAAATAAAGAATTACTTACTTTTCCTTGTTTTCAGGTAGTTTGTATTCCAAAGCAAAGTTCAGGTTTCATTCAGTGCTTTGCTACGGACTTGAAACCATGACTGCTGTTTTCTTTCTTATTTTCGAAAAGCATTCTCGTTCAGAGTTAAAGTTATCTTCAAAGGTTTTCATCAAAAGTAAATGCTAGTTTGATATTTGAGTCAAATTTTATTAAATCAGAAATAATCTTTCTTAAAAACAGGAAAATAAGATTCTGAAAACATTAAGTGCAAAATTTGAAGTTAAACTGCAGATAAAAAGTGACAGAGCAAATTGTGTATCGGGTTTTTTAGTCTTGAGGTATGATTCTAGAAAGGACCCGTAGTTTCTGATACTGTTCTGTGTTTACAAATATGTTCCCAAGATATGTTTCCTGTTGCATATCCTGGTGAAATTTGTCAGGAAGCAACATTCAGTCCTCATACTTTGTGATTTTATTTATTCATTTATTTATTTACTTATTTGTGGGCAGAGAATTCCAAGCGGACTCTGTGCTGAGTGCGGAGCCCGATGCAGGGCTTGATCCCAAGACCCAGGAGATCATGACCTGAGCCAAAACCAAGAGTTGTGTGCTTAACCGACTGAGCCACCCAGGTGCCCCTGCGCTCCACATACTTTGAATGAAGAAATAAGGAAACTTAAGTCAGCAGCTTTCATTTCAGGGAGATTTTGCCCCCCTGCCCCTGGGGACATCTGGCAATGGCTGGAGACATTTCGCTTGTCCAGCTGGTGGCAGAATACTACTGGCACCTCGTGGGGAGAGCCCCGGGATGCTGCTGCTAACACCCAGTAATACACTGAACAGCCCCCAAGTGCAAAGAGTTCTTCAGCCCAAAATGTCAGTGGTGCTGCTGCGAAGGGACTGGCTTAAATTGATGGAGCCCTTCCTCTGCAAATACTAATGCCATCAGAAAAAACATACTTCCATCCTACCTTTTGGATAAGAGAATATGTAGAAATAGGCAACTTAGAGATTCAGATGGGTATATTGGCATGGCATTCTCAGACAATTTTACATTTTTTAAAATAGGAAGACTCAAAATGGGGTTACTGGTTTTCCTTATTTTACAGATGGGGTCGAGGATTTGGTCTTTTGGGTTCCATTTTTGGAAAGGATGGTGTATTAAACCAGCCAAACAGTGTCTTTGGACTTATATTTTATATACTACAGTTATTACTTGGTAAGTATTTATACAGCAATACAAAAATAAGTTTGTTTGTTATATTCCCTTTAGTACTTTGTGTCTTTGCCCTGAAATGTCTTTATATTAAATAAAAGCATGTTAATGATAGAACCGCTAGTTTGCAGCACACTTTTCTGCTGTGAAAATTTGGTTCCCCGAGACTTTGATGATGCTAACGCTGGATTTGGTATCTGTTGGTCTTTAATCAAGGACAGCAGCGTCCCATAATGTCCGGAAAAACCATCCTCATTCAGGGAACTTACTCTTCCAGTCTCCCGCAGAAACCTGTTTATTAGTTTATATACTGTGCAGATTCCTGAAAAATGTCACACCCCAAGAGAGCATCACTGCAAGCACAGACGTAACTCCTCACCTTCACACACCTGCTCTGTCCGTTGTCTTCTGCTCTTTCCACTTCACTGTACGTGAACGCTTCCATGCTGTTTCCTCGCTGGTGTTTGTTATTGTTGACATCAAGCTTTCAAGTTTCTTGTGTTCTAAGTAACACTGTGCTGATCAACTTTGTTTAAAGTGCCCCTCACACACACCTCCCTGTTTGAATTAGTTCTGCAAAATAAATTTCCAAACCTTGGGCGAATGAGCCAAAACACACAAAGTATTTAATGGACTTTAATACGTATTACCAAACTACTTTTCCCTCAATTGTCTGTCTTCATCCATCTTCATTTTTTACAAGTGCTTTCTATAAAATTTCTGATTTAATAGTTACAAATCCCCATCATTTTATTTTAATTTTTCTGGCATTGTCACTTTTGTTGTTGGGGTTCTGATAATAGTCCATTTTCATAGTTGTTACATTTTATCCATTCTTTGTCCTTTTTGTGTTAGTTTGGTGAATTTTGATTGTACAGTGTTTTATACTTTCAGAGTTAAATCCAGCCAATTTTGACCTTTGGTTTCCATCGTTAATATTTTACCCCATTACCTGCCACCTCTGCGGTGCTCTCCTGCCTAGTTGAGGTTGATTTCTTATGAGGGAAATTGTGAATCTAAATTTTTCTGAATACTTCTATCAGGTTTACCCAGTTCCATATCCTATAGAAATATAAAAATATGCACAAGGATATTCATAGCAGTATAAAATAGCAAAAGACTGGAAGTAGCTTAGCAAAATGTAATGGTTGAATAAATTAGGTTACACCTGTACTAGAAAATACTATGTAGCCATTAAAGGAAAAAGTAGGTCTTACATGAATATTCTGGGAAGATCAAGACATAGTTTGGTGAAAAAAGCAAATTGTAGTATAACAGATATGAGAGAAGTTCTATGTTTATATATATGCACAGGAATGCATATAAAAAGGGTCAGTGGTTGGGGGCCCAGGTGAGACTTTTATTTTTTATTCCATTTATTTGTTCATTTGGATTTCTAAAGAAGAATATAACGTATAGGCCAAAATTAAAATAGCATAAGAAACACTTTTGACTTTGTTAATTTTTGGAGATAGAGATAGAACAAATTTCCATTTGTCATATTTAATTTCTGAAGTTCCTTATATATATGTTTTATAGATCGTGTGTATCCTATGTGTTTTTTTCTGTTCACATTCTGTGTGTTCACACAAAGCATTTATAAAGTCAGGCACACGGAAGGCACACGCGGACTCCTCTAACACGATTTTCCAGAGCACGTCATCTTCACTCCCTTCTTCTAAGTTGTTTGAGATATAGCATTTCCAATCTAATTTTCCATAGGGAATACTTCCACGAGTCCGGAAGTACAAACATGTAAAATGCCGTGCAGTGAGAAGCCTGCCCGTGACCGGTGCCCCCCTGCCCACTCCGTAGCCTTTCAACCCCAGCTGGTAGCTGCGTGTTGTTGCTGTACTTCCTTGAGGCCTGTGCAAGAAGACACAAACCTATCATCTTCATTTTCTCCTCTCTCAGATGTAAAAGACAGATGCTGTACATAATGTTCTACATACTCCTTTTTCTTTTTTGCTCAACTAATTCATCGTGGTGGTATTTCCACACCAATCCATGAGTGTCTTTACTCTTCTTCCCAGCTGCAGAATGTTCCGCTGCTCAATGGGACCTTCATTATTTAGAGGCACAGCACGTTGTAAATTCCACTGGGAATTGTATCCCAAGCCACCAGCTTCATCACATCAGGACAGGTTGGGTACAAAATGGTATTTAACTAATAGCCAGTGTTTATGGAGCATTCGAAGTGCTTTATACCCTTTAGCTTTATACCCTTCATTTGGTCATTGGTTCATTCATTCATCAAGTAAGCTCTAGGCCCAACGTGGGGCTTGAGCTCACGACCTTGAGATCAAGAGTCCCACACTTTACTGGCTGAGCCAGCTGGGCGCCCGCCCAACAGCTCTTTTAATTCACACATCGGTATTAGGAGGTGAGAAAGTAAGTAACTTGTCCCTCATGTTGAAACCAACTCTCTTGGTAAAATTAAGGTGAGAGCATTAATTTTGGAGCTTTAAATAACTAGTAAAGGGCCAGACAGGAAAAACAGTGTAGGCTTTGCTGTCTGTTGAGCTACTCAGTCTGTCCTAAATGTTACATACGAGTGAGCGCGGCTCGGTTGGTCAGTCTGTAGGTGCAAGAGCGGGGGCCGGTCAGATTGGCCAGTCCCCAGCATCAGGAATCCGGCAGTACATTAGCCGTGAAGGGTCACACTCTAGCACGACCGGGCCTGGGGGCACGGCCGGTCTTTGTGGTCTGAGCCCACAGGCAGCTTCTGGTTAGCAGGCAGTGGGGATTTCAGCCCCTTCATTAGCCTCTTCCAGCCTCCTACCACTGATCATTTCTTCCTGTTTCTGTTCTCCTTGTCCATTAGTTGTTGGGAGGGATGGTAGCTTAATACACCGCTGTCTCTTCTGTCCCACGTTCCCACGACCGTTGGCTGCAGGAAATGACAGAACAGAACACATGAAGATGTCAGACAGCATCAGAGAGCCCCAGTTCAGTGCACAGAACCGCCTTTTTTCTTGGTCTGGTTTGACCCACATGTGACCAACTGGCCAAACATGGCTTGTTACCTCCTAGCCCAAGCCCTTCTGAAATGTTTATTACAAGTTTTTCCTTCTTTAGCAGCATATTGGTACAATCATCTTTGTATGGTTTTTGAAAAATCTGACCTAAACATTAACAGATTTTTTAAAAACTTTGACCTAAACATGGGAAGCCAGGTTTTAAGCGCCCACAGATGGAAAGCCTGCAGTGCCAAGGCCAGGGGCAGCGTGTTCTGCTTGGGAGAGAAGTTGTGGTCCTCACGTTCCTTTCTCCGTTAGGGGTCGCAGCGACGGGGCTGCCGATTTCACAGGTGAGCTTCGGGCAGACAGGGCTTAACTAAGGCCCGTTCACGGTCCAAGTAATGATAATTCGCCTAGAATGCTGACAAGTGAGAAACACTACGGCTGTAAGACTGGTGCTGTGTGCAGAGTCAGCCTGCAGAATCTCACCAGACCAGTCATTTTCGTTCCCCAATTCCATCACATGTTTCAGTAAAATCAGCATTCCAGCACTGCAGCAGGTCGCAGAAGCCTTGCTTTTGACTCCGAGACTTTCTCCGTCGTCAAGGCCTGACTGAGCCGTGTCTCTCCCCTTGCAGGCATGACCGCAAGCGCAGTGGCAGCTTTAGTCCTAATGACATCCTCCATCGTGTCCGTGGTGGGCTCCCTGTACCTGGCCTACATCCTGTACTTTGTGCTGAAGGAGTTCTGCCTCATCTGTGTCGTCACGTACGTGCTGAACTTCGTTCTTCTCATCATCAACTACAAGCGACTGGTCTACTTGAATGAGGCCTGGAAGCGGCAGCTGCAGCCTAAGCAGGACTGACCGCAGACAGACAAACTCCGAACTGGCCGCCGAGCCCCCTTTCCCATTAGGGTTCTTTTGCAGCAGTTTTGTTTTGTTTTGTTTTTTTAATTCTTCACAACAGACACTCTCCCTAAGAATCTCAAACTGATTTTTTAAAATCCTGTAAATTAGAAGGGGCCCTAGCTATTTTCTGTGTCAATCTTCATTTTGAATATGGATACAAAAAAAGAAAAGAAAAGAAAAAAGGATATGCCGAGCCAATCAAAGACAAGCTTTAACTTTACTTTGAAGATATTTCCGAAATAATAAAATATAGCCCTAGCCCCCTGCCCTTGATTGTAAAGTGAGCGACCATTGCTAGTAATTCTCTAACGTGTATAAATTCAATTTCAGGTATAACAAATGTGATCATGACATGAAAATATTTTAGAATAGATACTGTATTAAATATTGCCATGTTTACAATATGTAATATGTTTTTAGCCGATGGATTTAAACATGTAGATTCAACTAGAATCCATTTATGTGATATTTGTAAATAAAGGTAGAAATATTGGATCCATCCCTGCAGAACTTACTGTACAGTTTAGTTGAAGTGTAGCGATGAAGAATTGTCAGCCCAATGTTGACTGAAGAAATAGTGAAAATAGTAAGTCTGAACGGAGCATCTTGTGAGGAGTACTGACAGCAAAATCATAGGGTAGTTGGTTCCCTTTCATCTCCTTCCTTGGGAAGGAAGAAGCTAAATTTGGACATTCAAGTCAAGCTTGTGTCTAGTCATAAAACTGGATCAATTATAACCTTACAAAATGAGTCCTGTGACCAGACCTTCACATCCAAAGTCTTCAGGACACTAAAGATGGGGAAGTGGGTAGAATTCTTTGGAGAAAAGCTGGGAACATTGATATGGCATTTCTAGGTAAAGCCTCTTACGGTAGCTGAATTGTCCTGCAGAAGTTTTCCCTTCACATTGGTGCCAGCCAACCAAACAGTATTAGGACCTTGAAATAGAAGCCCCGTTGCTCCAGAGCAGGATCGCTCTTGGGTCACCCTGTGGTATTTCCCATTTCATCCTGCACTAATTGGATGTCTGACTTAATTGTTTTAGAGTCAGCATTAGATTGGTAAATCTTAGGGCTGACATGCTTCTCAGTTTGCTCCATTGGGAGTAGTGCAGGTAGAAACATCTGAAGGTGAAGTACACTAATGGTGTCACTGCTCTTTCTAGAAACTACGCAAATGCCTAGATTTTAAAGGTGATGCGAATAAACGCAAATGAAATTGGGACAGTATGCTTCTATGATTAACACCTTCTATCAGAATGTTAAAAGTGCCTTCTGTCTTAAACCTCAAACCAAATATGTTGTGTGTTGAACTTGGGCAGAAGTGTCCTTCCTTCCTCTTACCATGAAGTAGAAAACCTGCATTATTCTCTAGAAAGGTTCTGTATGATCATTTTATTCCTTAGATGGAGAAGTAGGAGCAGTGTTTTTGCTTCCAGTTAGTCTCATCGTTCTGTTAAAAACAGACCGGTAACTTTTGAGTGCTTTCATGAATGAGCCTTCTTTTTGAAGGGAGGGGACAGGTTCTGCTCTGTGACCCATAATATGTGGAGTCAGCAGCTGTTCAGCAGTTTCCGCCTAACTGTCCTAATTGATGCAGTGTATCTTTCTGGCCCAAGGCAGGTGTAACATCTGAATTGTAATGAACTTTCAACCAGTTTTACCCAGTTTTGTAAAAGCCGAACTCGGATTTCCAGGCTTGTGTTTTCCCATAAATGTGAATATTCCAATGCCTGTTTTATTATGTATGTATTGTTCTTGTTTCTGTAGTGAATGAACTCCAGAAAGCATTGAATTGGATGTCGGGTGTCTATGGAGAAACAAGTCCTAGCGCTGAAGACCTTGTCCAGTCATGATGTCCAGAGGTCATCTTTGTAGAGTGCTTCCAGTCCTGCCACACAGCTCACAGTCTGTCTTCTAAGCTAGAGTGGAAATGGTTAACAGTGAAGACTTCTGTGGTATATATAACACTGGTTGTCCTAAATAAGTTCCTCGTGTCCCAATTTAAAATGGTTTTTCATCATATTTTGTATCAATCAGCAGAGTATAGTTAAAGCTTGTCTTGATGCAGCATTCTTGCAAATGTCTTGAACTCTCATATGATAAAATGTAAAAATGTTCAGCCAGACCCTTCCAGGTTTTCCTTTGCTTTCCTAATAAGCCTTGGGGAAAACACCACTGTTTCAGTCGTACAAAAATTTCTGCGACGTTCCTGTGACCCCAGTAGAATTCATACCCCTTTTCTCACTGAGCGAGGACGGTGTGCTGCCTCAAATAACAGCATCGTAATGCCAGCATCTCTGTAAGCAACAGGACCCCGATGGAAGCATTTAGGCTCCTTTCTCCATCCTCTCTCCCACCCAAAGGAGAAAACACCATGCTATAAACTACAAGGCCTATTAGGACTATTTTAGACTCAATATTTAAAACACTGCAACATTACTAGCCACCAACACTGAAGAACAAATTTGGGCGGGTGGAGGGTGGGGATTGGATTTCTGGGCTTTGCAGTAATTCCACGCTTCTTGATTTAGGGAATCTGTCATAACAAATGAAGCCCCTTACTTACTTGGTAATCGTATCATTTGAAGAAATAAGAGAAACTGGGGTTAGATGACAAATTCTAGGCAATCTAGGTGGTTTGGAGGATTTCATTGTTTTTCACTGCAGCTAGGTGCTTTCCACGAAGGTAAACTGGTGAAATAACTCAGGTTTAACCAGCTGTGTGCCAGGAATTACTTCTACTTGATGTATGTCACCTCACTCTAAATCTGTTACTTTTAAAGATGTTGAAAGCATTGACTATTTTCATACAGAGATGAAGATCTGTCGTTTGGTACAAGAGATCTTTGGACCCTACTCAGTAGGATATAGGACCGAGACTCCAGTGAAATTAAAACCACTTCTTGGGTTTACTTTGCTTGTATTTCATTTATAAGATTATCAGAAGTGCAGTTATCTTCAGTGACTACTTGTGAACTGCGATTGGAACCAGCACTTGACATGAGTGAAAGGTGACAAATCTTGTCTTGAAAATTCGTGTTAGACAAATGCCAACAAGAAATCCACTATCATTTTTGGTAACCTATTTGGGAAGGAATACCTAACATGCAACCTTTGTCCTCCTGTATTTTCCCCCAACGTGCAAGCATTGGTGGAACATTTCTATTCAGACATTTTAGGCAGCACTTATGATTCCTAATCTGTGAGAACTCTCCCCTTCAATAAAATAGGAGGGGCAGGGGTGGGAATCCAGGCTACTTGGTTAATTTTTTTCCCCCACAAATGAGCCCAGAAAAGGTAAAATGTTTTGTTATAAAACTGTATTAAGCATGGCCTAAGTATTAGGTGTCTGATCTGTATAGTACGTTCCATCAAAAATATTTATTATTCATGCTTTAAGCTCCAGAACAAACACTCATTTAAAGTGGAGTTCACTGGGCAGACGTCCCCCTTTACTATAGATAGAAATATTCTTTATCAGAGATTTAGGACAGTTTTGCTAACTGGTTAAAAAAAAAAACATGTAAATATGTAAGAATGTTTATTTGTTGCACATAACTTTTTTGGTATAAAATAAATGTAGCCGTTACCCATGTTAGCTGTGCTGCCGTCCTTCTTATACTAGTGTTCTAGTCCAGACAAGGCGCTGGAACCCAGCTGGTCTTCCCATCAACACATCCTGAGGCTGACACTCTAACTTCCTTTCCACAGGTGTACTGACCTCTTTTTCCCTTAAATTATTTGTTATTTATGGAAGACACATGCAGAATTCTTAGTGATTCTGGTTACTGGAATCTGCGTGGGCTTGTGACGTAGGTGGCTGTCAGGAATGAATGAAAAAGGAGGTACTGCCCGGAGGCGAGGAAGCCCGCAGACGGCGCAGATGAGCTCTGGCCACGGCTGTGCATTGGCTCCCCCTGAAGGCGCCCCTCCGTCTCCCCGAAAGGCAACATCTGCAAGGACGAATCTGTTTAAAATGCGGTTCGGCTGGATTTTACTGAATACGACAAAGGACCTGAGGACTTAGGATATGGAACTTACCCCTAACCTGGAAAACATTTAAGTGTGTCTGTTACGTTTCATTTTTTTAATGTTTCAAGAAGAGAATTCTGTCATTCCCAGACGTTACATGTAACCTGGAACTTGCGACCTTCAAGGAACTGAATGAGGTTCCGTGGTCCCAGGAAACGCGGGACCCCGAGAATCCCTAACTTCCTGTCTGAACCTACCACGCTCACGTTCCTTGAAAGTGGTCTGAAG
>NC_081567.1:14917440-14917816 GCF_022355385.1 Mustela nigripes | reverse complement strand
AGGGCCACGAGAAGGAGGGGACATCACTGCCCGTCGTGGAGCTCGGAAAGGGCCACGAGAAGGAGGGGACATCACTGCCCGTCGTGGAGCTCGGAAAGGGAGGGTAAAAACGGGGATGTGCTGAGAAGCGAGGTACCACCCACGAGTGAGTGGCGAGTTCCGCACTGAGAACCACACTGGGTCACGGTCCCCATCTGACGGGACACCCACCGGAATCCTGTCGCAGAGCGCTGTGCGGGACTCGGTGCCATGCGGCCAGTGGACGAGGCGGGGCGTGATTCCAGAAGGAAGACCCAAGGCCGTCCCGCAGGCGCAGGGCAGGTGGCCTCACGCCGAGGCCCAGAGACCCGCCGGCCCAGCGGGTTGGAGAAGGTCC
>NC_081567.1:14904090-14917430 GCF_022355385.1 Mustela nigripes | reverse complement strand
CGTCACGTTCGTCACGTTCGTCACGTTCGTCACGTTCGTCACGTTCGTCACGTTCGCTGGAGCCAGAGGGGGCGGGGCCGTGGGCCTTTGATCCCGCGTGTCCTCCTCCGTCCCGACCGGACGGTGGCGGAGGCCGGAGCCCTGTCCTGAGGAACGGGGAACCTCCCCGCTCCCTCCGGCCCGGGCTTCCTTCCGCTTGTCTGTCCGCTTCACGGGCGACGCGGGCGCGGCCCTGCTGCTCCCCGGGAGGAGCCTCCCCGCAGACGCGGGCGGGCGGCCCGAGGGCGGCGGGCCTGGTCCTGTGCGGGTGTGGAGGCGCCACAGCCCGGCCTGGACGGAACAAGCCCGACCCGGAACAGAGTCGCCAGCGCTCTCCGGAGAGCGAGCGCTCGGGCGCTTCCTCAGGCTCGCACGGGGACTCCGCTCAGGGCCCGACGGCCGCCTCCACAGAGACAACTCGACTCACGTACAACAAAAGCCTTTATTTTCGCCGCCGGCCGGCGGGTCGTCACCGTCGAGGGCCGTCACCGGCGAGGTCGGCCGCGCACGGCCCGGGAGGCGCTCGGTCTCTTCCTCGCGGGGCGCGGCCAGCCGGGCGGGAGCGGAGGCGCGGGCTTCAGACGTGGAACAGGCCGCTCTCCAGGCACTGCGCGCCGCCGGCGGCCGGGGGGCGCCGCGTGTCGTTGGCGAGCTGCCAGTACCGCTCCCGCAGCAGGAACGCCGCCGCCTTGGGCTGCCTCTGGCGGGTGAAGATCCCCTTTTTGTTCCCCATCACTCGCTGCGGGGCTGAAAACAAGGCAACGGCGTCTCAGGCGACTCGTGCGGGGCCACGCGGGAGCTCGCCCGGAGCCACGCGGGGCGCCAGCGCAAGCGCCCTGTCGCGGTTCAGGCCGCTCGGGAGGCGGCCTCGGAGGCGGCGGCGGCACCACCGCTGCCCCGACCCGCTCGGCTCCCCGCGGCGCTGCGTCTGCGTCTGCGCAGCCCGAGTGACGTCTCTTCCCTGGGAAACGGGCGTCCCCGCGGCTCACTGGCGGGGGCGGGGCGGCTCGGCAGCGGCCGTCGGGACGGGCCGTCGGGGGCTCCCGCTGCTCGTCGGGGCTCCCGCTGCTCGGGCCCAGCCGGGGAGGAGCCGAGCGGCGACAGGCTCCGAGCACGTCCCCTCGGGCCCCGCTGCGCGCAGCCTCTGCCGAACGGAAGGTCGGTCCGCGACAAGCCTGGTCTCGGATGGGTTCCCGGGTCGCCGGCGCCGCCGCGCGCACTTGCCGGCCTGCCAGAGCCAGGCAAGGAGCCATCAGAGCCACTGATCTCCTCTGCCGAACACGGAGAGGCTCACGTTCTCCTTCCTTTTCCTCTTGACCCCCTTCTCCATTCCAGTTTTTAATGAAACTGTCCCCTTCCGCAGACTTGTCTTCCCCTATTGGGTGACGCGTTCTAACTCCCACCAGAGCCAAACCCTTCCTCACCTCCCCAGATGGCTGGGCTGCAGGCTGTAACACCCGGAGGCACAGGAGGAAACGGGGTCCCTTCGTTTGCGACTTAGCTGAAGGGGCCCTCCTGTCGCCCCACTTCGGAGCATGCGGACTTAGAGCCTCCACGTGCACAACACTGCGACGCCTGCTTGTGCTCGTGAAGCTGCCTCTTCCCGGGGAACGACAGAAAACACATGAAATACCGTTTCCCAGGCTCTGCCCCCGACTCTGGAATAAGGGGTGCGTTCCACAGGGAAATCCAATACAAGGTCTGATACTTCCTCACCCTGTTGTGAACAGACGAAGGTTCAGCTGGTCATTTTTGCCTCAAGACAACAGGCTCTTCTGTTGGCTTCTTTTTTTTCTTACCATAAAATGATCTGCGAAGTAGGCAAGTGACTGCTGCTTGCTAAACACAACTTGCTTCTCCCAGGAAACTCTCATGTCGCCAGACCTAATGAGCGCTTCTTAGAACCAACTGCCCCGAACTAACAGGCCAACCGGATTGAATGAGAAACGGTCCATTCCTTAACCCCAACTGCCACTCACCCTGGTCAGTCATAAAGTCGGCAAAATTCCAGATGAGCTCTCCAACCACGTAGTTTTTGCGTTTCTCATCCAGAACCATGTGGTACTGCTGCAGCAGAGCCTTCTGGTACTCCTCACTGAACATCACAGGTGGATCCTGGAATTCAAGGCACAGGGAGAACGGAAGAGACGAACTGATGCAACTGTAAATGTTAGAAAAAATGAAGACCCACATGACGGTAACCAAAACACCCAACTTCCCAGCGGCTGTAGTGACTGCAGGACGTGCTGGTGCAGACACAGCCAGGGCGGAGGTAGCCCGGAGTAAAGACCAGGGATTTTTAGTAAAGAACCTGAGTTAGTAAGTGCTTCACTTATCAACAAAATTTGGTCTTTTCTTGCTCTTCCTCTAACATCTCTATTCACCGGTGTAGTCTGAAAGCTGAGCTACATGGAAAGTAAAAATAAGTCTTCACATGATAAATTTATTTATATTATTATTATTATTTTTGAATATTTTATTTGCCAGAGGGTAAGCACAAGTAGGGGGACGGGCAGGCAGAGGGAGAAGCAGGCTCCCTGCTGACCAACGAGCCCAATGTGGGACTCGATCCCAGGACCCTGGGACCATGACCTGAGCCGAAGGCAGAGACTTAATGACTGACTCCCCCAAATAATAAATTTAAGCCTCAAGTTTTAACTAGCTGCCAGTGTATAACTGGAGAACCAGGGTGACTCACTGCCCTCAGGTCACATTCAGCTGGTCTGGTCCAGGTGAGTGGCTGCTACTCAGCACCCACCCATTCCACAAGTCACCACTTAGTGTCTGCTTCCCTGGCAGTTTTGGCCTCGAGGCGGGAAAGGCGGGAGCATCCCCGCCCCTGCAGCTCGGCCCTCTGGCTCTAAGTGTAACGAGGGTCAACAGGAGAGAGTGGAGCCGAGGCTGGGGCCCGAGGGGACGGTTAGCAGGGGGGCTGCGCGGCGCCCCACAAGGCTCCCCAGGAGACACTGGAGCTCCCACTACTCAATGACAAGGGTCCAACCAAGGCAGAGGGGGTGGGGGCTCATTCAGTGTTCTGTGGAGAGCGCCTCCAGGTGGTGTACTGAGACATAACAATGTTCAGATGCCTTCCTCCCATGGGAACCTGGGGGCACTGCAAGTTCAAGGTTCAAGGAAGCAGTGTCTCCCTCCTTTCTCAAGAGAACAAAACACTGTAGGCTCTGGCTTTCTGTTCCAATGAGAAGGATTAAAACGATACATAGGACGCACTGATGTAGCGTCACGTTACTACAGAACCATGTTTTGTTCTGGTTCGAGCGAATGTGAGGGCAGGGCCACACTCAGGTTTTCTTACCAACACTGCCTGGCCTAACACTCGCCACGCGTGGCTAAATAAACCTAAGACTGAATTATAAATCGACTCGGCCAAACCGGTTGCACTGCAAAAAAATTCCATCCCGTAAACAGTCCCATCAGCGCTATATGCAGACTGAGCTGCTTAAACATTCCGAGTTCGTGACCTTTTCAGGACGAAGGGCTGGTACGAATATATATTGTTCTCGTAAGCTACTTCCCCTCGCCCACCTGTCTTCACAACGGCCTCCCGTGTAAGCAAGATGAATTTAAGGGTCTGAGTGGAGAAATACAGTTGGGGGGGGAGCCTGCCCGACCCAGCAAGGATAAGCATATTGTGCGTCAACACGGAATCTGACATCTGTGACAGGTGAGTGTGAGGGGGCTGAGGGGGCTGGGGGCTGGCTGTGGCTCCAGAAATCACAGGAGAAAATCCCCGCAGGAGAGGAAATTTAATAAAAAAGCAGAGAAAGAGGGAGGGAAAACGCTAGTGATTAAACCTCGCTCCGAGATTTCATTCATTTCCCTACTGAGTATTATTTAGCATCCTCCGAGCGCTGGAGGCTGCCGAGGGCTTGGGAAGCAACGGTAACTAGGAATCCGCCACTCTCTTGGAGCCTGCACTCTGGCCAAGGAGAGAGTCAAAGCAATAATGACGGTACGTGGTGACAAAGGCTGAGACAGAGCCCAAGCAGAGGGGACAGCTTGGACATCTCACCAAAGAGGGGACATCGGACCTGAGACCTGAACACAGAGTGGGAACCCAGGAGTCGGCGAATGTGGTGCTAACACGGGCGTCCCTGGAGAAGGGACAGCCCACACCAGAGCAGGAGCCGACCAGCACCGCGAGAACAGTCCAGTGGCCAAGAGCGAAGGCCGAGGAAGACGACGACCTTGGGGAGGACAGAGAGCGAAGGGCGCGACCGCTCTGGCCCGGGACTGGGACTTTAACGTGGAGGCCACGGGATGCCAAGGACGGGACCCCCAAGGTTTGGATTTGCTCAGGAGATGACTCGGGCAGTCACTGGGCAGCTCTCTGGGAACCCGGCCAGAAGGACCAAGCGAGGGAGGCAGAGGCCCGAGCCCTGGAGGACGGCGTGAGCCTGAAGAACCACAGGGAGGTCATCAGCACCAGTGAGGGCTGGGAGAGGCGCAGCGTGCTGGCCTAGGGGAACGGCAGAGACCTCTGTCCCGGAGAGGGAGGAGATAACGGAACACCCCTCACTGCTTACCTGGTGAAACCCTGGGATGGCCCCGGCTCCGTACTCGCTCTGGATTATGGGTTTCTGGTAAGTCCTGTACCAGTTCTCAAACTGCGTGGCCAGCTGCAGCGGAATCACCTCCAAGTGCCCGTAGTCATGATACCAAGAGTAGTAGCTATTCACACAGATGACGTCCACATACGGCGCCTAGGAGGAGAGCACGGCACCTGCTCAGAGACCAGAAGGCTGTAAAGAGCTCTAAGGCTCACAGCCTGGGGGGCGCTTCCGGCAGGGAGGTGGGAGGAGGAGCTCCCGTGTGTGGCAAATGTAGGCAGGAGTGACAATCAGGCAAGGCGCTGATTCTGCACGGGCGCTCCTGAGTCCCGCAGCTGGACTCTGGAGAGGCACAGAGGTGCCCCACCAGCCAGCCCCACTGCAGCCCAGGGCCCGTAGCATCGGATTTTGTTCCTCTCTCTGCAGCACTCCTGTTCCACCGGCCTTCCCTTACCTGGCCCTAGAGAAAAGTTCCCAACCAAAGGACAGACGCACTTTTTCCCCTCACAAAGACCTTGGTTAACCGTGCTGTTTGTGAGACGGTGGTATGGGCCGTGGGCTGGCCGGAGAACTCTCTCCTGGCCGGGAGCAGAAAGGACGGGCAGGACCGCCTCGCGTCCACACGGGGCGGTGCCCGGGACCGTGCGGCCAACACTAGGCAGCCAGTGTCCAGGCCCTCCTGTCACTTGAACCAACGCCCATCTCCAGAGCCTGCCCTGGACTGATGCAGTCTGACTTTCCCAGGTGACAGAGCCCCTTCCCAAGAGTGGTGGCAGACAGTGCCTGGTGGGGGAGGGAGGAGCTACTGGCATTTAGGGAACAGGATCGGTCCTGCCCAACAGGGTCACTTGAGAGCAGTTACAGTATGTATGTCACTGAAAGCAGCAGGCGGGACAAGGAAGCCTGTGGGAGACACATGCACCCAGATGGCATATCCCCCCAGGAGTCTGGCGACCCTCGGAGGCTCAGGCACTGGCTGCCCTGTCCGCGCGGCAGACCAGAACAAGAAGAGATGCCACTTGGGCTCGGAGAATGTCCACACCTGCCTGTGCCACGCTGGGGTCTGCCAGTCTCTTGAAGGGGTGTTCCCGAGAGATGGCGAGGGAAGCACCAGGGATACAAACCTCTCCCATCCGTGTTAAAATGAGAGCTCCCAATTTATATTCGTATGTTGCATTTTCTCCTCCGTTCTTTCCATGAGATGTTTGCTCCCTCTGCACTTCCCTCCTAAGTACTGGCCTTGAGTGCTCTCGTGAAGAAGCGTTTTCTTGCTCCCACGTCTTCCAGCTTCATGCAACGGCGCACGTCGTTTCCAAGGAGCTGCTGCCCACCAGTCATGTGGGAGCCCGGCTGTCCCTTCCATCCCAGCCTGCGGTGCCCAGACCAAGGTAACGACTGCAGTCACTGAGGAACTTTCTAAAACTCAGAGCCGCCCCGGACGCAACAACCCGGAATCTCAGAATCCAGGCATCCCCCGTGGGAGTTCTGACAATGGGCCAGGTTTGAGAAACCCTGGACGGCGACAACTGTGGTGCTCACCAACTGAGCAGCATCAGATGCGGAGTCTGCACTGACAACAACCGAAAGCTGCCTGTGCCCTGCCTGCCTGGATTTGGAATCACTGCCCGGCAGGTCAGCAGCTGGCTCTCCCTCACCCGGACACCGTGAGGAAAGCACGTGGACCGGGTGCTCAGGGCTCTTCCCAGCAGCCCATGTTAGCAAGCACCAGAGATGGCGAGAGGACAGGCGGGGGGGGGGCCCCCCAGGCTCACCCCCAGGTCTGCTTCATAGTTGGAGTTGGTCACAAAGGTCACGGGCCGGGAGGGGTCCAAGGCTTTGGTGTGAGCAATCAGCGTCCTGTCCACGGAGGGCAGAAGACACAGGCTCGTCAGTCCGGCAAGGACCCTGGACAGCCATCTCTCTCTCTCTCTCTCCATCCCATCTCCCAGCCAAAACCCTGCTCTCCTCCTGACCCTGAAGAGGACCTGAGGGGAGCAGACACGTCCTTCCAGCCTTAGATCACATTCCCCAGCATCTTTCTCCACCCCCAAGTCACCCCTCCCCAGAGAGAGGGCCGCCATCACAGGGGTGTGCAGGCACCCGAAGCTGGGACTTGGTGTGGCTAAAAGCTGCATTCCCAATCTCTGGAAAAGCTCTTGAAAACAAGAATGCGCGGGGTGAGGGACACCTGGGGCCTCAGTCAGTGAAACGTCTGCCTTCGGCTCAGGTCGTGATCCCAGGGTCCTGGAATCGAGTCCCACATCAGCCTCCTTGCTCAGCGGGGAACCTGCTCTGCCCACTCTGCCTGCTGCTCCCCTGCTTGAGCTCGAGCTCTCTCTGACAAACAAATAAATAAAATCCTTAAAAAAAAAGAAGAAGAGGAGGAGGAGGAGGAAGAATGCGTGGGTGTAGACCGGGAGGGACACAAAGTCCACAAGGCAGGGGTCTGTGCCAGGAGGCAGGCTGTGCCCAGGGCCCTGGCTGGAGAACAGCCCCGGCCGTCCGCAGCTGGGTGGAGCAGTGGGAGCAGACACTTGCACAGGGAGACACTATGAATGGTGACAAGGGGCGGGAGGACCATGGCGGGGAGGCGCAGAGTTCTGGGAGGCAGTGACAGGGCACTTAATGGGCACGGGCGAGTCAGCCCAGACTCAGAAGAAACAACATTGATGCTGAGACGCATTCATCAAGGAGGGACCCTAAGAAAAGGCTTCCCAACAGAGGACCCAGCCTGTGGTCAGGGCTCAGCCCGGGGACCTGGCAGAGGCCACCCCAGTGCAGGTCACCCCATTCACAGCGTAAGCCTGCTTCTCTCTTCTCGTGGCTAGTGTCCTTCTCCTCGAAGCCCTCCCCACACTGCTCTTCTCTTTCAAGGGCTGTGGTTTCCCCAAGCCAGAACGCTATCCCTCACCTCGAGTCCCAGAGCCACACTCTGAAACAGCCTGTGTGTCACTGGGAAGCCTCGAAGCCTCGCTGAGCTCCTCAGGCCCAGGCAGCCTTAGCCACAGCCCCCTGCCCTGGCCATCATGCACCTCCCTGAACAGCTGGTAGGAACCTCAGGCACCTATTCCCAGGCGCCTGCACTCCTTCCCGCTCCACAACAAACATCTGTCCCCCAACCCTGGCTCAGCACGGCCTGAGGCCCCAAGGCTCCGGGCTGTGTGTGCCGGGCAGTCCTTTGCCCAGGTGGACCTGCAGCTCAGAGCTGCGCATCTTCTACCCACAGCTCAGCTCACAGCGCTCCGTGACACTGGGACGGTCTGTGCTGCCCCCAGAAGCAAGTAATCCCCCCCTTGCAGGCTTAGTTACAGCTGTGACCGTGACCCTAAGAAAGACAAGGAACCAAGGAAGCCTCCCCGCAGGGCAGCAAACCGGGCGGTTGTTGCCAGCACTGCCCTCCGGGGGCTCTGTCCCGGCCATGCCTGGTGGGGGACGGAGGAGCTACTGGCACTTAGGGCAATGGTGTCACTTGAGAGCAGTCGGAGCGCGCACGTCACGGACAGGCCTGCGCAGGGTCATCTGCCGGGAAAACGCGGTCTTACAGAGCCGAACTGCACGGACAAGTGAACCCGAAGCAACACCCGACGGTTCTCTGCACCTTCAACGTACACGAGCCTTCCCAGGAGTGGGGACAACGGAGACACTGAGACGGTGGAGACGGGGGTGGCTTGGAACTTCGCCTCGCGCGGCTCACTCCTCCGAAGCGCCGAGGGCGGACGCGGCACCTGCCCGGCGCCCCTCCCCCACCCCCATCCCCCCCCCCCGCACCCCTGTTCCCCATCCCCCCATCCCGCTGCCCGCATCCCCCCACCCCCACCGCACTGGCACCCCTCCCATCCCCCCATCCGCGCTCTCAGCCCCGACCCGGCCCAGGGCGGCCGCACTCACTTGAAGTAGTAACCGGCGGGCGGCAGGAAGGAGGCGGGCTCGTTGGCCACGGACCACATGACCACCGCGGGGTGGTTCTTGTCCCTGCGCACCAGCTCCCCCATCACCTCCAGGTGGTGCTGCAGAGACCGGTTCCCGTAGCTCTGGCTGCGGCACACGGAGCGGCGCGGTCGGGGGGCGGGGCCTGGCGGGGCGGGGCGGGGCCTGGCGGGGCCTGGCGGGGCGGGGCCTGGCGGGGCGGGGCCTGGCGGGGCGGGGCCGGGGCGGGCACTCACGCCAGCACGATGCCCACGCCCGGGCTCTCGTCGATGACCACGATCCCGTAGCGGTCGCAGAGCTGCAGCACCTCCTCCGCGTAGGGGTAGTGGCTGGTGCGGAAGGCGTTGGCCCCGAGCCAGCGCAGCAGGTTGAAGTCCTTCACCAGCAGGGCCCAGTCAAAGCCCCTTCCCCGGATCTGGGGCAGAGCACGGCGGGGTGAGCCCGAACCCCGGCCCCGCGCACTGCTTTCTGAAGCCAGGCCGCCCAGGGGTCACCGCCTTAGCCCTCTGTGCAGCCCCAGCACAGCCCGTCGGGCAGCGGTTTCCAGCACTATGCTCAACTGCTCCGAGCCACCTCGACTGCTTCAGGGGGCCGTGGGGGCGGTGAGACAGGAAATGGCCCTCCGAGGGGTCCAGAGGCCACAACTCACATCTGCATCCTCGTGTTTGTTGACGCCATGGAAATAGAAAGGTTTCCCGTTGATGAGGAACTGGCGCTCTGTGACCTCGACAGTGCGAATCCCCACGGGGAGAGTGTAGAAGTCAGACACAGGCCCAGCTGCCGTCTGCGTGGTCACCCTCACCTGCCAGCGCGGACAACCGGGTGTGGGGCTTCCTGGCAGGCCTGAGCCCCACACAGCCCTCCCTTCAGCACGAAGGCCCCGCACATGCACCGGCGGGGCCCACAAGCTGAGAGATGCGGAAATTCCCGACTTCTGCCACCAGCAAGGAGCAAACTTTCCTCACCCTGCCCCATGCCTGCTCTTCAAAGCCGGGCTCCTCACCAAGCGCTGAGACGGCCAGGCAGAGTACACTGCGATCCAACTGACTGGGACGCTCAGGAGACCTGGTGTGCCTGACCGGACTACCTGTCCTGTACCCCCGCCCCACCACCGGGAGCCGCAGCTGCTGGGTGGGGGCAAAAGGCCTTCTGCAGCCCCAGGTCATTACCTCCAAAGAGTACAGGTAGGCGGGGTGCTCATGCATCAGGTAGGGCCACCAGAGGTGGGCATTGGGAACCTGCAGCTGACCGCGGCACCCTGTCCCCTGGGCCACGACTTTGCTTTCCTGGTCCAGAAGACGCACTTCCAACTGGAAGTGTTCACTGCCCTGCACGAAAATCTGGTAATCCACCAGCCCTGCAAGGGACAAGACAGATCGGACAAAAGAGGGGAAGGAAACAGCCTGGGTCATACAGAGGACAGTTCCCTGGGGCCACCACCCTGAGTCTCAGTCTGCAGGGAGGGCAGCACAGGGGGAAGAGACATGATTCTCCTGAACCCTGAGCTATCCACCCGGAGCTATGGTTTTAGGCAAGCCCCGCATCTCTTTGAGCTTCCTTTCCTCACAAAATGAGGTCAGACCAGCTGGGTGATTTCTGCTGCCCGTGCCTATTCTGACAGGCTGGGCCGCAGCTCCTCTTAGGTGGATGGGAAGCCTGCGGGTGAAGAGATGCTGGGAGAGCGTCTCCCCTGGAGGATCTTTCTATACAGGGAGCAGAGCCACTTGGGGCCTGGCCGAGGGAAGTTCCTGCTAGGAGCCCTTACCGGTGCCCTGGTCCACGCTGGTGGTGACGGTGATGTCATCGATGTAGGTGGTAGGTGTAGTGTAGAGAAGCACGGGCCGATGCAGTCCCGCGTAGTTGAAGAAGTCAAAGTTTGTGTTCTGCACAAAGTAACCCTTAGGGTACCTAGGATGGGAGAGAATGCCTAACTGCAGACTTGCTCTGGTCCTTCGACCTCAGCTGGAACATCTGCCTGGCCTCCCAGAGCCAAGGCCTCACCTCTGCCAAGACCACCCAGCCCCTAGTGGGAAGACCAATGGGCGGGGTGGGGAGTGGGATGGAGCGGGGAGCAGGGTGCTGCTCACTTGGAGGTATCCGTCCTGTGGAGGATGGTCCCTGGCGGCAGCGTGTGGGGGGTGAGTGTGTTGTTGATGGCAATGGTAATGCGGCAGGAGGACAGGGGCCCACTCTGGACCAGCTTGCTGATGTCAGCTTCGAAGGGGAGATGCCCCCCCTCATGCTCCACCACATGCACCCCATTCACCCACTGCAGACACAGGGAGATATGGGAGGGAGGAACAAGTCGGTCCTGCCATCTCCAGCACCCCCCCGCACGATGGGCAGTATGTGGGGCCTGAGGGCCCTGCCGACTGCCGCCTGACTCACAGAGGGAGGAACCAAGCTCCAGAACAGATCGGGCAACCCTCCCCTGACCCCCGCCACGAACCCCAGAGTAGGGCCTGAGCGTGCCCCCCATCCACCCCAGGGGGCAGGCTGTCAGGTGACCCCTGTGAATCAGGCAGCCCCAAGCTGCTCAGCAACTGCGCCTGACCGCTCGCCCTGCCTGATGCTGGTGGTACTGACCACAATGGCATAGTAGTGGGCACTGCCAATCCTCAGCACCACCCTCGTGCCCAGGTCCTGGGTCCATCGCTGGGGCAGGGTCACCTCCCGCTCATACCACACCCAGCCGACAAAGCTGCGCAGCTGCCTATCCTGGCCCACATCGTTGAAGCTGGAGGGAACCGGCATGTCCAGTGTGGGGCCCGACTGAGGAGAGAAGGGCTGGGGTTAGGTCCAGAGCACCTTGGACTCTAAGACCAGGACCCAGGCAGCCCCCTTCCCTAGAGGCCAGTTCCTCCCACAAGCCTGCCTGCAGGAAGAAAGCTGGACAAGATGACTTCTCCCAGGCCCTGGGATTCCAGGCCGTCCTGTCATTGTCATTCTTCCTCTTTTTTTTTTTTTTTAAGATTGTATTTATTTGAGAGAAAGAGTGAGAGAGATCACGAGCAGGGGGGAGGGGTAGAGGAAGAAGCAAACTCCCTGCTGAGCAGGGAGCCTGATGTGAGACTCCATCCTGGGATGCTGGGATCATGACCTGAGCCAAAGGCAAGCGCTTAACGGACGCAGCCACCCAGGCGCCCCACCACTGTCCTTCTCTGCCAGCACCTGACTGATGCCTTTCCTGGAGTTCATTTAAGCGGATGCTGGTCGCTCAGACACGTAATGGACAGTGTGCCCCGAACCTACAAGGCCGCTGTAGGTGCCAGGAATTAAACGAGGCCTCCGCAGGCAGGTGGTCAGCTCTGTGAAGAGTCTGGAGGGTGGCGGGAACTATCGTGGGGTCAGGGAAGGCCTTCTGGGGCCCACGGGATACTGCGTGAGGGCAAGTTGGCCCAACTGGGTGAACCTGAACCTGGCAGGGAACCCCCTGATCCCCTCGGGTACAAGGCCAGGCACGAAGGAAACAGACAGCTCAGTGGGCCTGGAAGCAGCCTGGGGAAGAGCGTCCGCGATTTCCAGAGACTCAATGAGCAGTGGCTGGACGGGTGTGGGACTTGGGGACAAACGTCTGCGGGGCTGGTGGGCCAGGCTGGGGGAGGGGCAGGCTGTGCACCGGGTGAGCCGGCCGCAAGCCTGCCGGGGACAAGCGGACCCTAAGAGGAAGACGGTCAACTGACCGCCCGCGGGAGAAAGGCGGGGGGCAGGGACCGCTCTGCAGGGGAAGCTCGAAGTGCGCGCGCCGGCCCCGGCCCCCGGTCTTCCTCCCCGTGAACGCCGAGCGGACGGCGGAAGGGGGTCTCGGAGAGACGCGCGCCCGGGAGCGCGAAGGCCGACTGCGCCCCCAAAGTCGGACGGGAGGCCTGGGGGGGTCCCCGGCTGGGCGGGGGTCGAGCCCCGTCCTCTCTCCGAACCCCGCGATGGCTCCTCCGCGCCGCGGCGGGGCTGGGGACCCGGGAGGGCTCCAGCTCGGGGCCCGGCCGCGGCGCCTGTCCCAGCGGGCCGGGTCGCGCAGGGGCCGCCCCCGCCCGGCAGGCCGCCGCCCGCCCGCGGCCCCCCAGCCCGCCCTTCGCGCAGCTCCGCCGGCCGCCCCCGCCCGCGAGCCCGCACCTCGCGCAGCGGCGACCGGTACCACCGCTGCTCGAAGCCGCGCTGCCGGTTCTCGGAGAAGTCGGCGCGGAAGCTCCAGAGGCCGTGCAGCTCCTTGCGCTCCCGCGACGGGCTCTCCCGCGGGTACAGCATCCCGCCCCGCAGCGCCAGCCCGCAGGCCCAGAGCAGCGGGCCGAGCGCCGCCCAGGCCGCCGGGTGCATGCCTGCCTCCGGCCGCTCGCTCGCAGGCGACTGTGGCCGCGCCGCGCTCCGAGCCGCGCGGGAGGGGCCGGGAGGGGCGGGAGGGGCCGGGAGGGGGCGGGGCGCGGCCACGTGACCCGCCGTCCGCGCCATCTTGGTGGAAGGCGGCTGCGGGGGCGGAGGAGCGCGAGGCCGGAAGGTCCCCCGGGGAATGCGCTGCCCCGCGGCGACGGCGGGGAGGGTCCGCGCGGGGCCCGAACCATCTCCGGTTCCCCCGCCGCCCGCGTCCCGCCCCAGCTCCGGAAGGCAGCGACGTCCCTGGCCGGGGGCCCGCCGGCCCCCCCCCCCCCCCCCCCCCGGCTGGGGCGTCTGGGGCCGCGGGCCAGCGGGAGGCCCAGGGCCGGACGCCTCGTGAGCCCAGGCAAAGCCTCGGCCGTGCCTGGCGGTGCCCCCGCCGCGGCCGTAGCTTGGCCCTGGGCCTCCCCCTACGGCCGCCTTAATGAGGTTCTGGAA
>NC_081567.1:14878613-14899090 GCF_022355385.1 Mustela nigripes | reverse complement strand
CAACACCCCGCCCTGGGACACAGTGACACTGAGGACGGGCGGGGGCTGACACCCCACAACACCCCGCCCTGGGACACAGTGACGCTGAGGACGGGCGGGGGCTGACACCCCTCAACACCCCGCCGTGGGACACCGTGGTGTTCCTGACGCGCCCCTGGCTGCCCTAAAGGAAAAGCAGTTCACATACAGAGGTTCCAATCCTGCACGTCACGAGTCTCCCTCAGTTTACAGCAGCTGGAGCACTGGGCAAGAACAGCGTCTCTGCGGCCAGCCGGCCTTCCAGGAGGGAGTGTAGACACGAGTAAATGTCCTTAGAACCCGCGGCCGGTTGACAGACACTTGAAGCTGAGGGGCTTTAAATTTAGGTGAGGTTCAGAGGGGCGGACGGGGACAGGACCCATGGGCAGAAGGAGCAGCCGCACGGGCGTTCTGAGGGGAGGCCGATTCACTGCGGGGTTGGGGGAGATAAGGAAAGGGAAGTTTCAAAAGGATTTTCACGTGTTAAAGACGCATAGGATACCAGAGGCCTTGCCACTGTCCCGTTAGGGTGGTTTTCCCTCCAGCAAGGCAGTAACAGTAGGACAGCTGGGAGTTTCCGGAGGAGCACTACACCCTGCCGCGTCCAGTGTCGGTCAGTGGGCCGTCGGCCACAGGTCATAAGGACATTTTCCTGGATCTACATTTTCCTCCGGTAGCTGCGGTATTGCTAGACATGCCTTGTTCCTGTAGATTGCTAACACACCTGTTAACGGGGCCAGGCACCTGTCTTGCAGGATTGTGATGTATACAAGTTTACTCCTTGCTTTTCCTGTCCTTAGCTTTAGGGCAGCCAGGAGTGTGCAAGGAACGTCACACATATCCCATCTGGGTTGGGGGGGAAGGTTGGGGGGTGTCAGCTTCTGCTGTGTCCTCAGTTTGCCTTTTGTTTCCTCATCAAAACAGGCCAAGTGTAATGTTCCTCCCAGATATCGTACTGTTAATGCCTTTCCTCCAGAAAAAGTCAACTCTGCTAATACCTTGATTTCAGACTTCTGGCCTCCAGATCCGTGAGATAATAAATTTCTGTTGTTTTAAGTCAAGGAAAGAAGGAAGGAAGAAATGAAGGGAGGGAGGGTAGGGAAAGGAAGAAATAAAATAATAAAATAAAACCTTTCTAAGAGAATCCCTCACCTTCCACCACCAAATCTACCCACCCCCTTGCAACTACCCCCACATTCTCTGCCTGCGTCCCTATTACCCTAGATGAATTGTCCCTGTTCCCCTCAAAGTCCAGCCCCTCCGTGTGGGCTCAGAATCCCGTCTCTTCGTGCCTGCTCAAGGACCTCCTCTCAGTGACCCCTCCCAGGCGTCTTGACATTGACAGTGTCTGTCCTGCTTCTGGACAGCAGTCAAACATGTTCTAGATCTCCTATCATGAAAAGTGTTCTTCCTTGATCCTGAGGTCCTCTCCATAGCAAAATTCATCAGAAGGATTTTCTGTGCTCAATGTCGCCAGATTTTTCCATTCTCTTTACCCTCAACCTATTCCAATCAGGGTAACACTCCTTGGAAACTGTTCTTGGCATAATCACCAATTATTTTTGTGTTGTTTGATCCAAACTGCTTTGCAGTCTGCTTACTCTCCATGACAGAGATCTAAAAATAGTCTCTCAAGTCCAACTTCTTAAAAAGTTCTTCCCCCACATTTTGGAAATACTTTCGAGGACTTTTTTTTTTTTTAATTTAAGACAAATTCTGGAGTCATAGTTCCCATGTAATAAAATGCATGCGCATTCCAAGTGCACAGTTTGATACAAATTGGCAAATGTACACCTGAGTGCCCAGCACCACTGTCAAAATGTAGAACTTTCCCACTACTCCAGGCAGGACCCTCTGATTCTTCCCGGTCAGCCCTGTCCTCACCCCTGGCCCCAAGCAATGACCAATCTGTGTTGTGTTGCTATAGGTTAGATCTGGCTTCTCTAGAGCTTCACACAAACAGAATTACACAGGATGAGTTTCGTGTCTAGCTTCTCTCACTCAGCACAGTGTTTTTGGGATTCCCCATGTTGCTGTGTAAAGCAGCGTCTCCTTTCCAAGGACAGTGTTTAGTAACAGAAAATAAAACAAGCGTCAGTTCTGGATGGAACTTTCATGAGTATTCTCAGTTCCACACTTCATTCAGGCAAGATTCTTTGAACCAACTTAAGACACGGAATGACGTCTCGCATCTGCGGTTGCCGGAAAGAGGAGACATGCCCTTCCTGAAACTTTTTCTCCTGCAGCATTCTTCAAACCCAGTGTTTGGAGCTTTCCAAACACTTTCCACCCCCACGTACAGAAAAGAGCTCAAAATCCACCATATGGGAAGGAGAAAAGCAGAGGATTTTAAACGAGGGGAATAAGGGGCACGTGATGTTCTTCTCTGACACGACTGATACAGATTAGCCCCCTGTCCGGTCACCTCCCATCTCCCTGACTTATCCCTGACACTGGCTGCCGTTGAGTGACCTTGCTCCTTTGAGTACCTGTGGCACATGAAGAGCCGGTCACCGGCAGCGGCATCCCTCCCTGGGAGACCATGCGCTCTCCCACCCCAGGAAGCCCCACGTGGCCACGAGTTGCACTTTGGCAGGATCTGAAGTCCTGGCTAGAGACAGCTCCAGCTCATACACTGAATTGCTGGGGACGATTCCCCTGCGTGAACACGCCGCCACTGACTGTGCCCTCAGCCTACTCAGCATTTAGGCTGTTTCCATTTTTCACGTTCACCGTCGACACCTCAGCACGCAGTCCCCAGGCGGCCCCTGAGCCCGTGCTTTCGTGGGAGACGTTGCCCGGGTGTGTGCTGGGCCGGGGGTGGCAGGCTGGAGGGTCTGTTCTTCTTCCCCTTTCCGGGGCATCTTGAGGGCTCTCCAGGGATTGTGCCAGGGGCTCTTTTACTTCCTGCCACCCCAGGGGAGGGAAAACGGAGCCCTTCAGACAGGACCTCTGCCCGTGAGCCAGAGGCAGGTCCTGTGGCTCCCCAATCCCACTTTCTGCTTGTGTCTGGTTCACAAAGAGGTCTCCCTCACTTGGATCTTGACGAGATCTTTTGGGGCCTTTCTCCTTTTGTGTTTCATTCACGGCTATTGTACATCTGAAGCTTGGAGTCACTTTGCTGTCGGACTGTACGTCTGTCTGTCTTAAGCTACTTTTCCGGGCTTCCCTTCCATCCTCCCGCTGTGCACTTCTGCTTGTACACCTGCCTCTTGGGCCCAGAAATACTTTCCCAGGCTTGTCTTGGAGGCTGTAGCGTTCTTTGTTCTGTTCTCCGGGTCATCTTTCCAAGCTCGGTTCAGACGCCAGCTCTTTTGTTTCTTCGGTCGGAAGGAACCTCTCCCTTTTCCTTCTTCCTGGGACAGTCGCTGTGACTACGTTTGTACTCGGGGGTCTGCACTGTCTGGTGTTAGCCGGACTGTGACTTTCTGGCAGCTGATCCCCCTCCTTGTTCCATGACCATCCCATGGGCCCTGCCCCCCCCCAAATGAGAGCATACAGAGCATCATTGAGGCAAAGGTGACCTGGGCTGTGTGGGGTGCCCTCTGGGTTCCTATTGCCGGATGGCCATAGTGCTAGCAATCTCCATGAGTGGGCATTCTGCGAAGAGAACCTTACAGCTCTGAAAGACTATGAAATGGTTCTGCTGTCTCTGTCACAGATGAGGAAATTAAGGCTCAGAGAGGTAAAATGACTTATTCAAGGTAATACAGCCCAAACTGCATTTACCATTGTCGATGGCCCCTTCATTCCTTTTCCCAAATTACCCTACAACCACAGGACTTTCTGATGTCCAGGACAGGAAGTGCTCGTAGAGCACGCTTCCCCTTGTGGTGGGCAGCAGCAACGCCCAGTGTCCCTGCAAAGGTTGTCTGGTCACAGCCTTGAGCTTAACAAGCAAGTCACAGGATACTCGGTTGATCAGAGAAAAGTTTGAGACTTCCTATGTTTTAAAAAGATGTTATTTATTTATCTGAGAGAGTGAATGAACAAGAGAGAATGAGCAGGGGAAGGAGCAGAGGGAGAGGGAGAAGCAGACTCCCCGCTGAGCAGGGAGCCCAACACGGGGCTTGATCCCAGGACTCTGGGATCATGACCCACGCCAAAGGCAGATCTCAACTGAGTGAGCCACCCAGGAGCGCAAGACTTCCTATTTTTTTTTTCCCCGACAGATAAATTTCATTGCATTTAAACAATATCTCAAATAGGTCTTGGAACTCATTTGGCATCTTGTTACTCTAGTGGGAAAGCTCAGATCTTCTTGAGTTCCTTTTTCAGAGACAGACAGCATCTAAAATTTTCTCATGTCCTTGTGATTAACTGTTGTAGCTTGCTGAATCAAAGAAGGTGAATTTGTACAAGTTCAATGCCAGTTACTTTCTGGGTTTGGGACAGGCACCGAGCAACAGCTGGCCTCATTTGAACCAACAAATGGATTTTTTTTTCATCCAAGAATTTTCAGATTTTAACAAAAGATCTGCTCTCCATAATAAAGGCATAAATGGGGAAATGAGCACACACTGACCTCACCCGAACGGAAATCCAGTGGAACACTCTTGCTCATGTGCTGTATTTGACTACCGACCACATGAACGGTCGCCAGTTCCTCTCTGTTTGTCAATCCAAAGCCTCTCACTTTCCTTCCAAGGAGGCTGATTTCCACACTGATGACATCCCTCCGCAGGAGTCTTCTGGGCTTTTCGCAATAACTGTCCCATCAGAGGGATACATTTTCTAAAAGGTGGACAGTCTGGTTACTGAAAATGTCTTCATTCTCACAGTGGATTCAGCAAAGAGAGCACCCTAATGTTTATTTTTTTAAAAAACGCTTTCATTGAGCTATAATTAAAATACCTCATAATTCATCCACTTACAGTGTACAATGCAAAAGTTTTTAGTATATTCCCAGGTGTGTGTGACCATTATTGCGATTAAGTTTGGAACATTTTTTTTTTAAAGTTTGGAACATTTTCATCACCTCAAAAGGAAACTCTGTGCTCTTTGCTTTCTACCCTTCTGTCCCACCAATCTAGTCCTAAGCAACTACTAATCTAGTTTTTGTCTCCATAATTCAGGGGTTTTATGTAAATGCAATCATGTATGTGGTCTTTTGCCTCTTAATGTTTTAAAATATGTGTTTATACTGTAATTCTGCTTTGAGAAAATCAAAATTTTAAATCAAAGTTTAAATTAAAAGCTCTGTGACATTATACATTTTTTTTTCAAGATTAGCAGAACATTACAGCAAATACAGAATTAAATTTTCTCTTCCCATCCTTGAAAAAGTGCCCAGAGGCATTTTTTTTCCTTTGAGTTCACTCCAGCTGAGGGGAGTTGGGCGCCTGGGTGGCTGAGTCAGTTAAGCCTCTGCCTTTGGTTCAGGTCGTGATCTCAGGGTCCTGAGATCAGGTCCTCTGTTGGTCTCCACACTCACTGTGAAGTCTGCTTCTCCCTCTCCCTCTGCCCCTCCCTCTGCTTGTGTTCTCATGCTTGCTCTCTCTCATATAAATAAAATCTCTTAAAAATATGTTACTATTGGGGGGCGCCTGGGCGGCTCAGTGGGTTAAAGCCTCTGCCTTCAGCTCAGGTCATGATCCCGGGGTCCTGGGATGGAGCCCCACAAGGGGCTTCCAGAGCATGTTTCTCCCTCTCTCTGTGTCCCTCCACCCTGCTTGTGCTCTCTCTCACTCTCTCTCTTTCAAAGAAATAAATAAAATCTTAAAAAACAAACAAACAAGAGCCAGACCTCTGGAGTTTTGTTGACTTTGAGTCTACCAGTTCTGCGGTAGGTGTCCGTGCAATTTTGGTTCTTCAATAGGACAGTAATCAAATATTCGGGACACAATTGGCTGCTAAACTCACAACCGCCCACCCCAGTTGACAGACCTTGATCTTGCTCAGGAGACAGCAGGCCTAGCGAGGCGAGGCCCGCCCAAGCCCAAGGGATGACGCGCGGTCAGTACAAAAGCCGGCAAGCCCAGCTCGTTCCTCTCGCCGGGAGCCCGCTTTCTCCTCATCCCTTGAAGCTGAGCGTATGGAACAGCGGCCGGCTGAGGTAAGGACTGGGAAGCAAGAGGAAACCAGGCCTTGATGATTTGGGAAATTCTCCGCCTGTGCCGATTTCAAAGGACGGCAGAATGAGGAGCAGCAGGGTCAGAAAGCGCGGGCTGGAGAGGCAGGCGGCGCCCGGGCATCCGGCTGCCTGAGGAGATCAAAGCTCCGGCCGCTCCGCTGCTGGGGCGCTCGGTGCCGGCCGCCGGCTCCCCTCAGCCCCCGCAGCAGAAGCAGGAAGGGGCGCGGCACGATCTCGAAGGCTCCGCGGAGGAACCTCTGGTCCCCGACGCGACCCGTGACAGGCCCAGGAGACCCGCCACGCTCTCGAGGCCGTGACGGCAGCAGAAACGCCGGCGCGGACACGCGGAGCGCGACGAGGACCCCGAGGAAGGCTCTCCGGGCCTCCGCAGAGCTGGACGAGCAGGAAACGGGCCGACAGGACCCCGTGTCCCTCCGCGGGCGGCGAAGACGAGCCGCCCTGGGGGTGGGGGAGGGGCCCATGGCTCGGCGGGGGGCGGGGGGCGGGGGGCGGGGGGCGGGGGCGGGGCAGGGCCGGAGGGCGGAGGGCGGGAATCCCTTATTTCCCGGAAGTTCGCCTTATGCCACTTCCCCTGTCTGAGAGCTCGACCCAAGCACCCGTCCTCACTCACCAAAAGAAACCCGAAGATTTTTGCTAAGCGAACCGGGCGTCGTTCAGCCGTGAGCCTTCCTGGCGGCGAGGGCGGCGCCCCCTAGCGTCCTGCCCGGGAACCGGCGAGGGCGGCGCCCCCTAGCGTCCTGCCCGGGAACCGCACCGGCCCCGGCGTCCCGCCGCCGACAGCTTCAGCTTGAGGTATTTGTGCGTCTAAGCCAGGCGCGTCCGGAGGCCCCAGGAAAGCCCGAGAGGTCGTGGGAAGGCTCAAATGTTCCCATATTAAAATAACGGTCATTCACGGTAGTAATTTTTACTTGATACCATTTTGGCTCATGAAAACTTTCGAAGGAACACTACTTTCAGACACCAGGGAAACCTGTATTCCCAGGCCTTGAAGACTAGTGGAATTTTCGGGGTTGGATTTCAAAATTGCTTGGAACCAGGGATTCCTTTTCCCTTCCGTTTTCTTCCTTTTAAAACGGAAATGCCTTGGGGCACCTGCGTGGCTCAGTCTGTTAAATGTCCTACTCTTGATTTTGGCTCAGGTCACGACCTCGAGATTCTGGGATCGAGGCCCGTATGGGACTCTATGGTCAGGGCAGAGTCCGCTTGTCCCTCTCCCTTTGCTCCTCGCCGCCCCCCACCCCACTTGTCCTGTCTAAAATAAATACATAAAATCTTTAAAAAGACATAAATTAAAATGCCTCTAAGTGTCAAACGATCGTTCGTTTGGGCAAACCCTAATCCCCACCACAGTCACATGAGATTCTCAGGTTCATGGATAAGGAGGAACTTTGCCCCTGGAGGATCATGTCCGTCTCTCAGACCTAATTCAGATGATTTAGATAACGAGATGTGGGACTTCCAAGCTGATGAGATTTACAACTTGTGCTGATGTTTAAGGGGCTAAAACTTTGGGCGGGGCGGGGGGCGGCGCATGGGATGGAGTGAATGTGTGGCCCGTGGATAGACACTGGCCTTTGAGAGCCAGACAACAAAATACAGTAAACTGAACAATGATCCCCCAAACTTGTGTATATGTTACCTAACATGGTAAAAGGAACTTTGCAGGGGCGCCTGGGTGGCTCAGTGGATTGAGCCGCTGCCTTCGGCTCAGGTCATGATCTCAGTGTCCTGGGATCGAGCCCCACATCGGGCTCTTTGCTCGGCGGGAGCCTGCTTCTCTCTCTCTCCGCCTACTTGTGATTTCTCTCTCTGTCAAATAAATAATAAATAAAATCTTTAAAAAAATAAAAATAAAAAATAAAAGGAACTTTGCAGATGTGATTAAGTCAAGGATCTTGAGATGAAACGATTTTCTTGCTTTATCCAGGTGAACCCAGTGTAATCACAAGGGTCTTTATAAGAGGGGGGGCAGAAAGGTCAGGCAGAGGATGTGACAAAGGAAGCAGAAGGATTTGAAGATTTGTACCACTGGCCTCAGAGATGAAGGAAAGAGCCACAAGCCAAGGAATGCAGATCGCTTCTAGAAACTGGGAGAGGCAAGGACATAGATTCTCCCAAATGCTTCCTGTCACTTGATTCTGTCTCAGTATAAACGCATTTCAGACTCTGACCTCAACAATTATTAATGTTTATGCTGTTTTATTCCACTATGAGGGGTAATTTGTTACAGCAGCAATGGGAAACCAGTCCGAAGTCCTACGGAACTTTGGTGTAAATTGTTGGCAGAATGGAAAGAGGCAGACAAGGGGAGTAACTCAATCACGTATGGGCAGTCTGGAGAAAAGCCATACAAACTCTTGCTCTCCCTGACCTAGGAGAGGCCCATTCCTCTGGTCAGGTCAGAGGGCATGTGGCTGGGCTCACGGGTGGGAAGCCCTGGGGGGCTGATTCCAGTTAAGGAGAAACTTTTGATAGGACTGTCTGAGAACAGAGTTCCCACTCAGGTGGTGGTGTGTCCTGCTGATGGAGGTGTAGGGCAGGAACTGCTCCCTGTGTCGTCTGTGTTACGTATGCATTCCAGTCATTATTTTAATCCTGTCTGTTGTTTGATGTACATTAGTCCCTCCTTCATTTCTGAGACTAGATATTAAACCTTCTCAGGTCTAATTAGATCAGCACTTTGACTCTAATGTGTACAACCAGTACCTGGGGAGTTTGTTAAAATGCAGATTCTAGATCAGGTCAAGCTGGGACCTGGGAGAGGTGGTGACCTGTGGTTACTTTAGGTAACAAAATTCTAGAGATTAGTGATTCTCAAACCTGAACGTGCATCAGAATCATCTGAAGGCCTACCTGCACCCCCACCTAGAATCTGATTTTGTAGGTCTCAGGCCTGAGAGTTTGCATTTTTTTTTTTTATCCTTGCGCAGGGGCCATGCTAATCTTCTCTGTATCGTTCCAATTTTAGTATATGTGCTGCCAAAGCGAGCACGAGAGTTTGCATTTTTTAACAAACTCCCAAATGAGGAGGAGGAAGTGAAAGAGGAACCACACTTGGGGAGCCAACATTCTGTGAGCCATGGCTTTGGCCCCTTTCGGAATGTGGTGAGGTGTCCGCACTGCTGAAGTTTTAACTGCTCAGTTTACAAAGTATTTCCATTGCTCCCAAGAAACACTTGGGAAGGGTTATTCATTCTTCCTTGAGTTTAGCTCTGTTGTTAATGAAACGTAAATGTCAGACATTTCTTATGAGGATTTTGGTGACAGCCGTGTAGAAGAGGTCTCTGCTGGCCTCTTCTGGGACTCACTGCTATTGAACATTTACTGTGTGCCAGACCTGGCCTCGGGCCCTTGCAGAGTAAAGGTAAGTCCTTGACGGCAACGGGGGAGCAGCCCCCCACCCCTTGCACTGCCTGTCTGTGGACCTCGTGATCTGCGCCGGGACCATCATTACCCTCCAGGGTGAAGGAGACGCCTCGCACGTATATGAAGCTCACCCAGCGCCTGGCATCGCACGCCAGCTGACCGAGTGACTCTACCTCCAAATGTACCATCCCCCCCCCCCCCACTCCGGAGCCCCACGACAGGTGCTGCTGACTGTTAGGGAAGGGTGGGTCAAGCAGGGGAGCCAGGAGGACACTGGAAGGAAGGATAATGGACGGGCTGGCTGAGTTCCCGAAGCCCATCAGGCACCATCAAGGCTCCAAGGAGGCCAGCGCCTCCCGGGAGCTCGGCAGTTACTGTGGCCGCCCGCCGAGCAGGGTGGAGGCTCCAATGAAGGCTGCCCCCTCTGCTCCTTACCCATCTGTGCCTCCTGCCATCCTCGTCCATTTTCCCCGCTGCCTTGATGGCCCCACTGTCCACCCAAGAGACCCCCGAGAGCCCGTGGCTGAGGGAGTCAGGCAGGGCAGGGAATAAGCAGCGGCCTCCCCTCAGGCTGGCTTTATTGGGGGGCACAGCGGGGGCCTCTAGGCCTGCTGGAAGGGCTTGGCGGTGGGGGGGTGGGGGTGGCTAGGCCTGCTTGGGGGGGCGCGGCAGGGGGCTAGGCCAGCTGGGGGGGTGCGGTGGGGGGCTAGGCCTGCTGGGCCCGCAGCAGCGCCCGCACCTGGCCGATCTGCCAGTCGACGCTGGAGCGCGCTGTGCCCCCCAGGGCCGCGTACTGCTCCACGCTGTGGCCGTAGTCCCACACGCGGCTCACGTCGCCCGAGAACAGGGGGCTGCGGGACAGAGGACCAGGTGGGCCAGGGCCCAGCGGGGGTCCCCGGGGACCCCACTGGCCCAGGCACACCCCCCGGGGGGCCGCAGCGGGGAGGCAGGGGCCGCACCTGATGGCCTGCAGATCCTTGAGCGACAGCTGGTTGAGGGCGACCCCCTTGGTCTCGGCCATGAACACGGCTTTCCCGGAGGCCTCGTGCGCCTGGCGGAACGGCATCTGGGGCGGCCGGCGCGGGGGGGCTCCGACTCAGCCTTCCTCGGCCCCTGTTCTGCCCGCACCGTCCCTCACGCCCCCTACCCTCGGCCCGGGACGTCCCCATCTCCTCCCGCTGCACCCCAGCCACCCCACACTCACCCCTTTGCGGACCAGGTAGTAGGCGAGGTCAGTGGCCAGCATGTCAGGACTAAGAGCCCGTGCCATGTTGTCGCGGTGAATCTGGGGGACGCCAGGAGGGGAGCGGTGAATGCTGGGGACCCTGGTGGTGAAGCTGCCAGCCTTCCACCCTCAGCCCCAGGCAGATCTACTCTGACCCAGCCTGGTCCGCCCTCTCCGCCGTTTGCCATCATCCCCGATAGTGTTTAGGGGTGCTATCGGGGCGGCCGGCACTTTCTCTCGGGGTCCCCAGCTTTGGCTGCATCAGAACCGCGGGGGCAGGGTGGGTGGTGGGTAAAGAACCGAAGCGAGAAATGCCACGAGTTGCTCGTTGTTGAAGTTGGGCGCTAGTCCACAGGGGTTCATTGTGCGGTCTCAGCTGGGTGTGCTGAGATCTCCCGTCATCAGTGACCAAAAGGAGATCCGGTCAGGCCAGTTGATGGGACCCGCAGCGTCTAACCTGCTTCCATTCTACTGTGGCTTTCGTCTCCCCGCTGTTCCTAGGGCCAGGAGCAAACACCCACCCTCCTCCCCCTGCCCCAGATCTTTTGGATGCACCCACCCTCCCCTCCTGGCATGTAGGGGCCTGGGGGAGAGGACGGGGGCTTGCCTGCAGCGTGGAGATGACGCCCGTGGCCACCTGCAGGACGGCACTCATGGTGTCTGACACTTCAAAGACGGCTTCCTTGTCCTCCTGGGGGCCGCGTGGCAGGAGGTGAGAGCCCAGCAGCCCTGCCCCCCACGGAGGCATCCCACTGCCCTCCGCGAGGAACGCTCAGCACCTCGTACAACCCACATGGACAGAGCAGAGAGAGTTCTCAAGGACTGTCAAGGGCTAGGTGCATAGGATGGGAGGCGGCAATTCGCGGGGCCCCTGCCTGGACGTCCAGGGCCCCGAGGAATGGGATACGGTGTACATGCAGGTGGGGCCCTCACCCACGGCCCCAGCCTCGCACCTGTAAGTCCTTGTTGTAGGTGCTTGGGAGCCCCTTGAGCGTCATCAGGAGCCCAGAACACTGAGAAAAGAGTGAGAATGAGGAGGCTGGACCTCAGAGCCCATCCTGCACGTTCCCTCGGGACCCTCAGGGTCAGCCCAGAGCCTTGCCCCCACTCCCTGCCCCGCTCACCCGCCCAAACACGCGCCCCGCCTTGCTCCGGATTAGCTCCAGGCTGTCTGGGTTTTTCTTCTGGGGCATCAGGCTGCTTCCGGTGCTAGGGACAGAGAGGCTAGGGCTGAAAGGGCTCCCCTGCCCCTTGGCTGGTCTGCTGGCTGGGTCAGGGGAGGTCTAGCGGCATGCAGTTCCGGTCTGGCCCGGGGCCAGGGCCAGAGGGGCGGGTGTCGGGGCCGGGAGGGTATGGGGAGGAAGGATGCCACGCTGGCAGGTGCAGAGCCAGGTAGGGCAGGGCCCAGCCTTACCTGTAGGCATCTGAGAGCTGCACAAAGCTGAATTCCTTGGTGCCGTAGAGGATGAGATCCTCGGCCATCCTGCTGAGGTGGGTCATGCACAGCGAAGCCCAGAACAGGAACTCAGCTAGCGGGAGAAGGGAGAGCAGGCCTTCCGGTCCCCAGGCTTCTCCTGCTCCCCACTCGTTCTGGAGAAGCCCCGGGGGACCAGACTTGGGAGGTGGGAGGGGTGGGAGGCGGCGGGAGGGGGGCCAGAGCTAGATGAGAGCCAGACAGAGCTAAATCAGGGCACAGTGGGGAGTGGCCCTAGAGGACAAGCGGGCAGGCTCCGAGGACTCACCCACGAAGTCTCGCTCACTGGTGGCGTCCATGCTGTTGAGAGTGATGGCCCCAAAGTTCAGTTCTGGAGAAGGACGTGGGGAAGGCAACAGGGCTGGGCTGGAGGGCGCCCCCTGCCGCGCCCCCCCAAGCAGGCCTAGCCACCCCCACCCCCCACCGCCAGGCCCTTCCTGTACCCCTGATCAGGTTGCCCGGCCACCTCCTCCTTGAGGCCCTTTTAGGGAGGAGAGTAGGAGCGGCACGAATGGGGGAGGGTCTCCTGTACAGGTCCCGGGCACGAAGCAGGAGCCCTGAGTGTCCCAGCGCCATGCACCGCTGCTACAAGCCTTCTCGTGCCGCTCTAGCCTCACTGTCCGCAGGTAATAAATGAGGGTCTCAGCCAGCCCCCTGCCCGCTCCAAGTGTGTGTCTGTGGCACCTGGCAGGTGCTGCGGGGGATCGCCGGGGGAGGGGCAGGGCGCCTCACCTGCTCGGAGCAGCTCCCGGTCCACACCCAGAGGGTTGCCTGCAATGGCCCCGCTGCAGGAACAGGGGATCCCAGGTGAGCAGGGCTCCTGGCGCGTGCACACACACACACACACACATACACACACACCCAGAGCCAAGCCCCGATGGTCAGGGCGGCCACCCAGGCAGCGTGGCTGACGGAACGCTTGTCCCCACGGAGCTGAAACGGCAGGCTGAGGGCAACCGCCGGCTCTCTAACCTCTCTGCAGAGCTCTGGCCCCGCTCTGGCATCCTTGCTAGCCGGGTCAGCCCCATCTCCGAGACCGCCGTGGGTCCGCGCGGAAGAACCCCGGACGGACAGGCCCGTCACCTGGCCGGCTGCCTCCTCTGTCCTTCCTAGCGCCTCCTCTTCCGTTGATCCCCAAGGACCAGCTAACCAAGTGGGACACCCCCCACCCCGCCCCGCCACGAGGTCCTCGGGACACTGGGGGCTGACTCACCTCCCCAGGGGCAGGACGTTGACCCGCTTCTGGACCTCCAACAGCCTCTCCGAGTCTCTGGTCAGCGCCACGGCATGGCTGTAGGAAGCCAGAGGGTAGAGGTCAGGGCCCCGGGGGCCCTCCCCTCCATCACAGCCCCTCCACAACACCCCTGCACGAAGCCCTGCCCCACTCGCCTCAGTATCCAGTGGCTCCAGCGGATGGGCTGAGCCCTTTGCAGGTGTGTGTACCCCGGGAAGAGGACGTCGCGTTCCCTGTGGGGGGGAGAAGAGCCGCAGGGTCTGAGGGGCTGCGCAGCTGCTGCAAGGCCGGCCTGTGTTGCCCACGCCCCGCAGGCCCCAACGGGGAAGAGCGAGGCCAGCCTTGCAAGGACCTGCCTGCGCAAGAAACCAAGCGACCTCCTGGGGACAAACACATCCTAAAAGAAGAGACCAGAAGCGGGGCAGCATGACCCAGGGACGGGGCCAGGGCCCGGGCCCAGGGCCTCCCCAGAGCAGGATGGGAGCCGGGACGCGAGGCGGTGCCATCCTCAGCTCTAAGCAGAGGTGACAGGGAAGGAGGGGACGCCGAGGGGTACTACTTGGCGGGGGAGTTGCCATCTGTGAGCCCGTGAGACACACCCAAGGACCTCAGAAGAGCAGGGGGCACTTTCAAAGAGACAAGGTGCTGCAGGTGATGGTTTTGGTTTGTTTGTTTTAATAAACAGCTTTACTGAGACATCATTTGCCCACTTAAACTGTACACTTTTGTATGCCTGTCACCCCGTAAATTTTAGAATGTTTTCATCCCCCCAAAGAAGCAAGTCATAGTCATTAGCTCGCTCCCCATTTCTCCCAGCACCCCTGGGGCGACGGGTCTTAGGCTGTTGCTCTCCCCCACATGGTAAGGTCTGTGAACAAGAGGTCACAGGGAGCTGGGGTCACCCTATCTCTGACACCAGACGGGGACTTCTCAGCAGCAAATTGGCCAGGTCTGGAAGGAGCCAAGTCACCCCCAAAGATGTGAGGTCAAAAGAGCCAGAACTTGGGATGAGGCCGGTGGGAGGCAGCTTTGGCCGTCCTGTGCCAGCCATGCTGGGTGGGGACCGGGGCGTGGAGTGGCTGAGCAGTGACCTGGGCTGTCCCTGGCACAGGCAGCCCCTTTCCTCAGGCTTCAGGCGTCTGCCTAGTGCCTTAGTCTCCTACATACGAAGCCTCAGAGGGTGAGCTCGCCCTACCTGCTGAGTTCAGCTGGCACGGGAGTGGGAAACATGGCAAGAAATGCCCCCATTCCTGGCTGCTTTACCTCATTAGTCCAGGAGTTCCAGGACATCCCTGAGCTCCAGGGCCTTGCTCCCCAACCCCCTTCCCCCTTGCCACGTAGATCTGGCATTCAGGCTGCCTGTCCTAGGGCAGAGGAGACCCTGGCTGCCCTCGTGCTCCTCTCTGCCACCTGGGTGTCCACGGGAAACTCACGCCTCGGCCCGGTCCACCATCGTTCTGATGAGCTCCCACAGGAGGGCGGAGAGTTTAGAGCAGTTCTGCCGCATCCACAACCTGAGGTCTGTGACTACCTGTGGGAGGAGAGGGTGGCACTCAGGGGCACAGATATGTTGCTTCGCTGGGGAGCCAGGACCACTGCAGCGCCCTACATCTGCCACCTGGGCTCCCCAGGATCCGGAATGCACAAGGCCCAAGGCCGGTTGGGGGGAGTGCAGGAGCAGCACCTGGTCATTCCGACTTCGGCCCGTGTGCAGCTTCCCCGCAGTTTCGCCGATGAGCTCCTGGGGGCGGAGGGAGGCAGGGGGTCATGGTCAGCCCAGGCAGGGCCTGGTTCCTCCCAGCCCTGTCACCTTCCCTCCCTACCCCTGGGCCCTGCCATCTCTGCAGAGGCCACCTGCTCTGAGATCCAGCCAGCAGGGAACAGAAGGATGGTGCTTATGCTCCAAGGGGCCATGGGTGAGGGAGAAGGGGGAGGCCAGGTGGACAGCAGGGGGTCACACCTTCAGACGTCGCTCGTTGGCTGTGTGAATGTCTTCATCGTTGGGGTTTAGTTTGAAGGTGCCCTGGGCCCACTCCTCAGCCACCTGCAGCAGATGCCAACAACCCAGGGGTCAGGGGTCAGCCATCCACAGCCTTGGTCCCACCCAGCTCTGATCACTGACTGTCTCTGCGTAAGAGCTGCATCCTCGGGGTGCTCCCCAGGAAGCGTGAGTGCTCCCCGGGGGGTTGTAGCCCCCACACCCAGGGGAACACCTCGGGCCCAGGTCTCCTTCCCCTATGAGCCACGGAGGCATTGAGGGAGAAGAGAGACACAGCACAGCACATGGTTTACACAGCACCTCGACGGGGGCACCCGGGGGGCTCAGTAGGTTAAGCAGCCGACTCCTGGTTTCGGCTCAGGTCATAATCTCAGGGTTGTGGGAACAAACCCTGCGTTGGCTCCCCGTTCAGTGAGGAGTCCACTGGAGTTTCTCTTTCTTCCTCGCCCTCTGCCCCTCCCCCTGCTTTCTCTCAAGATAAATAAAGCTTTTAAAAATTAAAAAAAAAAAAAAATGAAGAGCACCTTGACAGACATTTAGTCCCAAGGGAACATGTGCCTGGAGAGCACATCCTCCACACCCCGTTTGGGACTTGGTGGAAGCCTGGGACCACAGGGTGGGGCTCTAGAGGGGGCTGTCAGGTGTAGAGAATACCTTGTCCAGTCCATGAAGTATCTGGTCCATCTCGGCCTTGGTGAGGAGCCCTGCCTTCTCCAGGCCCCGGCTGTAGGCCTTGCTGCCCTGCACGTCCACCTCCCACAGGTGCCGGTCGTAGGCAATGGATGAGTTGAACTTCTCCATGATGGGGTCCACTGCGCCCACAAAGCGGCCACCCCATAGCTTCCCACTCTGGTCAGGAGAGCAGGAACAGTTAATCTCCTTCCCACCCTGAGAACAGCGCCTCTCACCAAGGGCCCGCGGGAGAGCTAGCAAGTCTGACGGCAGTGAGAACCAGCAGGCAGGGCCATTCTCACTGGACAGATGAGGAAACGGAGGCTCAGAGAGGATCAGGAACTTGCTCGAAGCCACCTGGGGAGTCAGTGTGGGAACGTGGCTGGACACTGAAGTTAGGTTCTCTCCCACCTGTGACATTTCTCTAAGGAAATGATGGCAGGGGACGAGGCACCCCTGAGAGTAGAGCAGAACTTCTGGGACCTTTTGTGCCACTGACCAAGGGGAGAAGTCACTCGGAATGCAGTCTGAGTCCAGCTCTGCCACTCTGACGGTAATGACAACCGTCCTCGCTAGCATACTCCGCACTCCTACCGCGTGCCAGGCACGACTGCCATCGCTTGGCCCGCGCCAACAGAGACTCTGATGTGGCTACCAATTCTATCCCACTGCAGAGAGGGGGAAACCAAGGCACAGAGCCCTTGCTGGGTGACAGAGCCCGGACCACAGCCCAGCTAACTGAAGCAGAGCCCGCACGCCTCCCTCCATGTTCCCCTCTGCTGGCTCTGATATCCTGAACTTTTGTAGCAGGGACAGGTGAGGAAGCACGTGAGGGGCCCCGTCAGGCTCAAATGGCCTGCATTTCTCTCCCACAGCTTGGGGCAGGGCCTGACATCCCAACCTCCACCATTCCTTTGGAGAGTGCCTCTGGCACATCTCTTATCTTTGGCCTTCCAGAAGGTCACCAGCTGACCCTATGCCCCCCAGGAGCTAAGGACAGAGGGGTGGGGCAGAGACACCTCTGTTTTGAAAGAGTACAGAGGCCACAGCATGTGACAGATGGGGGAGGGGTACAGAACACAAGGGAGCCGTCCTAGCTCCCAGAAAGCCAAGGACTGGGAGAGTGTTCTCTGGGTGGACGGAGGCATTTTACTTCACTGCCGACTTTCCTGCGGAGGGGGAGTTTATAACGGCTGCTGGGGACATATGTCCTCCTCTGTCACCCTGCAATGTCCCAGACCCCTCCTAGCCACCTGACTGTGGGCATATTCCATAACCTTTCCAAGCTGCAGGGTTACCCCCGATAAACGAGGACAATGGTAGTACCTATCTGCTCGAGCTGTTGTGACATTCAGTTAGGTGAAATTTCTAAGTGCGTACATAGCACAGTGCCTGACACTCAGTAAATTCTCAGTAAGGGAGGGGCCGAGGGCTGCCAGAGGCTGGCGGCGTCTTAACGGTGCTCCCGGCTGCTGTGTGCACCATGGGGGCCTCCACTGCGCTCGCGCCCCAGGCTGTGACCTGACCCCTCGTTGCCCAGCAGCCTTGGCTGTCTGAGGACTCTGCCCCGCAGAAGCGGCCTCCGCCCCCCTCAACCTTTTGAGCTAGATCCTCCTCTTACCCGCCAAGCCTTGATCTCCCGCAAAGCACCACGTGGGCCCCTCTCCTGACCGCTGGGGCCAGAGGACCAGGGCAGGCCAATGCCAGTCAGGACTGGGAGCCAGTGGGCCCCCTCCGCCCGGAACCTGGCGCTGTCTCCTCCAGCAGGCCCTGGACTCCCAGCCTGGGTTGTTAGTAATAACAACTACTTAACAAGTGGGGAGGCAGCCAAACCAATTAGCACCAACCCACAAGACGGCCTGGGGCAAGCAGAAGTCACCTGATGCGCTGGTCTCCTGAAGGCAGCCCACTTTGCATTGGGACCAAGCTCCCGGCCGCACTGGCAGGCTTAAAAAAAGACCCCAGAAAGAGGGGGCCTAGTGGCTCAGTCCACTGAGTGTCCGACTGTTGCTTTCGGCTCAGTTCTAAGCCCTGAGATAGAGAGAGCTGCGCAGCTGGGCTCCCTGCTCCGTGGGGAGTCTGCTTGAGATTCTCTCTCCCTGTCCCTGCCCCCTGTCTCTTCTCCCCCGGCCCAAACTCTCAATCTCTCTCTCTCTCTCAAATAAATAAATAAAATATATTATTTTTAATTTTTTAAAAAAGATTTTATTTATTTGACAGACAGAGATCACATGCAGGCAGAGAGGCAGGCAGAGAGAGGGAGGAAGCAGGCTCCCCGCTGAGCAGAGAGCCCGATGTGGGGCTCGATCCCAGGACTCTGAGATCATGACCTGAGTGGAAGGCAGAGGCTTAACCCACTGAGCCACCCAGGTGCCCCATAAAATCTTTTTTTAAAAAAAGATCCCAGATGGATGTCAGAATGAGGTGCTACCATTTGGGCTCTGAAGAGAGGGGGAGTCCCAACAAGGCAGAAAGGGCCCTCCTCTAGCCTTGAGCACATCTGGGCCAGAATGACACCTTTGGGGCAAGGGTGCAGGAGTACTGGTTTGGGTGGGGATGAATAAGCAATAACCAATTTAGAAGGCACAGGGAAATACCGTGTTGTTACTGTCATATCCTTAGCCAGCATTTACCGAGCACCTACTGTATGGACGACAGCTCAGCCCTGGGCTAGGCATTCTACATATGCTATTACACCCTCCTGGGAGGTAGGCACTGTTACCCTGGGGGGTCAAGGAATTGCCTCAGAAACGGACTCTGTTTGCCTCCAAAGTCCAAGCCCTACTGTCGCTGCTGACACCATGACCCAGAAACCAGCAGGACAGACATTCTCATCCCATTTATGCAGATGAACAAACTGAGGGCCAGAGAGAGGAAGTGCTTTGCTAGCTAATGAGGACGAGATAGGACTGGAACCCCGACCTCCTGCTTCCCAGCCACAGGCTCCCTTCGCTGGCACCAAGCAAACAGCCCCCTTTACCTGAAAGGTTCAAAGCAATGACCTCAGGACCCAGTACCTTCCAGAAGGAGGCAGAGAATTATTATTACCCCCATCTGCCAGATTATCCAACTGAGGCCCCAGAAAAGGAACCTGTGCCTAGGACTCCTGCCAGGAGTGGTCAGGAGAAGAACCCCGGCGCCCTGTGGCTCTAAGAAAGAGTGGCCAGTGAGAGAGCAAGCCACCAGCCCTGGGGCCACTAGGGCCACAGGGCATGGTCCCTGAACCTCCTGGTTTTGTCCACCAGCCAGAGTCACGTGGCCTCTGTTTGCTACAGCGGGAGCAGGGGCGCAGGGTGGGGACCGACAGGAAGGGCATCGGGAGGTGACGGAGCTGAATGAGGGGGCAGCTCGCTCCCTGCGCCCTGGCTGGGAGCACTGTCCGGTCGGGTCGGTCAGGGCCACCCCCCTCGCCTCGCGGGTTGGGAGCGCCACAAGGCTCCTGGGGCGCGGAGCGGGCCGAGAGCCGACGGTGATGCGCGCTGGGAAGTCCAAGCACAGGCCTCCCAGGCTCCGGCAGGTGCACCGGAGGTTCCGTCGCCCGCAGCCGGCGAAGACCCGGAGGGTGGCCGGCGGCGGGTGCGGCACGCGGGATCCCGCGCGCAGGTCAGGGCCCCCGCGGCTCCCAGAGCGCCCCTCCCCCCCGTGCGGCGTCCCCGAGGTCCACTCACCTCCGAAGCCATGCCGGCGGGTCCTCGCTTCCAGGGGCTCGGCCGTCCGGGTCTGGAAGACAAGCCGGGACTGAATGTCCTGCGTCCCCCGGGAGGGGCGGGCCCCGGGCTCCGGGCTCCGGGCTCCGGCGCTGCGCTTGGCCCCGCGCGGCCTGCGGGGAGGCGGACGTGGGCAGCGCCCAGCGCGCGCCACGGTCGTCGGCGTCCTCCGCTCCGCCCGCCGCGCGTCCCTCCTGGCCCGCGCGTCCCGCCCGTCCCGCCCGTCTGACACTCACCGCTCCGGGCCGCGCCGTCAGTCCCTCGCCCGCCCCCTGGCCGGGCTTTTCTGGCCGCGAGCGCGTCACAGCTGCCCCGCCCCGGGCCCGCCCCTGGCGGCGGCCTCACCAATCCCAGGCGGCCTGCAGGGGGGGCGTTGCCTCCTCCCTCCAACCCCGGCTGTGGGCGGAGCCTCCGGGGGCGGGGCTTCGGATCCGGGGACCCAGGGCGGGCGAGGGGGCGGTGAGGGCGGGGCCAGAGCGACAGCGCCGAAGGCGGCGACAGCGCGGGACCCTGAAAACAGCGGCCAGGCCTGGCGGGGGAGCAGATACAGAAGGTGATGATGGCGAAGGCCCCATCATCCGTCCGTCCGTCCATCCGTCCGTCCGTCCACCCATCCAACCGTCCATCCGTCCATCCACCCATCCGTCCATCCATCCGTCCGTCCACCCATCCAACCGTCCATCCATCC
>NC_081567.1:14862447-14878513 GCF_022355385.1 Mustela nigripes | reverse complement strand
TCCGTCCATCCATCCGTCCGTCCACCCATCCAACCGTCCATCCATCCATCCATCCGTCCGTCCACCCATCCAACCGTCCATCCACCCGTCCGTCCGTCCATCCATCCGTCCGTCCACCCATCCAACCGTCCATCCATCTGTCCACCCACCCATCCACACATCCATCCGTCCATACATCCGTCCGTCCACCCATCCGTCCGTCCACCCATCCAACCATCCATCCATCCGTCCACCCACCCATCCACACATCCATCCGTCCATCCACCACCCATCCAACCCATCCAACCGTCCATCCGTCTGTCCATCCAAGGCCCGGAGGCCAGAATGCAAACGGCCTGCTTGGAGAGCAGGAGCGGGTTACAGCGGCGGCAACACACCGACCGGAGAGGGCTGGGCGGGACTGCTGGACGGAGGTGGGGGCAAGATTAGGAAGGGCTTTGAGTGTCGAGGGACAGGGTCCAGGCTCGGTCCTGTAGACCACAGGGACCAACAGACCGGGCTTACTCGCAGTTCCTGGAATGCATCAGGCTGTTTCGAGTCTCCTTAAACGCTCTTCCCGCACTGGGAATGCCCTTCCTTCGCGGTCTGTCTCGCTGCTCCCACCGCCGATCAGTGTTCCAGCTAAGCATCATCAGTGTCGGGAGACTACAGGTGTCCGTCCCTGGGCTCCCACCGGATCTACAGGAGCATCCAGTAGTCTTTCCCTGAATTGAGAGTGCTGTAGTTTTCTTTTGTTTCGTTTTTTATTTGCATGAGAGAGAATGTGCAGGGAGAGAGGCCTAGGGAGAGGGAGCAGAGTCCCCGCGGAGCAGGGAGCCTGACCACAATGCTGGGATGATGACCCGAGTGGAAGGCAGATGCTTAACCACTGAGCCCCCCGGGCGCCCCAAGAGCCGCGTAGTTGTAGCTCCCAGGTCCTCTCCCCTACCCAGGCCTCTTCCACATTATCTTCAGGACTCCCAGCCCTTTCTTGTCTTCTCCCACGGAAGCCCCAGGACTGGGCTGCATCAGGCCACAGGCAGACAGAGTTCGGGAAGCCCATGAACCCAGCTGTGAGTCATGTGCTCCTCTAACCTGAGAGAACATTGTGGCAAGGGGTCTGAAGCCCGACATCCCTTCCGGGGGAGGCCAAGAAGGGAGAACCAGCGCTGCTCTGCAAACAAGAGTTCACAGCCCTGAACATACAGCAACCTTCAGGCTCCAACCCTCGGGAGGGTTACTTGAGGCTGGAAAAAGTCCGGAAAGATGTTTGAGAGCAGAGCTCTAACCACGATGCAGAACACAGGCAGGGCTCTAGATAACAACACCTAACGCAGTGGCTCATCAGGTACCTCCTGCGCTAACGCCTTTACACAATTGATCTTTCAACTACACAACAGTCTTCTCTACAGATGGAGAGATTGAGGCCACAAAGAGTTAGAGGTTATGGACATGCCCGTGGGCAGCCAGTTCCAAGGAGACAATCAGGCTGACCGCAGTGTGCCACATGATAGAAGAGAGACGGTCACCTCAGATTGGCTTGCAGCAAACAGCAAGCCTCTTCTGTGCGGAGGCCCCTGCACGGCTGGGGAAAGGAACTCAGGAGCACGAGGAAGACAAGGAGGCAGAATGAAGGCTTGTGAAAAAACAAAACAAAACAAAGCAAAAACAGACAAATCAACAGAACCTGCAGTTAAGGCCCTGACAGTAGACACTAAAGTGGGCATGACCTTAATCTTAAGGAAATGTCCTTGGCATTAAAGACTCATGGAAGCACAGTAACCAAGTTCTCTCTGGAAAAGCTGACGTCTCTGAGCAAAACCTCAGGGAGGCTGAGAGAGCTTTGGAGAAGGGTGCCTGCCAGTGGCCAGTCTGTTACCAGCACAGGCAAGATGGAAAGGAAGGACAGGTCCTCTGTAACCATCAGAGGCCACCCTCTGCTACCTGTAGTCTAAACAGAGGTCAGACAAGGGATCTGAAGACATGTGCAAGTCTTTCTATGCACATATGCTTTCATTTCCCTTGCTTAAATACCTATGAATTGAATGGCCAGACCACATGGTAGATGTATATTTAATTTTTCAGGAAATTACCAAATAATTTTGCAAATTGTTATACAAATTTGCTTTTCCCACCAGCAGTATAGGAGAGTCTCAGTTCTGCACATCCTTGTCAACACTTAAAATGGTCAGTCTTAACTCTAGTCACTCCTATAGGTGCAGAGTGTTTTTCATTTATTGGTTTAATTTGCATTTCCCTAATGACTAATGCTGAGCATTTTGAGCAATATGATTATTTGCCATCTTCTTTATCTTCTTTGGGGAGGGGTCCATTCGAATTTTTGTCCTTTTTAAATAAGATTCTTTGCTTATAATTGTATCTTGAGGGTTCTTTATATGTTCTGGATACAAGTCATTCACCCAGATATACACTTAGCAAAGATTTTCGTCCAGTCTGTGGTTTGTCTTTTCTTTGTCTGAATAGCATTTTTCTTAGAGGAAAAGGGTTTTTTGTTTTTTTTTTTTAAAAAGAGAGATTTTATTTACTTATTTGAGAGTAGAGTGAGAGAGAGATATGAGAGGGGAGAAGGTCAGAGGGAGAAGCAGATTCCCCACGGAGCAGGGACCCCAATGCGGGACTCAGTCCTTGGACTCCAGGATCATGACCTGAGCCAAAGGCAGTTGCTTAACCAACTGAGCCACCCAGGTGCCCCTTAGAGGAAAAGTTTTTAATTTTGATGATACAAGCCCCTTATCAGGTACATGATGTATGATCTGCAAATATTTTTTTCCTATCCTGTGGATTGTCTTTTCACTTTCTTGTTTGTATTGTTTGTAGCACAAATGTTTTTAATCTCGGTGAAGTACAGTTTATCCATTTTTTTTTTAAAGATTTTATTTATTTATTTGACAGACAGAGATCACAAGTAGGCAGAGAGGCAGGCAGAGAGAGAGAGAGAGAGAGGAGGAAGCAGGCTTCCTGCGGAGCAGAGAGCCCGATGTGGGGCTCGATCCCAGGACCCTGAGATCATGACCCAAGCCGAAGGCAGCAGCCCAAACCACTGAGCCACCCAGGCGCCCCCAGTTTATCCATTTTTTTGTTGTTGCTTGTTTTGGTCATTCTGCCATTCTGGGTCCCTTGTATCCTCACATGAATTTACAACTAACGTGTCAATTTCTGCAAAAAAGACAGTTGGAATTTTGACAAGGATGTATTGAGATCAGTTTGGAGAGTACTGACATTTTAACAATATTAAGTCTTCCAGTCACGAACATGGAATGTTTCTAATTTAATAAGATCTTACTTAATTTCCTTCAATAATATGTTATCATTTTCAGGACACAAGTTTCAGATTACTTTTGATAAATTTATTCCTGAGTATTTTATTCTTTTTGATGCTATTATAAATGGAATTGTTTTTCTAGATTTCGTTTTCTAACTGTTCACTGTTAATGTATAGAAATGAGATTGATTTCTATATATTGACCTTTTGTCTTGCAATCTAGTTGAATCTATTTACTCAGCAGTTTTTTTAGCAGGCTCTTTGTGATTTTCTACATACATGTCATCTGCTAATATAATATTGCTTCTTCCTTTCCCATCTCAGTGCCTTTTTTCCCCCTTGCCTAATTGCTCTGGCCAGTACTCCCAGTACAATTTTGCACAGCAGTGGTGAGAGTGGACATCTTTGTGTTGTTCCTTATCTTAGGGAGAAAACATCCATTCTTTTACCATTAAGTATGGTGTTAGATGTAGGTATATTATTTTCCTGGACTGCCCAATAGAAACTACCACAAGGTGTGGTGGCTTAAAACATGGAGGTTTATTCTCTCACAGTTCTGAAGGCTGTTTGGCTAATTTTGGGATTATTGATATACCTGGAAAGCTTTGTATTCACTCTTTATAAAAATTTTTATGTGTTTTATTTAATTTTATTTATTTATTTGACACACACAGAGAGAGAACACAGCGGGGTGGGGGGCAGCAGGCAGGAGAGGGAGAAGGCGGCTTCCGCTGAACACAATTCAATCCACTACAGTCAGATTGTCATAGATGCCCTTTATCTGATCGAGAAAGTTCCCTTCTATCCTTACTTTGTTATTTTTGTTTAAACCATCAATATGTTTATAGAAATTTAAATAGTAGGGAAAAAACCTTTCCTATTTGCCTACGTAGTTAGCATTTCCTGTGCTTCTTATTCCTTTGTGCGGATCCAGATTTCCCTCCGCTGTTATCTGCCTTTCATCTGAGGCATTCCCTTATTTTTCTAGAGCACCAATGATGGATCTTCTCAGCTTTCGTAGACCTGAAAGCGTCTTCCTGTCATCTGGTTGTTGTCTTGAGGGACATTTCTTCCACATACTGAATTCTAAGTTGACTCTTTTCCCCCTTAGTTCCCCCACATCGTCTCATTTGCATTGTTTCCAACGACACATCTTTCAGGATTGTCTTTGTACCTCTATACATAACACGTCTTTTTTTTTTCCCCGCTAGCTGCTTTTAAGATTTTTTTCTGATTTTGAGAAATGGATGCAGTTTTCTTCATTTTCCTTGTTAAGTATCTTAGGTCTGTGGATTTATAATTTTTAATATTAAACTATCTTTCTATTTTCTTCTTGCTCCCCTTTTTAGAGACCCCAGTTATTTTTTCATGGGCTTGAAGGGTCCCACGGCTCCTTGATGTGCTTTTATTCTTGTTGATTCTTTTTCTTTCTGTGTTTCATTTTGGACGATGCCTATTTTTATGACTTTAATTCACCAATCTTTTTCTCTATAATGTCTAATCTGCTATCCATCCAATCCAGTGTCTCGAATCTTGTCGTTTTCTTGCCTTTTCTTTTTTAACATACAGCTGTTAGTGCCTCTCTAAAATATCGCAAAGAGAGTCTGAAAAATCATCTGGTATCTTGCTGTTTCTGTAGGTGAACAGTTTAGATCCTACTCATTAGCCTGCTGGACTTTTCCTTTTTCAGCAACGGATGCCCTCCAAAAATTTTCCAATATCCTTATTTTTAACTCTTGTGGCTTCCTGAATCAAAGCAGCTGAATTTGGTACAAGTTCAATGTCATTTCCTTCAAGAATTAACTCATCTCTCTGGGCCTGTGATACTGAACAGGCAACCCTTGGCCTCAGCTGAACCCAGCAGATGTATTTGTTTGCCCAAGAAATTTCAGATTTCAGCAAGAGAACCGTTCGTCTGAGTCACAACATTGATGGGAAGTGAACGCACAGAGTCTTCATCTTCTACTGGAAGCCCAGCGTCACACTCTCGCCCACGTTCTGTCCATGACTACAGATAGTGTGGATGGTAGTCCACTCCTTTAAACGGCTCCACCACCTGGGAACGTGGAGCCTCTTCCTCTGCCTTTCAAGGAAACGGAGTTCTACACCGATGTGGCTGGGGTCCTCCTCAGGTTTCTCCTGGGGGTCGTCACAGTAACGGTGTAACCCTCCACAGCGATGTCAGCATTTTCTGGAATGCCGACAGTCTGATTGCAGAGAATGATCTTTATTCCCATGGTAGGTGGGGCAAAAAAAAAAAGAAAAAAAAGCTCAAATCTTTTAGTTTTCAACTCTAGAACTTTGGGCCTTTTTTATATTTTTCGTCTCTCCTTAACTTTTTTTTTTTTGGCATGGGGTGATAATTTTATTATCAGTTTCATAATATTTTAAATTATTTTGACATCATACAGAAATGCTATTGTATATTAACTTTTTGTTGTGGTAGAAAACATGTATCATAGGGATGCCTGGGTGGCTCAGTTGTTAAGCGTCTGCCTTCAGCTCAGGTCTTGATCTCAGGGTACTGGGTTCGAGTCCAGCATCAGGCTCCCTGCTTGTTGGGAAACCTGCTTCTGCCTCCCCATTCTCCCTGCTTGTGTTCCTTCTTTCACTGTCCCTCTCTCTGTCAAAGAAATAAATAAATCTTAAAAAAAAAAGAAAACATGTATCATAAAATTTATCTTCTTGCCATTTTTATGTTTTTTATTTTTTTAAAGATTTTAATCTATCTGTTTGACAGAGAGATCACAAGCAGACAGAGAGGCGGGCGGGGGAAGTGGGAGGGAAGCTGGCTCTCCACCGAGCAGAGAGCCCCATGCGGGGCTTGATCCCAGAACCCAGAGACCATGACGCGAGCCAAAGGCAGAGGCCCACTGAGCCACCCAGGTGCCCCTTCTTGCCATTTCTAAGTGTACAGTTCAGTAGGGTTAAGTATATTAACACTGTTGTGAGACAGGTCTCCACAACTTTTTCATCTTGCAGAAGTGAAATTATATCCACTGAACAACAACTCCCCTTTGCCCAGTGCCCCTAACCCCAATAACTACCATTTTACTTTCTCTATATATGAATTTGACCGCTTTCTGTATCTCATATAAGTGGAATCATACATTATTTTAACTTTTTAAAAAAGATTTTATTTATTTGACAGAGAGAGACACAACGAGAGAGGGAATGCAAGCAGGGGGGAGGAGAGAGGGAGAAGCAGGCTTCCCACCCAGCAGGGAGCCCGATGTGGGGCTTGAACCCAGGACCCTGGGATCAAGACCTGAGCCGAAGGCAGACACTTAACGACTGAGACATCCAGGCCCCCATTATTTTAACTTTTGTGACTGGCTTATTTCACTTAGCATGATGTCCTCAAAGTTCACGTCATATCATGTGGCAGGATTTCCTTCCCTTTTAAGGCTGCATATTATTCCACTATGATAGTTAATTTTCTGTGTCACCTTGACAGAGCTAAGAGATGGCCAGATAGCTGATGAAACATTTTTTTGGAGTGTGTCTGTGAGGGTGATTTCAGAAAAGATTTGTATTTGAATTGGTGAACTAAGTAAAACTGATGACCATTTCCAGTGCGAGTGGACACCACGGAGTCTGTCAAATGCCCAAATAGAACAAAAAGATGGACAAGAGTGAATTTGCTCTACCTCTGCCTGAGCTGAGACACCCATCTTCTCTTGGCATCCCCGGTTCTCAGGCTCTCAGGTTCAGACTGGGACTTACACCATCAGCCCCCTGGTTCCCAGGTCTTGGACCCAATTATATCACTGACTTTCCTGTCTCCAGTTTGCATATCTTCATGACCCAATTACTATAATAAATATTTTTTTAAAGTTTTATTTTTAAGTTCTCTCTACAGCCAACATGGGGCTCAAACTCAAACCTGAGTTCAAGAGTGACATGCTCCATCCACTGAGCCACCCAGGCGCCCAGCCTATAATAAATCTTCATATATATATATCCTATTTGGTTCTGATTTTTTCTTTTTGAGAACCTTGATTAATATACCTGTATTAATGCATTGTGAATTATGATGCTATGAACATGGGTGTGCAAATATTTCCTCAAGACCCTAGAATTTCGGGGCGCCTGGGTGGCTCAGTGGATTAAGCCGCTGCCTTCGGCTCAGGTCATGATCTCAGTGTCCTGGGATCGAGCCCCGCATCGGGCTCTTTGCTCAGCGGGAGCCTGTTTCTCTCTCTCTCTGCCTGACTCTCCGCCTACTTGTGATTTCTCTCTCTGTCAAATAAATAATAAGTAAAATCTTTAAAAAAAAAAAAAAAAAAATTTAAAAAAAAAAAAAAAAAAAAAACAAAAAAAACCCTAGAATTTCATGTGTGATACCTTCAGTTCTTGAATATAAACCCGGAAGTGATATGCCTCTATCATATGTTAGTTCTATTTTTAATTCTTTGAGGAACTGCTACACTGTTTTCCAGTTGTACCATTTTACAATTCCACCAAGTGTGCAAAAAGATTCTAACTGCTCTACATCCTCACTAAACTTATTTTCTGGTTGTTTTTCTTTTTAGTAGTAGTTGTTTTCATGGGTGTGAGGTAATAGCTCCTTGTGGTTTTCATCTGCATTGCTCTTATGGTTGGTGACGTTGAACATCTTTTCAAATGCTTCTTGGCCATTTCTATGTCATCTTTGGAGAAATGTCCATTCAAGTTCTCGACTTAACTTTCTGAGCATATGGAATACAGTTGTAATAACTGTTTCAAAATATTTTTTTTGTCAAAGATTTTATTTATATATTTGAGAGAGCACGAGCAGGTAAAGGACAGAGGGGTAGAGGGAGAAGCAGAGGGAGAAGCCGGCTCCCTGCAGAGGACGCTGGGATCATCACCTGATCCAAAGGGAGACGCTTAACTGACTGAGCCACACAGGTGTCCCCAGTTATAACTGTTTTAATATCCTTCTCTGATTGGTTAATCTACTCATTATCGTTTGCATTTTCCTTGCTTCTTAATACACTCACAGTCTTTGGATGCTAGACATTGGATCTTGTTGGATATTTTTGTATTGCTATAAAGCTTCTTGGGTTTTGCTCTGGGGTGCAGCTAGGTTACTTAGAAGCAGTTTGATCCTTTGGGGTTTTGCTTTCATTGTTTGTTAGGCAGGTCCGTAGCCATGCCCAGTGCTCGGTCTAGAGCTGATCACTTCCCATTAATGAGGGAAGAGTTTCCTCAATACTCCTCCTGATGAGTTACAAGTTTTCCAAGTCCAACTGGCAGAAACAGGCATTATTTCCTTTACTTGTTTTGGATTGTTCTATCCCCCAAACTCCGTTTCCTCACAGCCAAGCATTGATTCGGGAATCCACTGGCCGCTGGAGGAGGACCCTCTGTAGATCTTCAGAATCCCTCCCTGTGTGGTTCTCTTCTCTCTGCTACTCTGTTTTATGAACTCCGGAGGCCTCCGTCTTGGCTCTCCAACTGAGGGAGTCTGCCAGACTCTGCCTCAGCTCTGCCTCCCTGCGTCCTGTCTGACATCTTGCTCAAAACAATAAGCTGGATTATTACTGGGCTCGCTTCTTTTATTTCTGTCCTTCAGAAATCACCACCCTTCACTGAAAATCTTTCTTTCATGTACTTTGTGTTTAAAAAAATTTTTTTTTGGTTGTTTCATGCATGATGGTAGATCAGGTCCAAGTGACTCCGTCTGGGTCAGAAGCCAAAAACCGGTGGTAGGTCTTTGACACAGAAGATAAAGGCTGGTGGAGTCAGATTTATCTTGGGTTAAACCCCAACCCGGCCATGTCCTGTAAAGTGGAGGGAAAACTTCTAAACCCAAATGCCCATTTTACTTTTTTAGGTTTATTTTTTAAAAAATAGATTTATTTGAGCGAGAGAGAGAGAGAGCATGAGCAGGGGGAGAGAGGAAGAGTTTAGATTAGATTCTGCCACTTCTCTGCTCGAGGCTCTCCCATGGCTCCGCATTTCACTCAGAGTGAGAGCCAGTGGCCTAGAACTCAGTGACCTGCCCTGCTCCCTCCTTCCTTAATACCTCTCTACCCGCTTTTCCCATGACTCCACTGTCACTCAGTCACTCTCTCTCCAGTCACAGTGGCTCCCTGTGTTCTTCGGCCATCCAGGCATGTTCCTTTATGCTTCCTTGTACGTTGGACTTCTCGCTGCTCCCCTTGTCTGGGAAGGGGAGGACCTCACTGAAAGGAGAAATTTACTTCTCCTCTCTTTCTGCTTTCTGACCTTTTTTTTTCTCCCCAGCACTTACTGCTCTGACCTGCTACTTCTGTTACGTTTTGCTTATTTACAATGGTCCCTGCACACTAGAATGTGGGCAGGGATTTTTCTCTGTCTTATTCTTTAATGCAGTCCAAGTACCTAGATCACCGGAGGAACTCAATAACTATTTGTTAAATGAAAAAAAAAGTATAAATAAATGAGTGAAAATACCACACCTGTGTGATTGGTTGTGAGATCTGAGTTAGTAATGCACACACACTCTCAAGACTGGCTCTGGCAGCTACAGGACCGGCACTCGGCGCATTGCTGTCTTTGCTATTATTGACAACAACCGAACTCCCGGAGAGGGAAACAAGGAGGAAAGGGTGAGGCTCTTACCTCCCTGTACCTCCTGAGCATCATCCTAGGAAGTTCCAAATTCTGGCTCCTGCCAGAGGCTAGTAGTCAAAGAAACAATTTAGAGGTAGGCTGAGGTGTTTTCTATGTACAAATGGGGCAATGGATACAGAATAACAATGACAGCTACTATTCCTTGAGCTCTGACTGCGAGCCAGGCTCTTGCTAAACAGCTTACAAATCGATTTTCTTCCTTAAATTTTCACAACCACCCCTTGCGGTCAGTGCTGTAATTCCTCCCATCCTACCGATGAGGATACTGTCTGGGACGGATTAAAGGATTTGTCCAATAATACCCAGCTAGGAAGTGGCTGACCTGGGGCTGGAACCCCAGTAGTCTGGCCACAAAGCTCTTGTTATATGAAGGACAGCAATGACATTGCTCTAGGGAGCATGCCAAGAGGTTGATTCATCAGAAATTAAATCTAAGCCACATTACTCCTTGGGTGTAGCCTCGGGTCATTATTTAACCCCTTGGAGGTTCAGTAGGAAGGGAAAAATGATACTCACTCACTGAACACTGAGTGGAGAAGAAACCGTATACGGACTGTGCTTGGTTCATACAAGTACTCCAGAAACGGTAGTTGCCATTGTCAATAACTGAATCCCTATGGGTCAGGATGATGCTGGTTGGGAGTAATACGAACTCCATGCTTCCCTTGCTCAAGGTGCTATATGCGCATACCCGCTGCGTGTTGCTGTGTCACAGAACACCCCACACTGTGAAACTACTGCAATCATCGTTACTACTTTTGATCATTCTGGAGTGTGAATGGGCTCAGCGAGGAGGTTCTAGGTAAGGGTTTCTCATGGAATTACAGACACTGGCTGGAGCTGGGGTCGTTTCAAAGGTTTCGTCAGTCACAGGTCTGATGCCTGAGCTGGAAAGAGTCAAATGGCTTGGGGCCTACAACGGTCTCTGTGTGATTTCTCCCTGTGGGGCTTCCAGCCTGCTGCTCTGAAGGCAGCTGTACCTGTTCCTGGATGACTCCGGGCTCTAAAACCCAAGTCCTGAGAGTGAGTGAGCCAGGTGGGAGCTGCATAGCCTTTTTGCCCCAGCCCCAGAAATCACGTGGCATCACTTCCAACTGCCTTCTGTTCATCACTAGTGAGTCACATGTCCAGCCTATATTCAAGATGGGGCGGGGGGCGGGTGCCGCCTGGGTGGCTCAGTCATTAAGCATCTACCTTGGGCTCAGGTCATGGTCCCAGGGTCCTGGGATGGAGCCCCACATTGGGCTCCCTGCTCAGCGGGGACCCTGCTTCTCCCTCTCCCACTCCCCCTGCTTGTGTTCCCTCTCACGCTGTGTCTCTGTCAAATAAATAAGTAAAATCTTAAAAAAAAAAAAAAAAAGATGGGGGGATTAGTCTCCATCCTGTGCAGGAAGGGTGTCAAACAACTCGCAGACACACTTTAAAACACTGCATGTTTATCATCACATTTAATCTTCTGAGATAAACAGAATCATCACTATTTCACAGATAGGGAAATTTAGAAGATTAGATACTTAGAAGATTAAGTGATTTGCCTACCATCATAAAGTTAGTAGGTGGGGCAGACAGGATCCAAACCAAGGCCCGCCGTTGGACCCTAACACCCGTGTTCTTAATCTCTGTGCTATACAAACCACACCAGACGGAAGACGGAATATATGCAGGATACTTGTTTGTAAGTTTTCTTATGCAGAGCTCACTAAATGCTAGGCAGTGTTCTAAGTACTTTTCAGGGAACTCTATGAGTTTCAGAGAACTCTGTAAGCTCAGAGGCCCCAGGAGTCAGACTTAGGTTGCCTGGGCTGGGGTTGGGACTAAAACCAAGGAGCCTTGGGGTGGGGGGAGGGGAAGTCCCCTCCCAAGAGTGCAGAGTGAAGGCTCCCGCTTGGCTGAAAGGCACGGAACTATGCCTTACGTTCTGAATGTCCCCCCAACCTGGCCCCACAGACTCCAGCAGCCAGAGGATGAAAATAAACCAAAGAAGCCTAGGGCATCTACAGCAATGGTGTCAGGTTGGAGGCCAGGCCTTAGGACCTGGGAACAATAGCACTCTGTTCTGTGGTCATCACGGCCATAAGGTCAGTGGCAGCCACTGGGGGGGTGGGGTGGGGGCCCAGAGTTGTGCGTGTGCTCCTGCCTGTCCTGGCTCCTGCGCACACACACAGTACTGTGCGACACATGGATCTACCTCGGAGTCGTTTGGGGGTACTCAGCCTCCTGCAGGAAAGGTAGAAACAGAACTGGAGAAACAGCCTTTAGTCACCGTGGACGGTGAATTAACAGGAGGACAGTCTGCATGGAAGGACGGGCTTGTATGGGGGTGTATTCATTTCCCATTGCTGCTGTAATAAACTCCCATGCAACTTCCACAAATGTATTATCTCACAATTCTTTATTTTTAAAGATTCTTTATTATTTCAGAGAGTGAGAGAGAGAGAGCGCAAGCGCACGAGCAGGGGGAGGGGCACAAAGAGAGGGAGACAAGCAGCCTTCTTGCAGAGCAGGGGGTCTGATGCAAGTCTTGATCCCAGGCCCCTGAGATTGTGATCTGAGCTGTAATCAGGAGTCAGAGCTCAGCTGACCGAGCCCCCAAGCACCTCTATTAGCTCACAATTCTATAGGTTAGAAGCTCTACACGAGTCTCACAAGGCTAAAAGTAAGGTGTTGGCAGGGCTGCAGTCCTTTCTGGAGGCTCCATGGAAAGTCTATTTATTTACCTTTTCTGGTTTCTAGAGACTGCCTATATTCCTTGGCTCATGGCCCCTTCCTCCACCTTCAAAACCAGGAGAGTTGCATCTGTCTGACTCTTCCTCCATGGTTCCATCTCCCTCTAACTCAGGTGGGAAAGATTCTGCTCTTTGAAGGTCCCATGTGTTTACATTGGGCCCTTTAAAATGATTCAGGGTAATCTTGCCATCATTAGGTCCGTAACCTTAGTCACATCTGGAAAGTCCCTTTGGGCATATATAGCAACATATCCACGGGTTCTGGAGAATTGGGGTGTGGACATCTTTGGGGATGTCTTTCTGCCTCCCATATGGAAAGACTCCAGGAAAATGCCCCCAAATGGGGCTGACCACATAGTCCCACCCCACCCTCCAAGTCCTGCTCTGTCATGTAACATTCTCTTACTCACTAGAAGCCTCTCACTCAACTTTAGTATATGTGCTGCCGAAGCGAGCACGCCTCTCACTCAACTCATGTCAACTGTCCTAGGTAAGGTGGGTAATGAAAGGCTTCGTGATTTTTCCAAGAAGATGGACTTTGTACCTGCAATGAGGAGAACTAGATGACATCCATCTGTCACCATGTTCTTAACACCTTCTTCATCCAAAATCTTATTTCCTTGCTTTGGATGTATGGGAAGATAATAGTTCATGTTTCTCTTCATGCTTGCCACTTGAAACACACTGACTCAGTAAGGTGGGCGCTGGATTTAACCGTCTCTCTGGCCACAGAACCCATATCTGCAACCCAACACACTTGAGAGCCTCATTCCTATGGGTGCCCAGGAACACAGCCCATGATGACTGGAGGTCACCAAGAGTTTACAATTCCTGCTCCTGGGATGCTAATAACGAGATCACAACCTCACTCGACTTTGCTGACATTTCCATCAGGGCCTTGACCAGAGGCAAACCTTGTGTGTCCATCCCCATTGGCAGCTCAAGGGTCCAGGATCTTCAGACAATGGACAGCAGCCATTTCAGCAGAGCCCTGAGTGCTGCACAGGATTTAGCTTCTTCAGAAGAATGAAAGCCTTGCCTGGCTTGTTTCCCCTACATTTTCTACTTTGGTGCATCACAAGGGTGTAGTGCAGAACAGGGAGGCATCCCTAATGTTGGTATGCCCTAGAACTGAGAGGAAAGGTTGGGTTAATGTTGGTGCATGTGCATGTTGGGAGTTGGCCCGAGAAGAGAGAGCATCCTGGCTCTGATACTTTGTAATTCCTCTCTGAGCTTCACTTTGCTGTGAAATGGGCCGATCACAGTGCTTACCTCTGCAAACTCTGAGAGCAGTATGTGAGACCATGCTAACGCAGTGCCTGGACACATCCTCATTGGAATCTTGGGATAAGCACACCCCTGTGAAGAGCTGAGATCAACTGCCTGGCATGTGGGAAGCACCAAGTAAGTCTCAATATTCTAGATTCTCCCTGGGTGACTTAACCACTTCAAAGGCTTCAGTTTCTACTTACACCTTCAAAAGTTTTTGCCAGTGTTCTGAGCTCTATACCTAATAGCTCTGTATTCAAAAGGACATTTCTACATGGAAGAGGTATATGGTTTGCTCCTGCTCTGGGCCTTTGTACATAGTAGATAAGCTCCACGTTAGAACAAAACAAAACAAAACAAAACAGATGTTGGGGCAGGGGAAACAAACCTCTAAGTTTGTATGCTTTGGGTGGCAAAGAACAAAGCCTCATTATGCAGCCTCAAGTTAGGAAAGCTCTAGGAAGGCCCTAAGTAGGGACAGGTCAGGCAGGAGTTTCAGCTATTGATTAGCCCAGTTCTGCTGGCTGGATTATCTCATTACAGAGGGTCCTTCTGGGGAGTCTTCCCTTGCGAGAAAGGGCCTCACTCCTATTTGGCTACCCTTAGGGGATGGGCAGGATGACTGCATATGGCCCCCAGTCCAAGGGTAGCCGCCTTTGGAGAACCTGGAGCTTAGCTACTTTTTCATGGGCTCCCAGACAGGCACTAGGTTCTCTTCTGTGGAAGCCCATCCCAGAAACCTTGGCCTTGGGCGCTCCTCCCCACAACCAGCTCGAACAGCCCTGGCTTTGGGACGCCTCTCCACCTCATTAGTCATTCTCATCTCTGCTTCACTGCGTCTAAACACCGTGTGCAGCAGCTGTTGATGTCCAGAGCTGGTTCTCCAACTAGGCCGCCAAGTAGGACGTGCATTATTACTCACATGCGTGCCATCACCACCAAATGGGCTATCACTACATGTTTGCTGAGTGACTAACACAATGAACATCTTTAATGCTTTTTTTGTGGGGCCTGCTGTCCTCATAGGAGGGATAGAAACCTTCTACACAAATTAGGCCAGCTGGGTCCAGGGTAGCATTTTATTTGCAGATTTAAAAAAATAAGTTAGTTGCTTGGGTTTTTATTTTATTTTTTGTAAGATTTTATTTATTTGAGAGAGAGGATGAGAGAGAGAGAGCGCGCGCGCACATGGGCCAGCATGAGATGAGAGAGGTCAGAGGGAGAAGCAGACTCCCTGCAGAGCGGGAAGCCCTATGTGGGACTTGATTGCAGCACTCCAGGATCATGACCTGAGCTGAAGGCAGTCACGTAGCCAACTAAACCACCCAGGCGCCCAGTTGTTTGGGTTTTTAAAAAAGGACTTTGTTAATTTTAGAGAGAGAGCTAGAGAGCACACACACATGCATGCTTGAGGCAGGAAGAATCTCAAGCAGACTCCATGCTGAGCACAGAACCAGATGCAGGGCTTGAGCTCATGACCCTGAGATCATGACCTGAGCCAAAAGCAAGAGTCAATGTTCAGTCAACTGAGTCACCCAGATGCCCCAATTTAGTTTCTTTTTTCTTTCTTTTTTAAGACTTTATTTGTGTGTGGGAGAGAGCGGGCCAGCAGGCAGAGGTAGAAGCAGGCTCCCCACTGAGCAAGGAGCCCAGTGCGGAACTCAATCCCAGGGCCCTGGGATCAAGACCTGAGCAAAAGGCAGATGTTTAACCCACTGAGCTACCCAGGCATCCCCAAATTTGTTGTCTTTAAAATATTTTTTGTAATTAAAAATAACATGTGCATTGAAAAGCTTTTTAAAAATTCTGAATGTGCAAAGTTAAATGCTAAAAATTTATGTCATTTCTCTTCCAATCTAATCCCCACAAACAACAGTTAAAACAGTTTCATTGATACATAATTCAGAGACCGTACTGTTTTCTCATTTAAGGTATATAATTCAGCATTTTTTGGTATATTCCAGGGATGGGCAGCTATTACAATCTAATTTTAGAACATTTTCATATGCCCCCAAATAAATTCTGTGTCCATCAGCTGCCCTCCCTGTCCCTCTCCCACCCCTAAGCAACCACTAATTCACCCGTCTGTGTAGACTTGCCTGTCCTGGATGTTTCATAGAATGGAATCATATAGGATGGGGACTTTTGTGTCGGGATGCTTCACGGAATGGAATCATATGGGATGTGGCCTTCCGTGTCAGGATGT